>NW_004524578.1:28120599-28124966 GCF_000260255.1 Octodon degus
TGTGTGTGTGTGTGGCCAGCTCAGCCCACCAGGGGGCGGGGCTGGCTGGCATGTGGTGCTGGGGGATTGAACCGCGGTTCCTGTGCTTTGCTAAGCTTGTTCTAAGTAGGTGCTTTAGACCACTGAGCCATCTCACCAGCCCTGTCTACAATTTTAATATATGTAATTATTGATTTTCTTTTTTTGTAATTATTGATTTTAATAAAGTTAATGAGAAAATAGATTTCTATATGGAAAATGATGAAACTGAGTGTTTTCTAGAATATGAAAAGTTATTACAGTTAGAGATCTAAATGTTAAAAAAAACTCAGTAGAAAGCATTAATGGAAAGGTATATGAAGCAGAACATCAAAAATAATTTTTACAAGGCTGGATGTGATGGCATGTACTTGTAGTGGGCCAGAACTTAGGAGGATCACATGAACACAAGAGTTGGAGGCCAGCCTAGGCAACATGGATGACCTCATCTCAACAACAACAACGACATTTATTAAAAAGACAAGACTGATAAATTCAAATACCTTACAATCAATATTTTTTCTTTGAAAAGGACTTTCTGTTCTGTCATGGTGATGCATACCCGAATCTCAGCACTCAAGTGGCTAAGGCAAGAAGATGGCGTCAAGTTGTAGGACATTCTGGTCTATGCTGCACGTTCAAGGCTAGCCTAAAGTATATAGCAATATCCTATCTTGAAAAATAATTGAAATTTCTCAAAGGACACTAAATTTCAGTTAGACCAACAGAAATAAGTTCAAGGACATATAGTGACTATAAAGTTGCTGAGAGATTTTGAATTCTCATCAGAAAAAAATTAGTATATGAGGTAATTCACACGTTAATTACTATAGTTCTAAAATCAGCTCTACATAAAAAGAATTGCCACTCTCTCCTAGTCCTACAGCCAATTCCCATTTATTCCCTTATCCCCACCTTCCACAAAAATCAGTCACATTAGTTTCTGGTGAATGCTTCTTGAATTTCGTTTTCACAGATGAATTTATATTTGTTTTTCTTTTCTTTCAATTATTTACTTGGTACAGGGTCTCACTATGCAGCCCAGGCTTGTAGTGATCCTGTCTCAGCCTCCCTAGAGCTGGGATTACAGGTGTGTGCCACCACACCCAGAGTCCAGTGCTGGCATTGCATGGGGTACCAGGATTGAACCTGGCTCCTTGCGCTAGCTAGGTAGGCACTTAGACCACTGAGCTATCTCCCCAGCCCCTTATATTTGTTTTTCTAACACACAGGGTAATATATTATACTTTTACCTATCAGCAAAATTAACTATAAAGTCCAATGATGGGTTTAGTTCAGTGGTAGAGTGCATGCTTAGCATGCTGAAGGTCCTGAGTGATTCCCAGCACCATAAAGAAACTCTAGTGAATTTAGCACAAGAGAGCCATTTGATGACATGAAGCAAATGTTTTTCTGCTTAAATGGTAAAGGGCAGATTGAATGGAGTAAAGCCTTTGACCTAAAGAAAATGAAGTACAAACATACTGCATTCTATCACTAAGCTCAACTAAATTAACTTTAGTAATGTGAATAGGAGGGTACTTAAACTAGAGTTGCCACAAGTAAAATCAACTACTGTTAGGAGAGTCTCCAAGCCTGTGGGAACAGGACAATAGGTATGTCCCCAAATCCTTGAATCATAAAGCCTGTACACAGATTCTTACCTAACCATGCTGCCTCACCTAACCTGTTGTGCTCTTGGTTTCTTGAAACTAAAGAGGAGCCCCAAACACTGCTTAGGAGTGGCACTACAGAGACTAACCCCAACATTCTATAGCCTCCTCCAAAGAGGCAGAAACAAAGGATAAAATAATCAGCTCTGAGCTTATTATTCCCCAGGTGATCTTATTGTTACCAGCCCCCCAAATCAGATTTGTGTGCCCAATGTACAGAAAATACCAAACATTGAACACCGGTCCTAGAAGTGGAGAAAATTTAATAAACAAGGTACCAACCAGAAGATCGGAGATAAACCTCAAGCCCATTATCTCCGAGTAAGCATGATAACAGATGACAGAAAGGAAAAAGGAACAGAAGTGTTTGTGGGAGGTGAGGAAATGGTAGTTTGCATGTTCTAATATAAACAAAGGTTTTCATACTTGATGTTAGTGGTCATCTGGTGAAAAACTGCACAATCTATGGGTCTTCAAAGGAAGTATGTAATATGTCTTAGGATGCCATCAGCTCAACCTTGTGCAACAAGGCAAGATCACTGACTGGGAATTGTACAAATATGGATGGGAAGTATGTGTGAAAGGTCTGGCCAGTTTGACTAGAGGAAAGAATGTGATGTTTGGTTTTAAACTTTTGGGAGGGAGAATGGTTCAAGCCCTTACAAGAGAAAGCATTTTTAAAAATTTCATTATGCATTCCTCAACTGATGAGCATTTGGGTTGTTTCCAAGATTTAGCTATGACTAATTGTGCTGTTATAAACATGGGTGCACATATATCATTGTGGTATGACAATTTCAGTTCTTTTGGAAAACTACCTAGAAGGGGAATAGCTGGCTTGAATGGGACCTCTAATCCTAGCTTTTTTTTTTTTTTTTTTTTGGGTGGAACTGGGGGTTGAACTCAGGCCCTTGCGCTTGCCAGTGAAGCACTTATTCCACTGAGCCATCTCCCCAGCCCTAATCCTAGCTTTTTGAGGACTCTCCATACAGATTTCCATGACAGTTGTACCACCCTGTACTCCCACCAACAGTGGAGAGAAGGGTTCCTTTTTCCCAATAGCCTCTCCAGCATTTGTTATTGGTTGACTTCTTTCTTTGCACTTTGCAGGCACTTAGTCCTCTGAGCTATCTCGCTGGCTCTTATGATGTCTTTGTTATTATTTTGTTTTTTCAAATTGAATCATGGGGGCCTGGCCCTAGCTCAGGTCTTTAAGTGGCTGCTTCCACAAAGCTGTCAGCCTCAGGTTGCTGGAGTTCGAACCTCACACCTCTCCAGCTGGCCAAAAGTGCCCTGAAGGCATTCGAGGAACCAAAAAAAAAAAAAAAAAAAAAGAAAAAAGCCTTATTCAAATTGAATCATACATGTTTATATCAGGTAATCTGAACAACTAAAAGAATAGTAATAAAAAAAATTAAAATCCATTTCCCCAGTATCCAGGAAAATAGAAGACTTTCAGCTCTTTCATTGGTAGTGCTGAGAATCAAAACCAGGGTTTCTGTATACTTAGTAAGTGTTCTACCATTACACTACATATCTAATTTTCTCTTAGTTTTTAGAGAGCTGGTCCAGCATTTAGTTTCTTGGAATGGTTGACGGAAGAGGCAGGGCCAGATACCCCAACTGAAACACTTCTCTGTTCTGCAACAGTCTAGACATATGATTCCTTCAAAGCCCTCACAAATAGGCATCCAATTGTAGCATGTAAGCACCTGGATAAATTGCTTAAAATGAATCCTAAGTCAAAGATTCCTGCATTAGATCAAACCATGTCTATAACCAGTGGGATCTGAACCTTTTGGCCCATGATGTTAGAATTGCTGAAGGCCACGATAAGAGCCTGAAATTATTTAATTAGGACAGTCTCATAATGTTGGCTTTTTCTTTCTCTTTTTTGACTCCAAAATAGAGATTTATTTATTATGGATCATTTAGTTTCTGCATAGAAACCATCAATTGTTCTTCATTGGGTTTTTTTATTAAACACATATAAAATCTTTCAGGGTTTCCCTAATATTTTTTAAAAATATAAGCTCTTTAAGGCCAGGAAGGACTGTTAAGGCAGCAAGGTGGCTTTGTGAGTCTGCAACTAGAGGGCACGTTCCTCCCTCTCCAGAAATCCATTTATTTCTTAAGTTGGAAGAGCTGTCCCTGGAGAAAATAATTATGCACAAGAAAGTAGATACAGTAATCAATAGTCAATTGTTTGTGCCCAATAGCTTGCAAAGAAATGGTCTCTTGGTCATCAAAGTTTTGCTGGTTGGCTTCAGCTATGTATAAAACAGAACAAAATAAAACAAAAACCTAAAAACAAAAAAGACTGTCTTGCCAAAGTCTGATAGTTTCTAATGACAGGACTGTGAGATTGGGCTGTGTAAACCTCAGTAGAGCATGCACCAGTTTGCTTCTGTAAAGAATGTCACAATCAGGATCCTGTAAAATTTTGAATCAAAATTTTCATGGTCCTTAAAATACTCAAAGCATCATTCAGTCAGCTCCGCAGAACAATGGATTCTTCTTCTTCTTCTTGTTCTTCTTCTTGTTCTTCTTCTTGTTCTTCTTCTTCTTGTTCTTCTTGTTCTTCTTCTTCTTGTTCTTCTTCTTCTTGTTGTTCTTCTTGTTCTTGTTCTTCTTGTTCTTCTTGTTCTTCTTCTTGTTCTTCTTCTTGTTCTTCTT
>NW_004524578.1:28125711-28132025 GCF_000260255.1 Octodon degus
CTTTGTCAGTGTCAGCCACGAGGATAAGTCACGGCCATTGCTTGACCAATTTGCTCTCTGTGAAAGCCTGACAGAATGTTTTTTTCCTCCTTGTGACTCTCCCCAGGCACACTATACATCATCGATCACATTCCTCTGTGGCTCCATAATCTTCTTGATCAGAAAATCCGGAGCACAACTGAATTACATGTTGTTACAGTACAGGTTCTCCTGTGTCCCGAGTCTTCACTGACCTTGAAAGGCTAGGGTCAAAATGCTGGCTGACCTGGCAGCCCTTCCTTTTCTCCAATTTTGATCTGCTAACTTAGGTTGTTAACCCTCCAGAAGTGAAGCTTATTACGAACCTGCAATATATGCATTTTGGGTTACCCTATCTGTCTAAATATCAAACATCTTTGGCATATCATGGAACAGGTGTTTTCCATCAAATATTGGTATGTTGAACTATAAGTCCTTACAGAATATGAAGGAAAAATAATTTTATAAAAGTAGAAATAAGCATTTACATATTTTTACAAAAAAATTTAGAAATCTAACCATATACAGACTTGTAACAGGACAGACCTGTGACATTTTTTTTTATTCTTGTCTTTTTTTTTTTTTCATTTATTACCCTAAAAACAAAACAAAACAAAACTTTACTTGAGAGACATTATGGCAATAAATGGTATGTCATGACAAGAAGTACATATTTAGAAGACCAGGATGGATGCCTCTATATGACGCGAAGTGTGTGATCTCCCAGGGCAGTGCTTCTTGATGTGGGTGGGGCGAAACCCTAAGATTCAATTTATTAGAAATGTTAATTTTTTAAAAATTGTGTTTATATTTCTATGGTTTCAGGGATCCAAACTAGGCCCTCAGGTATGCTAGCCAAGTGGAGTATCACTGAGCCACACCTAAAACTATTCAAATTTTGATATAGAATCTTGCTGATTTGCCCCAGGGTGTGCTCAAATTTAGCATCTTCCCATCTCAGCCTGAGTTATTGTAAAAGTCAAACTTGGAAGAGGATCGTTATTTATTGCTCCATCAGAATAAACTAAAAAACAAAACAAGACTTTAAAAAAAAACCCCAGGACTGTCCTCTGCAGCCCAGGGTAGCCTGCGGGCTGTGGGCAGGGTGGCCCGCCTGGTTCACAGGGATTTGGGTTTGCTCCCTTCTGCCTGCAGCTCGACGCAGGCGCCACCTACACCTTGTGGTCGAGCTCCACGTTCAACTTGGTGTACATCTCATAGATGACATCGATCTTCTCCAGGCACTCCTCCTCCCTTGTATTCTGTCCCTCCGTGAGCGCTTTCAGGAAGTCGGATTTGTAGGGGCTGCATGGGAGATCGGCATAAACCAGCCATTGTACTTCCTGAAGGCCAGGTCATAGGCCTTGGGGACATTGACTGGGTTAAGGTTAGGATGGTTCTCTTCCAGCCCGCTGTCACATATGCTCTGGAGGAAGATCCAGATGAAGCACAGGCCCCCTTTCAGCCACATCAGCGCCAGCGTGGTCCCCACTTTGGGCCACTCTGTTCTGTACATTTCCTTCTTCACCTCTAGGATGTTCTGCAGGGTTTGAACTTGGCTGGTTTGGTGTCACACGTGGGCTTTGATTTTTGTGATGTTGCCACTTATGTCTACCTTGATGGGCATGAGCACTGGGGACCCCAGGTAATGCAAGGAGGTGAGCAGATGGGATACTGCCTCCAGAAAGGGCCTGGTCTCACTCTGCTTGTCCCCGAGTAGCAGTTTCAGCAGGTACTCCACTAGAAGCACCATTTAAGGGTCAAGGCTCGGGGAGATGCCCTAGCCCAGCCCATGGGTATGTCTCCCTTTCTGGTTGCCACCATCAGTGCTCAGCCTGTCACTGCCACCTCCGTAGGCTCTGGGGATGGCAGCATCACACTGGCTTTTTCTTTCTTTCTTTCTTTCTTTCTTTCTTTCTTTCTTTCTTTCTTTCTTTCTTTCCTTCTTTCTTTTTACACTGGCTTTTTCTTACATAGGATCTAGTTGAATTGTTACTGGGAAATGATCACCTATTGATCCTAGCAATATAAATAGGCTTGTGACAATTCCTAATCTAAGTGTGTAAAGGTAAAACTCAAGCTTCTTAGCAGAGTCTAAGAAAAAAACAATAGAGAATATGTGAGATGTTAGATGGTTGTCTTACTCAGTTTTGTTACCTTTGGAGGGTTTTTATCACATCTCATAGTAAATTTAGGAATGACAGAAAAGTTAGTTATGGGTCAAATCAAGGGGTCATTAAGGCTATGAACTGAGAGGCTTTTTTTTTTTTCTCTCTCTTTTTTTTTTGCGGGAACCGTGGATTGAACTCAGGCCCTTGTGCTTGCCAGGGAAGTGCTTATTCCACTGAGTCATCTCCCCAGCCCCATGAGAGGCATTTTGGATAACACATTCCAATTGCCCACAACTTAAAGAAGAACTTTTATTTTGGCTGTTTTCAGAGGATTAAGCCCATGGATCCTCCATGGAAGAACAGCATGGCGGAGGAAAGCTACTGTCCCATGGAAGCTAGGAAGCAAAGAGAAGAGAGGAGATGTGGATAAGACCATTCAGGCCACACCTTCTGTGACCTCCCCTCTCCAACCAGGTCCCAGGTCCCATCACCTAACAGCATCTTTAGTTATGAACTTATCAGCAGATTAATGCACTGCTAAATATACCACCCCATGATACAATCACCTTTTCCCCCCTTCTTTCTTTTTTTTATACCAGGGATCAAACTCAGGACCTTGTACTTGTAAGGCAGGCGCTTATGTCACTGAACTATCTCCCTGGTCCCCAATCATTACCTTTTCAAGTCCCACTTCTGACACAAGACTTTTGGGAGACATTTTAGATAAAAACTGTAACACCTGCAGTTAAAATTTCTGCCTAGCTAAAATGTGAGGGCTACTTGGCTGTGGTGGTGCATACCTATAACCCCAGCACTCTGAGACAGGAGGAGTATCACAAGTTAGAGACTAACCTGTGCTACAAAGTGAGCTCAAGGCCAGCCTGAACTGCATAGTGAGAGCCTGTCTCCAAAAGACAAAACAAAACATATATTAAGTAAAATTTAAGAGTTATCTTTTCATGGACTCAGATCAACAATTTCTGACATTGCCAATCAAGCGGAAGACCCAATACTATTATGGGCTACTGGACTCTTTTAGAATATTTTGCTGAGCTTACACACCTATAATATTCAAATAACGGAACTTAACAAAAAAAGGGTATACAGATGAATGTCCATTTTGTGTCTGTGTATTCAAAATGGTTAGGATAGATATATACTTACATTCTCTTAATGAATAGAGGGATTTGTTCTAATAGTGTTTGTAACTAGGATATCATGTCCGCATCTTGTACAGCAATTAACCACTAGGAAGAATGTATGCAATGTGTTAATTATTCAAACTGTCCTACCAATTTGATTTGAAACTGTCTCACTGCTATTTGTTTATCAATAAAATTATGGGGGAAAAAAGAGTTATCTTTTCATGCAATAGAAGGGTTGAGAAAACAATAAAAACAGTAATCACACCTGTTAGAGGAATGACAGAGTGTAGCTAATAAGAGATAATTGCATCAATAATGTCATCTTGAAGAGAAATCTGAAGTGTGTACCTTCATAGTCTTTGGCAGCTCTGAAGTCAGGCTGTGGTGGGGCAAGCTTGACTTGGGTGTGATGATCCAAGTTTTAATTCCCATAATTAACAAACAAGTAGGCAGTCAGCACACCATCATAAGTCCCTTAAACCTGACACCACATTGGGTCCTCAGGTTTTTGTTTTATACCCAAGCCTTGAGGAAGACTCAGTTTCCAGCCTTAAAAGTGACAGAGACACAGAGCTACCTATGGGGAACAACAATCTGCTTAATGCAAATTTACAAGTATAAATTAGAACCTTGTTTAAGGTTTCTAAGTACACAGTATTGTGATTTTTTTCTTCCTAGAGGGGGGGTCTCCTCAGCATGGGGATACCTGGAATGGTCTCCCATTCATTAATTCATATGGGCTCACCTGGTGTTTGCTCCTAGGTGATAAGACTTTAGATACTTACTGAAGCTGTTTAGTCATAAAATCAGTCCCATTGTCACTTTGTATAGACACAGCCAGTCCTTATCCAGGAATAATTATTTCAATATGTCTTTAGTTATTTCAGAGGACTTTTCTGTTCTGGAGGGATAAGTTTCAACTTACCCACTAAAGATGTATATGGAAATTGCATTATGGCAGTTTATTTGTCAATCTTCACAAGAGTTTCACCCTCAATGTTGAATTCTTCCAAGTCTTTGGATTATTTCAGCACAGATTATATGTAGTTGAGGAATGTGTAGACAAGTCTTTGTAGGCCATGGTCTATCAGATACCTCTGGACCCATTGAAAGGTAGCAGAGTACATGGTAGGTACAGGGGTAGAGTTCAGAGTTCCTTTCATAGAGCCTCTGGATTGAGGATGATGCACTAGCATTGCATTTCTGATAAAAATGTTGTTGGGGGAATGTTCTAGGGAAGAAATCTCATCCTATTCTTTTCTGTTTTTAAGGGTTGGCTTTTTTTTTTTTTTTTTTTTTTTTTTTTTTTTTTTTTTAGAACCGGGGATTGAACTCAGGCCCTTGCGCTTGCTGGGGAAGCACTTATTTTATTGAGCCATCTCCCCGGCCCCTGTTTTTAAGTGTTAAGAGTATTTTGGGGGTATAAGACTACAAACTGATTTGTGAGACCAGTGAAATCAAAAGAGCTTGAAAGGTCATGGTTCTTATGGTCTTTCTTGCAGCTTAGCCAATTTGTTTCATTTCATTGCTTTCTTTGGCTCTCTTTAACAGTTTATAACAATCAGTCTATGACCTCAGCACTAGGGAGGCTGAGGCAGAAAGATTGCCATGAATTCAAGGCCAGCATAGGCTACATAGTAAGGTCAAGGCATGCCTGAACTACATAGGAAGACCTTGTCTCAAAAACAAAGTGCAATACTGTTCAGATATTAAATTTATTGGCTGCTAGGGTAAAGTCTTCAAGAAAGCCTTTATCTGTCAAAAGACTTAAATAGTTGAATTTCCAAGGCATGGTGACATTTTCTCCCTAACTGGAAGGAAACTGTCAAAAATGGTATTATCTTATTAGATCTTGTTTTAAAAACAATGGCAAGGGCTGGGGAGATAACTCAGTGGTCTAAGAGCCTGCCTGGCAAGTGCAAGGACTTGTGTTTGATCCCTGGTACTGCATGTTGTGCCCACCCCAACATGGAGTGTGGTGGTGTACACCTGTGATCCCAGTGCTGGGGAGGCTGAGACAGGAGGATCACTGCGAGTCCAAGCTGTGTAGAGAGATTCTGTACCAAATAAATAAATAGTAAAAATGATGGCAGGAGTGGCTGTATTGCTTCTGGTCTCTTCCTCTGTGTCCCTTCTTTATTTTTTTGATATCAGGAATCAAACTTGGGACCTTGTGCTTGCCAAGCAGGTGCTTGTGCCACTGAGCTATATCATCGGCCCTGTGTCCCTTTTTGTAAGAAAACTAGAACCCTTACCTTGGACTTGCCATCCAGATGAAGGAAAAGCTTCTTAACCATTCCAGCTTTGGGTCTCCTGTTTCTTTTGGTACACTTGATGGTGCTCCAAAAATTCTGAAGAATCCCCCTGAGGTTTTTCAGCCTCCTCTATATTGTCATTTAAAATGTACGGGAGGCTAAACAAAATTAATACTCTATATACTCATCTTTGAAATCCCATTAGTAGGCTTCTCCTATAATTTTTGAGATGGGGCAATCCAGGATCATTTGGGTCACAATTTGGTTCTATTTTAAGGGTAGTTCCACTGGCCAGTGGTCTAGCAGTACTCATTGGTCACACTAGATGGAGCCATTGAGACGGAGCATAATCACAGGAGCCAAGGATCAGTCCAAGTAGGAGCACAGTTAGCAACAAAGGAGGCAAATCTCTCATGTGGGATGGATTTTCCTGGTACAAAGAACCACTGGGTTTTTTCCAATTAAATCAAAAGCAGAGAATATGATAATGTACCCAAATTATTCTAACTGGTTGTCTGTTTCCAGACAATACTAAACAACTGATTGCTCTGCCTGAGCATTAAGAGGACTCTTGCTAAATCGGGTACTCAGGCACAGGAAAGGGATACCATTTTAGGCAACCCTCCCTGCCAAAGGTTTTTTGCCTCCTGTTGGCCCACATAAAGAGGCAGAGCGACTGTGGCTACTAGTTGAAGAGCTAGTGGTGATGGGGCCATTGCTGGAGAGAGCCCTTACAATTTTTTTTTCCCATTGTGTAGGGCAAGAACAGGATAAGATTTTTTTTT
>NW_004524578.1:28132125-28139288 GCF_000260255.1 Octodon degus
TATTTTAGGGAAGGGTCTACAGGATATTCAGGGTCTCCTCTTAATATTCAGACTTGTAGTGATCCACCTGTTTACAGCCTCTCAAGAGCTGAGATTCCAGGTGTGCACTAGCATGCCCAGTCTCACCACATCTCGGGGATGAGGCCGGCAAGGCTGGCCCGAGTATCGAACCCCCAGCTCCTGCTTCTGCTTGCACGCGCTTTAATCCGCTGAGCTATTTGGCCGGCCCTTTGCATGTTGAACTATGTGTGATTTGCTATCCATGTAAAACAGGTTCATTTTGTTAAAGTACCAGGAAGTACTGCCCACATGGGACTTCTTCCATTTGCTTTCTCTTAATAAAGTATATAATTCTTATTGCTGAATTTTACCATAACATTTAATAGCAAGGCCTTTTATTTTGAGTCTTAAGAAAACTGAGGCCAAAGAACTGTACCAAACAAGGTAATTTTGCTTTTTAACAGCTCATTTATTTTTTTCCTTTCTGAAACAGGATCTCACAGTGCAGCACAGGCTGGCCTTGAACTCACTTTATAGCCCTGGGTGACCTCGAACTTGCAGTGATCCTCCTGTCTCAGCTTCCCTAGTAGCTGGAATTATAGGCGTGCCCCAGCACACCCTGCTTCACAGGCTCATAACGCACTGCAATTCTGAAGGATACAGCCCAACGAACTGCAATCTGGAACCAAACGAGTTACCTGTGACACGGGCAAACAAAACACATCACACTAAACTAATTTTTGAATGAACAAAGAGACACCTAACAATTTCTTATAGTGCTTGCCTAAAGAGAGTGTCACTTTTATGAAATTATCATGATTGGGGAGTGCTCTTGTACGGAACCCATGGGATCAAATACAAATGGGAAGAGAATTTTGAGGTCGCCTGTGCCAAGGCGACTCACTGATGGATTAAAATGGAAAATGAATCTAATTTTTGTAGTTTCTCGGCACTAAGTAATTTTGCATGGAGCGTGAACAACTCCGTCGGAAGACAATATGGTTATGTCCCCAAGGTGGCAGCTGTAGGGACTGTTTTGGGGTCTGTCCCGGTATTCGGGTTAGCCCATCACAGGACAAAATTTCCGCCTGTTCGCACATCAATGCTGTCAGTTTAGTAGCCCCTCCCAACGTCTGCTAGAAGTACTGTATTCCCAGAGTTCCCAGCGGCTTCCATTGACGTTACTTCCGGGAAAAGTAACCTTTTTTCGCCGGTTGGAAGCTTGTGCAGCTCTCGCGACATTTGCTCCCGCGAGATCTGCTTGCTCACTCTAGCGATGACATCCTTCTCCTCCACCCCGCCACCTTTCGGCAATCTTCGCCAGTCCCAGCCCCGACCAATCTGCACTCAGATGGCATGGATGAGGGTCTACTCCTGAACCCCGGTCCGCGCGGGGCGTCAGGTGGCAGCGGCGGGGTACGAGCTGCACAAGGTCGACGGCAGCGGCACTGCGGGCAGCCATGGGCTGGTGACTAGCAGAGAGCGTGGGCGGAGTGGGAGTAAGCCAGCCGAGTAACGGCTCGATTGTTCTGGCCTGGCTATGGCGCCTCTCCTCCCCCCCGCCATGGCTCCCCGTGTCCCTGCTCCGCTCCTCTCAGTGAGTGAAAGTGGCCGCCGCCGCCGCCGGCCCAGCGCCCGCAGCCGCCTCAGCGCCGCCGCCATCTTGGGGTCCCAGGAGCCGCCGAGGGAGCGAGCTAGGAGCGTTCACGTCCAACGCAGTCACCGTTCCACGGCCTCAGATAGCGAACCGCGGCTCCACAGTCGGCGGGGCGACCCCCCCCTCCAGACCCCGCCCGCCCCCCGACCCCCCCGCCGCCGCTGCGGCGGCGGGGCCCCACGGCCCGAGGTGAGGTGACTGGACGTGGGCGGGCGAGCGGAGGGGGGTCGTGTAGGCCTTGGTGCACCCCTCTCTCCGGGCGAAGGCTGGGCCGCGTCTTAAAGGGGCCGTCGCCCCCGGCCCTTGTGGATTTGTTGGGGTTAGTAGGGAAAATGGGTGTGGACACTCCCCACAGGGTTGGGACTTCGGGGACCTGGGCCTCGTCCTTTCCTTCCCTTCTTATATCTCTGGAGATCCGGGGTCACGCGGTGACCTTAGCTACCCGAGCAAGCCCGTGGGGCACCCACACGTGGGGTGTGTTAGACCAGGTGCACGTGGGACCCGGTGGGGCGGTGTCGGGCTAACACGTGTGTGGGTTTGGGAGCGGGGAGGGGCAGGGCGGAGGCTGGTCGGACTGGAGTGGGAACTAAGTGGGGATTCTACCTGTCAGTTTAAAAAAATGAGATCCAGGGGCTCGATAATGTGTCAGTTTGTGGGAAGCAGGCTGAGATAAGTGTGAATGGTGTGCGCTGCTGGCTAGTGTAGGTGGAGGCGGGCTAACACGTGCACAGACTTAGGAGTGTGTAGGTGACAGCCCTCGGTGTTTTTAAGCTTTTGCAGGGAGTCTAGCCAAGTGTCATCTTATTTTGACATTCTTCCCTGAGCCTGCTGCTGCTGATGAAAAGTACTACTTCCGTAATCACCGAGGATGGAAGCCCCCTACAGTTTAGGAGTGATAGAGCCCAACAAGGCATTTAACTCTGTTTAACAACCAACCAACTCTGCCCAGAATTCTTTGATTCGCACACTCCTCTAAGTTTCATGTTGGTACACTTTTTAGGAACGGGAGAGGTGGGGTATGGGGGGACATGAAGACTTGGATATTGACTCTTCTAACGTAACAGGTAGACAGCTTAATTTTCCTGTCTGTGACTTACATTATTTCATTTACCAGATTTCATTATGGCTTAACACTGGCAACTTTTTTAAAAAAGCAACTTTGTTGAGATAGATTTCACATACCAGAAATTTTAGCCAAATTGGGTACAGTTAAGTTTTTATTATATGCATAAGATTATGTATCTGTTAATTCTTCACCTGAAAAATAAGTTCTGGAAGCCCTTTATACTGTCACCATATTCCCTCTCAACTCCTAGTAACCACTGATCTGTTTTCTGTCTATAAATTTGCCTGCTCTGGGCCTTTCTATTTTGTATAAATAGATTAAAATATGTGTCTCCTTGCAACTGGCTTCTCACATTTGATATGTTTGCAATGTTTATATGTATAAATGTAGATTTTGGGTTTTTTTTAAATCACCAAATAATGTTACACTGTATTGTGGTTGTTTTTTATGCTTGAATGTCTCAAGCTTATTTTTTCTATAACACAATTTGAGATTGTCGCGCTTTTTTTTGTATAAATGTATTTGGTTGTTGCAGGGTCTCACTACACAGCTTGAATCCGTGGGTGGGACTGGCGCAGCATGTAGTACTGGGGATCCAACCTCAGTCCCAGTGCTTGCCTAAGCAGGCACTTTAGTCCGGTGAACTATCTCACCAGCCCCACGTTGGTCTTTTTTATCCATGGTTTCTGCATCCATGAATTTAACTAACTTTGGGTTGAGAATATTAAAAACTCCAGTAAATTCAAAAAAATAAACCTTAAATATGCTGCAGGCTGCACACTATGGTCTCTCTGTGAGGATGAAGTGATTGTAAGCATACTCTGCTGTGACCTCCCTTCATTTTACAGATTTTGAGTCTCTTTCCCGGCCCTTGTTAGAGCTTTGTCCATTTTGTCCCTCTCTTTGTACTTGAGAAGTTTGATGTGTGGTGATTGCATCTACTGGATGAGCACAGACTTTTTTTCCTCCTCTTATTGTTTCTCAAACAATACAGTGTAACAACTACTTACACATAATTTACCTTGAGTTAGGTATAGGAAGTAATTTAGCAATGATTTAAAGTATATGGGAAGGTGTTTTCAGGTTACATACAATGCTACATCATTTTATATAAAATACTTGAGCATCATCAGATTCTAGTCTGAGAAGAATCCTGAAACTAATCCCCAAGATACTGAGAAATGACTGTGTAATGCTGCATAATGATATTAGGACCAGAAATGAACTACATATACAGTGGTGCCAGTCCTTTATGTCCTAGTTATATAGTATGTTATATCATCTAACTTTGTAAGCATACAATAACAGAAGTAACATCATATTTCTCAGAGTATATCCATGCTGTGAAGTGATGCATGACTATATGTGAAAGTTGCATACCTTTTAGATTCAAAATAAAATTTTAAGTGATTAAATTTCATTATTTTAGTTTACTGTGTTCTTTTTTTTTTTTAATTTTGTGTGTGTGTGTGTGTGTGTGTGGCCAGCTCAGCCCACCAGGGGGCGGGGCCAGCTGGCATGTGGTGCTGGGGGATTGAACCGCGGTCCCTGTGCTTTGCTAAGCTTGTTCTAAGTAGGTGCTTTAGACCACTGAGCCATCTCACCAGCCCTACTATGTTCTTTTCTTGTTTTGTTTTTAAAAAATTCGAACTGATTTTTTACTGTTTTTTGATAAGTAGCTATAGAAAGCACAGATGTAGATGTGAGTAGAAAAGTTGTGACTATTAAAAACATTTTGAGTATGTGAGAGTGGAAATGTAATTAAGGCAAAGCAACAGATCATAAAATTTGGTGCTGTACTTTCACTTTATTTTTATTTATTTGTTTATTTGTTTTGTGGTATTGGGGATCGAATTCGGGACCTTGCGCATGCCATGCCAGTCAGGTGCTTATGCCACTGAGCTGTCTCCCTGGCCCTATACTAAGGTGATATAATAGCTTTGATTGGTAGTTACTTTTGGAGGCACTGAATATAAGGAATAATAAATTAAGGTTAAAGGTTAAATAAGGAATAATTAAAACACACTTTTTTTCCTGCAAGGTAAAAGTTGGCTTAGAGAATTAACATGTCAGTGTATAAGTGCACAGAAAATACAAATGTTAGAGCCAGTGGATTTTAGAATTTTTATTTTTTATTTTTTTAGGGAAGGGACTACAGTGTGTTCAGGGTCTCACTACTAGATTGGATTTGTGAACCACCTGTTTACAGCCTCCCAAGAACTGGGATTACAGGTAAACATCACCACACCCAGTCTCAGTTGCTGTCTCAGTGCTTCCTGGGGGCAAGGCCCCGGGATCTAACTCAGACAAGTCTTTTTTTTTTTTTTTTTTTTTTTTTGTGGTACCAGGGATCGAACTCAGGACTTTGCGTTTAACAGGCAAGCTCTTACTCTACTGAGCTGTCTCTCCAGCCTCTAGAGTAGTCAAAGTGGGATAGGATTAATATGAAAATGAGTTTTTTCGTGATTCAGACTGGCTTTGAACGTGTTGTGATCCTCCTGGCTGAGTCCCCCACTTAACCCCCTAGATTACAGGTGTGGGTTACTGTGTCCAGTCCAAAGAGTTTTAACGTTGAATTTTATCATGATATTTTGATATGATGGGCTATAGCATGTGGAGGATAATAAAAGAATAGGAACCGACATTAAATACTACTTAGGAGACATAGTAGGTCCTCACAATCTGATACATAGTCACATTTTATAGATGACAAAATTGAAAATTATTGAGATAATGTAACCAAGTAAATGACAGTATCTTCCTATGGAGGCTTTTCTGCCTTCGTAAGAATATTCTGAAGACTTGTAATGAAGCCCCAAATTATCCATCATTCTTTATAGTCATCTAATCAGAAAGTTTGGGGCCGGGAAGATGGCTCAGTTATGTAAGTATCTGCCTGGCAATTGCAAGGTTCTGAGTTTGATCCTAAGTACCAAAAAAAAGTTTGTTACCTGAGCTCTAGTCTTTGCACTAGAGTCCTGGACACATGGCTAAATTATGGGACACAACAGTGATCTCCATAATAAGAGTAGAATTACTTTCAAATCATGTTCACAACATGAATGTGACTTAAAGGAAAGCAGTCAATGATTGTTTAAGGAGAAATCTGGTAGTATAGTGGAAAGACACTGAGTTTGGATTTTAAAAAGTTGGAGTTTGAGGCTCACTGGGAAAGTTACTAAACTGTTTTTGAGTTTCAGCTGTTACTTGTAAAATGGAGATCATAATTCCTACTTCTGTTACTAAATGGTGTGTTAAACAGTATATTGGAATAAAAGTTTGTTTTCTTTGAAGAAAGATAGCAAAGGCTGTGACATACATTTAGTTTTGACTTGGAAGAGATTTTGTAGTAGGAAAGAGCAACATATGGACATGGGATTTTCTCAGGGTATTTAAATATGGAATATTATCTTTTGGGAATGCTACTAAGAATACTATTATTTCTTGTAAAAGAACAAATAAAGTGCCTCCTGTTTTGCATGTGACAGCTTTTCTGGTAAGAAGTTAGTGACCTAATGTACATTAATAAAATATTTGGAAGAAAAAGTAAAAATAAAATGGATAAATATTTCATATCTGTGTGCATGAACTGAGAAATGACTAATAATCATCAACATGGTAGAAAAAAAAAGATAAGCCAACTGATCAGTTTATTGTTGAGAATGTTGCTAGAATATATTGCTAGAAAGATTAATAAAATGTTAGTCATGCCCAAGAAGAATGTTAAACGAAAAAGGTGCTATAGATATAGTATGGTGATGAGAGCACATGCCTCACACATACAAGGCCTGGGGTTTAATCTCCAGCACCAAAACCAAAACCAAACAAACCCTTCTGAAATCTACATTATATTACTTTGGTAAGAAACTGCAACATATATGCTCTTAGACTTTTGAATTGGTTCCAATTGTACCTCAAGCAAGACAAATTACTTGGGCATGGTGTGCACTTCTGTAATCCAGGCAGTCTGGGAGGCAGAGGCAAGGAAGGTTAGAAGTTCATGGCCATTCTGAGTAACTTAGTGCCTCAGTGGGATCTTGTCTCAATTTTAAAAAAAAGGACTGAAGGTGTATGTAGCTCAGTGCAAACAAAAATCCTGAATTTAATCCATAATAATACAGAAAACCAAAACAAAGCAAAAATGAAAGAAAGAAAAAAAAATAAGGGAGATTTTCCGTAAAATATGGTGAAGGCAGTGATCAGGCTTTCATGTGAATATAAATTTGATTCTAGGGCTGAGGTTTGTTTCAGTAGTAGAACCCCATCGTGTGGGAGGTCCTGGGTTTGATTCCTAGACTGAAATGCACCTTGAATTGTATTCTTAACTGAGTTAAGAAAAACATGAATAGGGCTGGAGAGATGGCTCAGTGGTCTAAAGCACCTACTTAGAACAAGCTTAGCAAAAGCATCAGGGACCGCGGTTCAATCCCCCAGCACCAC
>NW_004524578.1:28139413-28143134 GCF_000260255.1 Octodon degus
CTGTAAAATTGGAACTGTCTTTAAAGATGACTTTGTTCTTATTGGGTACTAGAAGTTGAACTCGGGACCTCAAGCTTGCCAGGCAGGTGCTATGCTCCTGAACTTTATCCCTGGCTCCAAGATGACTATTTCTTGACAGGGCTTCAATAATGAGTATTTTATTTTTGAACTTACTAGAGCAAGAGATGTTTAAGCTTAAGAACAGACTAGACACAATTTAAGGATTGTGAAACAGAGACTTGTGATCCAGCCCTGGTTCAGTTCTGGCCAGTAAGTTACGTATTGACACTTGTATCTAATGGTTTATTCCAGTGGCAGCAAACCTCTGTCATGCATGCTACAGAGCATGAATCATTGAAAGCTCAGTAATAGTTGACATTACTGGTATATTCACTCAATACTTATTATACACCTGATCTTTTTTTTTTTTTTTTTAAATCTTTCCAACTGTATGTTGAACACCAGGGCCATAGTTAAATAGGTCTGCAGGGCATAGAAGTGAGTTGATCCAATTGTCTACATGTGTGTAGAGTACAGAGGGGCTTGGCAAAGATAAACACGTAATTCCACAGAGAAATATGAGCCTACGTGTTTCTCTTTCTACAAGTAAGAATTGCTAGTATTTCACTTTTTTTTTTTTGTTTTGTTTTGTTTTAGATAAGGTCTCTCTATTTAGTGCAGGCTGTCCTTGAACTTGCTATGTAGCCCAGGCTGACCTTAAACTCTGAGTAATCTTCCTGCCTCAGCCTCCCAGTGCTGGGATTACAAGTGTGTACCACCATGCCTGGCTTTTTTTTTTTTTTGGTGTGTTTTAGGCTGGCCTTAAAATCACTGCGTAGCCCAGTCAGGCATTGGATTTGTGGTGATCCTTCTGCCTCAGCCCCCTGAGTGTTGGGATTGGAGGTGTGCACCACTATACCCTGCCCAGGATATCATTTCAGTATTAGTAATAGTTTACTGTTTTAAAATCATTTGTATGCAAGGGCCTGAGTTCAATCCCTGGTTCCGAAAAAAAGAAAAAAAAGAAAAAAAAATCATTTGTAGAACATGATAGTAGGCTAGTTTTTAGAGCAGGAATAAGGAAGGTTTTTCTCTTAAAAGGTCAGGTTATAAATGTCTTACACTTTGAGGGCTATACTGTCTTTGTTGCAGCATGAAAGAAGCCATCATTGATAAATGAGTGAGGGGGGCCGTATTCCAATAAAATTTATTTGTGGGAATTGAAATTAAAAAAAATATATATATATAATTTTCATCTGTCACAAAATATTGTTCCCCAATGATCTAAAAATGTAAAAAAAAAAAAAAATAGCTTAAGGAAGGTTTGCACAACTGGGCAGCAGGCTGGATTTGGTCTATAAGCTTATTGTCCCAACCCCTGCTCATGAGAGTCAATGGTGTCACTCTCTGGCTGTGTGGTCTTTTGTAAATTATTTAACCTGTATGCCTTAATTCTGTCTTTGAAATTGAGATAATAGTATCGACTTTGTAGAATTGTTAGAAATAATAGTAAGATAATCTATTTGAAGTGCTTAGCACAATCTTTGACACACTGCTTGATAAATGCTATATGTTGTTGTCTTAATTGAACATTGTCTTTTTGCAGTAAGGCTCTCTGAGACACTAAGATAATAGCTGATAGTCCTAAAGTCTACCTATAGCTTATCAGTAGACCCAACCTACCTCTTGAATAATTCACTTAAAATTATTGGCTAATAAAAGTTTTGTTTGGTGATATAATGTTGAACTCATGATGTTATGCATTTGTCAAAGCATTTTTACAGCACAAAAAGTAAACTTTAAGCAAATTCTAAACAGTCATTTGGGAGGTCAAGGGATCTTAAGGAATGCAGACTTACAAGAAAATCTGTGTCACAAATGAGTGGAACATTTTTACTGAAAAGGGGAAGAGAAGAGGAAGGTGCTGACCTAGATAACCTTGAAAGCTAATGAGATCTGTAAATAACTATACATAAGCACTATACTCCAATTGATAAGGTTGTATTTCATAAGGACATAGGTAAATTCTGATATTGCTATATACATACTGTACTATTTGAAGTTAAGTAAATGGATCACAGTCTTCACTGTTGAAGTGGAAATTATACATAAGCAAGGGGAGAAGGCTAGAATGATCCATGTGATAATGGATTAGAGTTGGAGATACAGTACAAACCCAGGTTTAGCTTAATATAGATACAAATGATTGTATGTTGGAATATTGATAGAGATGTGTACATACTTGGGTTAATGCACACATACGTATTTCCATGCTCAGGCAAGAAAGTTGAAAGAAACGACATGCAAGTGCATACCTATTGTCTAGATCTTGGTTTCTGATACATTCTCCAGTAAAAAGAACTATGGCTCCTTGGAGAAATGGCTTATTCTAGGATTGGTGCAGGAATCCTTGAGCATCTTTTGGCCAGAAAGTAAGGATATACTCTAAGAGCAACAGTAAAGGCAACCACCCTATATTGATGGAGTATGTGACAAAGGAGCACAGGAGTCAACTCAAAGAACCCCCTAACAGACAAAGTTTTTTGAGATGGGATGGGTTGGTCTCCCTTTCCCTCTCTCCCTCTTCCTCTAGGAATTGAGTTTAGGATCTCACTTTTTTTTTTTTCTTCCCAGTACCAGGGATAGAACTTGGGACCTTGCACTTGCCAGGCATGTGTTTATGCCACTGAGCTATCTCCCTAGCCCTCCAGGACCTCACTCTTGCCAGGTAGGCACTGTGCCACTGGCTATATCCTTGCCCCCCAATAACTGAGATTGGAACAATTTGAGCAGCAAAACAAGGTACTATTGGATTATAGCCCTCAGTATAAAATACACATGAATCAAAATACATATAAACAGTTGAGTAAATTCAACTATTCTTCAACTATGTGCATGGTTTTTGGATATAGGAGTCTCTGATTTATTGAAGGTACTGGAGAAATCATTGTACTAGTTCATCTTTTGGGGTTTTGGAGTCAGACTTCCAGAAGTTCAACCTAGACTATGTAGAAGTGTTACTTAGACTCAAGTCACTTCTATCTATAAAACGGTGGTTGTCATCTTATCTACAAATATAAGGTTTAATTGCATTAGTGCATATATAAAATGTATGTGGTGTAACATATTTGGCATGTCAATAAGTGCAGGTACCGTACCTCTTTATTGCAGTAGTATTTCAGAAACTAAAATCCAGAGTTGGAGCTTCCCCCCTTGGAATTCTTTGTGATATAGTCCCTCCTCACATAGAGGAAAAAGTCTAACATGAATTTAACAAGTATTTATTGACCACCTAGTTTAATGTAAACACATCTTGTTCACATTGTTAGTCTGTATGATGAAGAAAATGAAAGCAATCTATTTGCTCTTAGTATAATTATCATAAATCTGAAGTGGCTGAAACACCCATCTGAAAACAGGACCCATTTAGTATATGATTCAAGTCTTGCTTATTTACACTTGGTTTATCTGTCGGATGCATTGCTTGAACTTTGATTCTAGGTCTTTAGGGAACATAATTCTGTATAGCTTCTCTTTTAGAACTGAAATCAGTTCACTATGTCTCCTCCTAAAGGAAAAACTAAATATAAAAGTGAATGTTGGGGTATCATCTGTGTTTAGATGTCGCCTTATTTCTCAATAATAACCTCTGTCAGTCTGTGAAAATGCAGTATTAATTATATGGAACTTGAGTTTGATTTTTTTTTTTTTTTTTTTTTGG
>NW_004524578.1:28144044-28152920 GCF_000260255.1 Octodon degus
TTTATTTATTTATTTTGTGTGTGGCCAGTTCAGCCCACCAGGGGGCGGGGCTGGCTGGCATGTTGTGCTGGGGGATTGAACCGTGGTCCCTGTGCTTTGTTTAGCTTAGCTTGTTCTAAGTAGGTGCTTTAGACCACTGAGCCATCTCACCAGCCCCTGTTTTTTTTAGAGTGAACATATGAAGGGTCTACAAACTTCATTAGAAAATATTTCTACCCTTTTAAATTTTTTGATTTAGTAGTTTTTAGAACTTAATACTTCATAAATAGGAATTAAACTTGTGTCTCTGGGATATACTACAGAACTCCTCTGAAGCAATTGTGCTAGTAAGAGTTATTATTCTAATAATCTGTTTTTGTCTTTATTTTCTTAAAAATTTTCTTCCAGGAAAGTGAAGGAAATGATTCTTTCCTAAAGGAAAGCAAACAAGGGCCTGCCAGATAGCTCAGTGGATTAAAATGCCTGCTTAGGCAGAGGCAGTGGATGGGGATTCGATCCCGGGCCTGTCATGCAGGCCCCGCCCCCAAGGCCTGCTGAGACAGCAGTTGAGACTGGATGTGGTGGTACACACCTGAAATTCCAGCACTTGGGAGGCTGAAAAACAGGAAAGATCACTACAAGTCTGATCTGTGTAGTGAGACCCTGTAGACCCTATAGACTGTGTACTAAATACATTTAAAAAATAATAAAGCAAACATATCATTATTGATTTTAAAAAATATTATAGTTGTTCCTCTGTATCTTTGGATTTGGCACCTAAAGAGTCAGAAATACTTAAAGTCAGAACATGAGAAGAAACTTGTTATTTTTCCTTCAACAATGTAACATATTAGCATAGCATTTTCAGTATATTTGGTATTACAAGTAATCTAGAGATAATTAAAAGTAAATAGGAGGGGCTGGGGAGCTGGCTCAGTGGAATAAGCACTTCTCTGGAAAGTGCAAGGGCCTGAGTTCATTCCCCGGTTCCGCCAGAAAAAAAAAAAAAAAAGAAAGAAAGAAAAAAGTAAATAGGAGCATGTGCAAATTCTGTGCCATTTTATATGAGACTTGAACACCCATGGGCTTAGGTATCTATAGAAGTCCTAGAACTGATTTCCTGTGGATACTGAACAGTGCATATATATTGCATTTTGGGAAGTAGTATTCAGATTTCATTAAGGAAGAAAAAGTAAGGAAGGGAAAATATATAAACTTTAAAAGATATATAAACTTTGAAAAATTTCTTACACTTATTGAGGTGGGCAAAATATTTTTTCCTTTGACATTTTACAAATTTATGAAAAAGCCATCCTTTTTTATCTAGTTTTTCATTCCATTTAAAATTTTTTTTTAACATTTATTTATTGTGTGTGTGTGTGTGTGTGTGTGTGTGTGTGTGGCCAGCTCAGCCCACCGGGGGTCACGGCTGGCTGGCATGTGCTGGGGGATCGAACCGCGGTCCCTGTGCTTTAGCCAAGCATTTTCCAAGTAGGTGCTTTAGACCACTGAGCCATCTCTCCAGCCTTTTCATTCCATTTAATGTACAATTTTATTTTATTTTTTTTTACATTTATTTAGTGTGTGTGTGTGTGTGTGTGTGTGGCCAGCTCAGCCCACCAGGGGGCGGGGCTGGCTGGCATGTGGTGCTGGAGGATTGAACCATGGTCCTTGTGCTTTGCTAAGCTTGTTCTAAGTAGGAGCTTTAGACCACTGAGCCATCTCACCAGCCCCTAATGTACAATTTTAGAAAAGAATAAAGTATAGTGTTATTTTTATCTGTGCAACTTAGTGCTTTGGAGTAAACTGTAGGCTTGCTTAGTTACTAGACTACCATATTTCCTAGCTCCTGTAGTGATTGATCTGTTTAAATAGGTTGTTTCTGGCCTCCATGTAGAAGGCTCTATCTGCCTCTCCTTGAAGGCAAGATCTCTTTCTCCTTGAATTATGTTCAGTGTCTGATACATAATAACAGTTTAAGAGTTTTGTGATTTTGGGGAAAGACAGGGAGATTTGGGACAGGGACTTGCAGTGCAGTGGAGCCTGCCTTTGAACCTACTGTGTAACCTAGGCTGGCCTCAAGCTTGTGGTGATCCTCTGCCTCAGCCTCTGGAATGCTAGGATTATAGGCTAGTGCCACCACACAGAGCTCTTTACCTCTTTATTTTCCATGGAACAGGTAACTAAGTAATTCAGTATTCAAATCTAAACACTTGAAAGTGAAGGGAGAAAGACTTTTTTAGTAATCATGCTGAGGACAACAGACATAAAAGATGGACTATCTTATGCAAACCACTTGGGAAGAGTTAGCCTAGTCATAGAGCATATTATTATTTAATTGTTGGTGGTGGTATTAGGGATAGAACCTAAGTTTTAAGCATGCTAGAAAGTGTTCTGTGACTGAGATATCCCCTCACGCTAGACTTACTATTGTTTATGGTGTTAATAATTGAACCTAAGACTTTATTGCTTGGCCTTACTGTGCAGCCATCCCTTCTTTCATACTGGGGATTGAACTCAGAGCCACACACTTGAGACAAGGTCTTGTTCAGTTGCCTATGTGCCTTAAAACTTGCCATGTTCCTACCTTAGCCTTCCAAATAGCTGGGATTATATGTGTTGGCCACCACACCTGGACCTAGCTATTGCTTTAATTTTATTGTACTATAGAAGAGGTAAAGAATTGGGACTTTATTTTTGTTTTTGTTTTCTTTTTTGGTTTTTGGTTTTTGGTTTTTTGGCAAAACTGGGGATTGAACTCAGGCACTTGTGCTTGCCAGGCAAGCAGTTATTCTACTGAGCCATCTCCCCAGCCTGGGACTTTAGAGTCACTGATAGTAACTCTGACTTTAATTTGTTTTTAATTTATTTTTTATTAGGACATGTTTGCAGTATGTAATGATTATGTTAAAGTTGATACCTAATCATCTTAATTCTTTATATGTCCTCTTCCCCTCCTCATCCCGAGTACTACTTCTAACTTGGGCAAGATATTTAAATTTACCAAAATGAAAGTTAAGGGCTGGGGTGATAGCTTGGTAGAACAAGCGCTTGCCTGGCAAGCACAAGGTCCTGAGTTCAATCTCTAGTACCACAAAAACAAACAAACAAAAAAAACCCTTTAATTTGTATTGTGAGGTTTAAACAAACTAGGATGACAGTAAAGCCCTCATGCTACTGGGCTCGCAGTGTTAGGTACCTTGCCTTTTCCTCCCCTCATTACTATCAATATGTTTAAATATGTAACTTATTTATTAATTTCAAAGTCTTTATATTTTTTTCACTCTGAAAAATACCATACAGTAAAAATTGTTTTTGCATGCTGGGGATTAAATCCAGGGCCTTGTGCATGCTACATAAACACTCTACCCCTGAGCTAGCCTCACTTCCCATAGAATTTTGAAAAAAAAAAATTATATTTAAAAATAGAAATTGAAAGTCTCCCTTTAGTCTAATCACAGAAGTAAACATGCTCAGTATTGGCATGTATTTTTCTAGTTATTTTTTAGTCTTCTGAAGTAAAGGTTGCTCAAAGGTCAGATGTCTGGATTTAAAGCCTATTTTCAGTTAAATTGTATAAATTTCAGCAAGCCATTTAGCATGTGAAAGACTTTGGTTCCTTATCAGTAAATGGAATAATAATAGTTGCCTGTCTCCTTGTGTGTGTTCTCTCATTTTCTCTCTCTCTCTCTCTCTCTCTCTCTCTCTCTCTCTCTCTCTCTCTCACACACACACACACACACACACACATTAGGGATGAAACTCAGGGCCTTTGCACTGAGCTACATTCTCAGCCCTTATTTTTTTATTTTTAGACAAGGTCTCACTAAGTTGCCAATTTGTCCAAGGACTGGGCTCTAATTTGTGATTCTTCTGCCTCAGCCAGCCTCCAGAATTCTGGGATTACAGGCTCATTGCCACCATGCCCACATTGAAACAGTATTTTGAATAGGAAATCACCGAGTGCTGGAAGTTTGTAACTATTCTTAATATATAGGATTTTGATTTGTCAGATGTGATAAATATTTTTGACATTTTGCTTTTAAAAAAAAAAATACTTTGAAATAGCATCTCACTTTGTAGTTCAGACTGGCCCTGATCTCCATGTAGTCGAGGGTGGCCTCGAACTTGTTTCTTTGTGTCTCAGCTTCCTGAGTACTGATATTATAGGCATGCCCTACCATGCCTCGCTCCTACCATTAACTGTTTTTTTTTTTGTTGTTGTTGTTTGTTTGTTTTTTTGGTGGAACCGGGGATCAAACTCAGGTCCTTGAGCTTGCCAGGGAAGCGCTTATGCCACTGAGCCATCTCCCCCGCCCCACCATTAACTCTTTTTCAGTCACTTTTACACATTTTCCTATTCAAAAGCGTTACATTTTTCAAGTATTTGAGGTATAATTTACAATTGTAAAAATCATCAATTTTAAGTTTTCTTGGTTTTGGTGTGTGTGTCTTCTGTGCTGGGAAATCTGGTGCTTCCTAGAGTGCTCTAACGCTGAGCTACATCTCTGGCCCATATGAAGCCTTGGGTTCATTCCCCAACACAAAAGAAAACAAAGAATGAATTTGTCTTACTGTACATTTCTTATAAGTGGAAACATAATGTATGGCCTTTTTTAAGTGCTTTCTTTGGCTCAGTTCATCCTTGTGATATCTGTCAACACTCCATTCCTTCATATTGCCAAATTTTATATATATAATATAAACTCTTTGTACCTGGAGGCTGAGGCAGGAGGAGTGCTGTGAGTTCAAGGCCAGCTTGTGCTACATATCAAGACCCTATCTAAAATATAAATATAAATATATATATATATATATATATATATATATATATATATATATATGTAGAGAGAGAGAAAGAGAGAGAGAGAAGTAAGACGTTAGGTCTTAGTTTATAAAAGAGTTTATTGAAGTTCTCAGAAAATATTTTTAGCATTTTTTATGTTATCAAGACCAATTTCTACGAAATTTACTCATGTAGATGTAGAAGTCAAGCTGGGCATGGCAGCGCACATATATAATCCCAGTATGTGGGAGGCTGAGGTAATAGAATCACCATGTACTCTAGTCCAGTGCGAACTACATAGTGAGTTAAAGCCCAGGCTGAACTACATAGTGAAATCCTCTCTCATAAACCATTTAAATAAGTAAATGAAGGAATGAAGAATTCAGTGTTATTTTGTGAATCTACACAATGTGGTTACAAAACATTTTTGTTCCTGCCAAAATGTCTTGGACTTCACAAGTCACTTCCTCTTTTGCTCTGAGCCGGTCACTAATCTGCTGCCTTTTCTTTTTTCCTTTAGTTTCCTTTTCTGAATATTTTCTGTTAAGTAATTATACAAAATATTTTTTATGTCTGCTTTCTTTTACTTAATGTTTTGAGATTCATTCACATTGGATATATCAGTAGTTTTGTGTCCTGCGCTGCCCCCTCTTGCTGCATACTGGAGATTAAAGCCAAGGCCTCATGCATGCTAGGCAAGTGCTCTGCCACTGAGCTATTTCTCTATCCCTATTTAAAAATGTTATTTTGAGACAGAATCTCAAATATTGCCTAGGCTGGATTCCAACTTGGTATCTTTCTGCCTCAGCCTCTTTAAGTACCTGGGATTACAGGTGTGCGGCACTGTGACCCATTAGTTCGTTCCTTTTCGCTTATCCATTCACCAGTTGATGAACATTTGGATTGTTTTCCTTTTTTTTTTTTTTTTTTTTTTTTCCTTAAATGCTCACTGCTTTGTGTATTTAAAAATACACATGCTGTTTGTAACAATGTAGCCCCATCAGAAATAGAGCACTTCTTGTATTCAAGATCACTTTATAAAACATTTTACAAAGTATTTTAATATTAAAAAGGCATTTAAAAATACAGATCAAAGCAGACCAACTGGCCTTCATGCCCATAATTTGCCTATGTTTGAAGGCATTTATTACATACCTTAATCATCATGCAGTTGTTCTTATGAACAATGAAAAATGGCTTTGTCAAATTTATCTTGAAAATTGAGAAAACACCACCATCTGAATTACAGTTTAGTAAATTCCAGTTTTTACAAAACTGATACCTCTCATGAGTTAGGTTTTCCTCCATGCCACTATTTCAGTTTATTAGATGAAAACAATAATGATGGCCATACATGGTGGTTCATACCTGTAATCCAAGTAGTTGGCTGGCTGAGGCAGAATAATCGTCACGAGTTTGAGGCCAGCCTGGACTGCGTAGCAAGTTCAGTATCAGCCTAAACTATGTAGCAAGACTGTGTTTCAAAAACTATGGATACCAAAAACATAATGGCATCACAGCATTAGGGATAAAAAGGTATTTGCCTCATTACATTCAATATAATTATTCTCTCCAAGAAACACCACTGTTGGCAAAAATTCCTTTGATAGTGTTGTTGCTAATAAACATTACTGTCATTTTGTTTTACTTTCAATATTATGAAAAATACTGTTGGGAATGTTCACATAATAGGCTTTGTGTACAAGTGTGTGCATGCTTTCTCTTGAGTAGATTAGTAGGAAGAAGTGCTGGTCGATATAATAAATTTATATTGAGCTTTCAAGTCATGTTACATGGTTCCACAGTGACAATTACTTAGTAGTTTTCTCAGCAGTATATGAGGGTTCCGGTCTCTCTCTGTCTGTCTTTGTCTGCTTCCCTTTTTCCTTCCCTCCTTCCCTTTCTCTCCTCTCTCCTCTCTCCTCTCCCCTCTCCCCTCTCCCCTCTCTCCTCTCTCCTCTCTCTTCTCTCCTCCCCCCCTTCTTTCTTTTTTGGAGACAGCTCTCACTGTGTAGTCCAGGCTGGCCCCAAGCTCAAGATCCTTCTGCCCAGGCTCCTGCTGCTGAAGTTACAGCCTTGTGCCACCAAGTCTAGCTGAGGGTTTTGGTTTCTTTTTTCCTTTGTTGTTTGCACTAGGGATTGAAATCAGGACTTCATACTGAGCTACATGTCAGCACCTTTCTTATTTTTTATATTGAGAAAAGTTCTTGCTAAGTTGTCCAAGGTAGGCTCCAATAGTTGCAGGCATGTGTCACCAAATTATACCTGGCTAAGATGGTTTTGGTTTCTATATATCCTTTCCAAGACAAAACAGATTGCTTATCTGCCTGTCTGCCTCCCTTCTTTTTCCTGTCCTGTCCTGTCCTTTCTTTTCCTTTTGGTACCTGGGATCGAACTTGGGACCTTGTGCTTACCAGGCAGGTGCTTATGCCACTGGGCTATATCCCCCATTTATTCATTTATTTATTTATTCATTCATTCATTTTCTCTTTCTTTCTGTCTTTCTTTCCTCTCTCTTTGTCTCTCTGTCTCTTTGTCTCTGTCTCTCTCTTGTCTCTCTCTGTCCTGCTTGCTTGCTTGCTATACTAGACATCAAATTCAAGGCTTTGCACAAATCAGGTCAGTGCTCTGCCATTGAGACACATTCTCAAACCTTTTATACATTTTATTTTGAAATAGGCTGTATTGAGATCTTGAGTAGCCACCATGTGTAGCTGTCTTTTGTTATAACCATTCTAATTGGGTAAAGTGATAACTTACTGTGATTTGAACTTGTATGTATTGATGTTTAATATAGTCACACGTGTCTGTTAAACATTTTTATATCTTCAGTGAAATGTTCAAAACCTTTTACCCATTTTATTGGGTTGTCTTACTGAGTTATGAGGTATTTATATCTTGTTCATACAAAACAGGTGATTTTTGTTGTTGTTGTTGTGGAACTGGGGATTGAACTCAGGCCCTTGCGCTTGCCAGGGAAGTGCTTATTCTACTGAGCCATCTCCCTGGCCCCAAAACAGGTGATTTAACAGTGTCTTTTGAGATATAAAAAGTTTTGTTTCTATTTGTGTGTGTGTTGGTGTGTATGTGTCTCTACTCAGAATCAAACCCATGGCATTCATACTGAGCTATATCCTCATCCTTTTTGCATTTTTAAAATTTGAGACAGGGTCTTGTAAGGTTGCTGATACAGTAGGCTTGAATTTGTAATCCTCCTGCTTTAAACTCTTGGAGTGCTGGGGTTTTGGGCATGTGCCATGATGCCCAGCTAAAATCTTGTATTTTATTTAGGAGGAGTCTACAGGGTGTTCAGAGTCTCACTACTAGGTCAGACTCATAGTGATTCTCCTGTTTACAGCCTCCCAAGTGCTAGGATTAAAGGCGCGTGCCACCAATCACCATCTCAGTGTGCCCCGGGGGGGTGGGGGGGCTCATGGCAGGCCAGGAGATCGAATCCCCAGCCCCTTCACCTACTTGCAGGCGCTTTAATCCGCTGAGGTATTTGTCTGGCCCTAAAAATTTATATTTTAGTGGTCTAATTTATGAATATTTTCTTCCATAGGGTGTGCTTTTGTTATCTCAAATTTTTTGCTTAACCATATTTAGCCATGAAGATTTTTTTTTCTTTCTTTCTTTCTTTTTTTTGGAGACAGGATTTTGCTAATATAGTTCAGGCTGGCCTTGTGCTCACTTTGTAGCCCAGGCTGAACTCGAACTCACAACAGTCTCCTGCCTCAATCTCCCAAGTGCTGGGATTACAGACGTATGGCACCATACCTGACTGTCCTGTTATTTCTAATTACAGTTTTAGGTTTTGTGTTTAGGTCCCTGATCCATTTTAATATGCTTTGCATATATGAAGCATAAGTTTTAAATTTATCATGTTGTCTGCAGATATTTTGTTATACCAGCACAGTTTGTTGAAAAGGCTAGCCTGCCTATGGAACTTGTCTAATTATTTTTGCTATTCTGAGTACTTTGCGTGTGCACATAAATTTAAGAATCAGCTTGTCAGTTTCTGTCAAAAAAAGTTTTGTTGGGGTTTTACCAAGGATTATCTGTAGTTCAACTGCAGGAAAAATTTTAATATTCTCTTTTTTTTTTTTTTTTT
>NW_004524578.1:28153020-28157084 GCF_000260255.1 Octodon degus
TCTCTTAAGTAGAAAGATTATATTAGGAAACTTCAAAAAGTACAATACAGGAAAGACAACTTGGGGTAAAGATAGTATGATTTCCTATAAAGCTTATTATAGGTTGAAAGTATCTTATCTGAAATGCTTGTGACCAGAAATGTTTTAGCTTTTATTGTTTTTTGAATTTTGAAATAGACTTAACTCATTTTGTATCCCTAACCTGGAAAGTTCTGAAATCTGAAAGAGATGCTCATGAACTTTCAGAGCATTTGTATTTCAGATTTTCAGATTAAGGGTGTGTGGTCTATACTTAGATTTGTTAGATTGGGATTTTTTTTTTTTTTTTATGTATTTAGTGCAGGGTCTACAGAGTCTCACTACATAAATAGGACTCGTAGTGATCCTCCTATGTTCAGCCTCTCAAGTGCTGGGATTACAGGCACATGCTACCATGCCCAGTCTCAATCTCAGTGTACCCTGGAGTGGGGCCGGTGAATCCTGTCCGTGTGTCTGCCCAAGCAGAGCTATCTGACTGGCCCTTAGATTGGGATCTTTTAGGAAATAGCTTTTTAGGCTTGGTGATGCACGCCTGTAATCCTGCACTGGGAACGTTGCGGCAGGAGGATCACTGCAAGTTTGAGTCCAGCCTAGGCTACATAATGTATTCAAGGCCAGCTTGAACTAAATAATGAGACTCTCAAAAAATAAATAATTTATAGTTTTTGAGTATTCACTGTGTGTCAGATGGTAATCATTCTGAGTTGTTTATTTAATCCTGACTTAACCCCTTATGTCTTCAAAGACAGAAGATTTTAAAAGGGAAACAAAACTTTTGCAAAGAAGAGGGGAAGAGGGACTGAAGGGAGGGGAGAGGAAAAGGGAAACAGAAGAAGGAAAATATATCATGTACAGGTACAAATTTCCTATGATGGATATTATGTACATCTAAAATGTACCAATAAAAATGTTTTTAAAAAGACAAAAGATATTACATAAAAGACAATTAGGGAAAGTCGTTATATACATTGTTTCTGTAGTGAAGACATTAAGGTTCTAACATTGTCTTTAATAGTGAAAGGTGGCAAAGAGATGCTCTGGCCCTACCTATCTCCCTACCTATCTCTTTCACCTCACTTTTATACTCTTTGTTCTAATTTTCTAAATTTTGTCCTGTTTGGCTTTTGGTGGTTTTGTTTTCCCCCGGAACCAGGGATTGAACTCAGGCCCCTGCGCCTGCCAGGGAAGCACTTACTCCACTGAGCCATCTCCCCGGCCCCTGGCTTTTGGTTTTTGAGACACAGGTTTGCACTGTGTAGCCCAAGCTGTTCTCATACTTGTAGTGATCCATCTGCCTCAGCCTGCCAAAGGCTAAGGTATAGGCATGTGTCAATATGCATGGCTGCATTTTCTCAATCCTTTTAAAATTTTACTCAGTGGCATTTTGCAAGTTGTATTCTGCCAGTATGCATTCCCCTGTGAAAAGGATATCTCACAAATACATATGAATATAATTACAGACTGAAGAAAGAAGCTGCTGTTTTAAAGGTAATGCTGAGAACATGTACACCCATATTTTCCTCACATCAGAGTGTGTTGTATAGATTTGGATAGCTATTTTTTCATAGTTTTTGTAATTGTTCATTGTTGAGAGAAGGGAACATGGTTATGCGTTCTAAAGTACTATTTTTTGAACATTATGAGTTTCCATTGCAATCACCGTGTCTATATTTTGATATAGACACTATATTCTTCATGTTTTTAATATCTACCTTTGCAATTGAAGGCAGTGTCTAATGAGCTTTATCATGATCTTTATACAGTTTGCTGTCTTTCAGTGTCTTATGTTCTACAAGACCTTGTTTCCCTTCAGATTGAGAGGAAGCAGGCAAGAGGGAGGACGAGTACTTTTTTACTACTATGTTTCCATTTTACAGCCGTGCAATTGGAGGTGCTTGTGCATGAAGACAGATTTGTTCTATGGCCTCGGAGTTGGATGCCGGGGACGATGGCGGCTGCAGTGAGCTGGCAAAGCCCCTCTATCTTCAGTACCTGGAGCGGGCCCTCCGGTTGGACCATTTCCTACGACAAACATCAGCCATTTTTAACAGAAGTATTTCTAGGTGTGTTGTCCTATCTATACAGTATAATGTTGTGGCACATTTCTGATTCCCATTTTCCCTGCAGGTTTTGGTTACAGTATTTTATTGTTTTTTTCTTTTTCTCTCTTTTTTTTTTTTTTTTTTTTTTTGGCTGAACCGAGGATTGAACTCAGGCCCTTGTGCTTGCCAGGGAAGCACTTATTCTACTGAACCATCTCCCCCTTCCCCTTTTTATTATGTTTGATAATGTCTTTTTTTAAAGCCTCAATTTCTTCTGTAAACTCAGGACTACTGACATTAATTATAAGATATTGCCATAATTTATGATTTCACTGTTTTTCAATTTATAGCGATGACAGTGAAGATGGACTGGATGACAGTAATCCCTTATTGCCCCAGTCTGGGGATCCCTTAATGCAAGTAAAGGAAGAGCCTCCAAATTCATTACTTGGTGAAACTTCTGGAGCAAGCAATTCTGGAATGTTAAACCCATATTCACTTAATGGAGTTCTGCAGTCAGGTCAGTGTGGTGTGAGATTCCTCTTTGAACTGTCCTTTCTCTTAGGGCAGTCATTCATTTTTTTCTTTATGTTTCTTTATATAGAATCAAAATCTGACAAGGGAAATTTATATAACTTCTCCAAGTTGAAGAAAAGCAGAAAGTGGCTAAAGGTAAGAGATAAGACAGAATGTTTATAATCCAAACAATTTACTAAAGTTAGGGAAAGTTATCAACATATTCTGACAGAATGCCAGAGATTTTCCAGATAGGCTTCATTTATACTGGATGTGGGTGTTTGGCTTTGTGGTTTTTTTTTTTTTTTTTTTTTAAATAATACTAGGAATTGAACCCAGATCAATTGATCGATCAATCTTTCTTTTTTTCTAAAATGTATTTATTACAGGGTCTATAGGGTCTCACTACACAGATTGGATTTGTAGTGATTCTCCTGTTTTCAACTTCCCAAGCTCTGGGATTACAGGCATGTGCCACCATGCCTAGTCTCAGTCGCCTTCTTCTTTCTTCTTTTTGATACAGGGTCTCACTATTCAGTTCAGGATTGTAGTGATCCTCCATTCTCAGCCTCCCCGGTGCTAGGATTACAGGCATGCACTACCATGCTGTTTCCATTGCCAGCACAATGTGCAGCAAGTGTGCCCAGGGTCCCAGGGCTGGCAAAGCATGTAGTACTGAGGATTGAACGTGGGACCTTGTGCTTGCCGGGCAGGTGTTAATGCCACTGAGCTATCTCCCCAGCCTGAACCAGGATCTTTCATATTGAACTATATCCTCAGCCCTTTTCACTTTTTATTTTGAGACAAGGTCTTACTGGGTTGCCCAGGCTAGCCTTATACTTGCCATTCTCCTGCTTTAGACTCCTAAGTAGCTGGGATTACAGGCATGTGCTACTGCTCCTGGCCTTGATTTTTTTTTGGGGGGAGGGAGGGGTGGCATTACCAGGGCTGGATGTGGTTTTTGAAGATTTAATGAAGTCATTTTATCAAACATTTATTTATTATAAAGTATCTGTGGGAAATGAGGGAGTATAAAAATTGATCAGATAAGATCTCTGCCCTCATTGACTCACTTTATTGTCAGGAATATTAATTTATTTTCATCAGTCACTGAGTTGTTCATTTATTCTCATAATGTAAGTGAAAGAAGCAGAGTCTGTAAACAAATAAATACGCCTTTTTTAAAAAATTGTATTTTAAGGAGGGGTCTATAAGATGTTCAGGGTCACACTACTAGATTGGATTTGTAGTGATCCTACTGTTTACATCCTCCCAAGTGCTGGGATTACAGGTGTGTGCCACCACACCCAGTCTCAATTGCCATCTCAGCCTGCCCCAGGGGTGGGGCCATCCCGGGGGTGGAGCCGGCACAGCAAACCCAGGGATCAAACCCCAGCTCCTGCGCTTGCTTGCAGGTGCTTTAATCCACTGAGCTATTTGGCTGGCCCTCAATATGCCTTTTTTTTT
>NW_004524578.1:28157184-28164769 GCF_000260255.1 Octodon degus
TTCGGAACCGGGGATTGAACTCAGACCCTTGCACTTGCCAGGCAAACGCTTATTCTACTGAGCCATCTCCCCGGCCCCCAATATGCCTTGTTTTAAAAAGTAGCATGTCATATGGAAACAAAGCTTTATGAAAAGGGACAGGAAAAGGGGTTGGAAAGAGGGTAGAGGAATGGGAAGAAAAGAGGAACTAAAATATATTATGTATAGGTACAGATTCCCTATGGTGATTTTAATCATTTTTAATTTTTTTTAAATCACGTTTGTCTACATTGTGCCTTAAATATAAACTTAATTTTTTAAAAAGAGGCAGCATTCCATCTGATTTCTGAATGGTCAGAGAGAGCCATTTGGAAATCTAAGACCATTATGGTCAGAAGAAATTATTGTAAAGTCATGAGAAAAGGAGTAATAATACATTTGGAAAAAGAAGGCTTGGGCAGCTGGAGCACAGTGAATGAGGGCAATGGTTGAGATGAGGCTAGAGTCTGATCACATAGGGCCTTAGATACTACGTTCCAGAATTTGTGTTATGCTCTAATTATAGTCATAAGTTATTTGGCTTACAGATAGAGTATAGCACTTCTTTTGTTAAAACTTGTGAACATGAGGGAGATTATGGGTTCTGTCTCCGTACCAAGATAGATGATAGATAGGTAGATAGATCAGTGAATTAACCTGTTTCATACTTTTCCTGTGCAGAGCTCAAAGAAACATGTTACCACTACATGTTTTGAAAGGATCATATGTACATGGTCTGATTTTTTTCCATATTAGTTTTTAGACTGTTGACAACACAGAAATTTGTATGTTCTGGATATTTTAAGTAACTTTTTGTTCTTTGTTTGAGACAAGATCTTTCTTTGTAGGTCAGACTGGTCTTTAGCTATGTAGCTCAGCCAGGCCTCAAAGTCACTGCAATCCTATTTTGGCTTCCCAAGTGCTAGGATAGCAGGGCTGTGCTAATACACTTGCCTAATTTGAATTAATTATCGCAGCTTGGGACTGGGGAGATAGCTCAGCAGTCTTAGGACCTGGGTTAGATCCCTGGTAACTCATGCCCACATGCTGTGCTGCCATGCTGGCCACTGAAACTGGACGTGATGGTATATGTCTGTAATTCCAGCACTGGGTAGGCTGAAACAAGAGGATCAGTACAAGTCTGAACTGCGTAGCAAGACCCCCTACCAAATCAATCAAACCTGTTTATTTTATTTATTTATTTATTTATTTATTTTTTCTGTATTTAGGACAGGGTCTACCTATGTACTTACTATGTAGTGAGTCTCCTGTTTTTCAGCCTTCCAAGCACTGGGATTACAGGTGTGCGCCACCATGCCTAGTCTCAGTCCCTGGCTCAGAATGCCTTGGGGGCAGGGCTGGCACAGCACACCAGGGATCAAACCCTGGCTGCTGTGCTCTGCCTAAGCATGTGCTTTGGTCTGCTGAGCTATCAGGCTGGCCCTCATAAATAAATAAATGATTGAGAAAATTTTTTTTAAAACATGAAGGTTTTTGTGATTACCTTCCACTTAGGATCATGTTTTCAAGGTTCTTTTATGCTGTGGCACATATTAATACTTTGTACTACTTTGTTTAGGTTATTTATATTGTTTTACTCTTTTTAGCCACCACAAATTGCCTTTTTTCTTTCTTTCTTTTTTTTTTTTTTTTTTTTTTGTGGAACCAGGAATTGAACTCAGGCCCTTGCACTTGCCAGGGAAGCGCTTATTCCACTGAGCCATCTCCCCAGCCTCCCACCCCCTTTTTTTTCTTTTAAAAACCCTATGGGGGGTGTGTGTGTATGTGTGTGTGTGTGTGTGTGTGTGTGTGTGTGTATGTGTCGTTTTGTTTGCCTTGGTATTTGACGTTTAGTTTGCTTATCTTATGTATAGTATAAGTGCTTTGTCCAATGTGGCCTTGTTCCTGTTGGGTTTAATGACATCCTTTTGTTTTTCAGTTGAATTGATGAAAAGTAGTATAAGGAAACTGAAATGATTGTCCTCCACCTGTTTGGTTCTTTGTTTTATTATCTGGAAAAAATGCTTACATAATAAATGAAACTGCTTCTTAGCCAAAGTTTTGTTTTCATTTTCTTTTTTTTGTGTGTGTGTGTGTGTTTTCATTTTCACCCCTTTCAGAGCATTCTTCTTAGTGATGAGTCAAGTGAGGCAGATTCTCAGAGTGAAGAGGATGATGATGAAGAAGAGGAGCTCAATCTCAGCAGAGAAGAGCTTCACAATATGCTCCGACTACACAAATATAAGAAGCTTCATCAAAATAAGTTTAGTAAGGACAAGGAGGTGAGACTCTCAAAAGAAAACTCAAGCCTTTATGCTGGGTATTCCGTTTCTGGTTTATAGTGCTAGTAGTTGTTAACCACTTTATTTGTTTTGAGACAGGGTCTAACAATGTAATTAATGGCTGCCTTTGAACTCCCTACATAGCTAACCAATGCTGGCCTCAAACTTGGACAGTGCTTACAGTGATTTTCCTATGTTAGCCTCCTGAGTACTGGGATTACTGGTGTGTGCACATGTGTGTGCACACCTGCTGATGCACATGCACATGCACTACCTTACCCCACTCTTCACAGCTTTATTGATACAATTTGCATAACAAAAAGTCAGTCTGTTATATGTTGATTTTAGTATTTTTCCATCATGTTATTGTCACCCTTGTCTTAATTCCAGAAGTTTCATCTCTAGAAAGAAGCTACATTTTCTTAAACCATTGGCCATCATTCTGTTTTCCCTAGTTGTCAGGCAACCAGCTCCCAGTTCACCTTCTTTCTCCATAAATGTGCTCATTCTAGGTATTTCATACAAATGGAATCCCTTCTTTCTCCATAAATGTGCTCATTCTAGGTATTTCATACAAATGGAATCATGCAGTGTGTGATTCTTTGTGTATAGCTTCTCTTGCTTAGTGTAACATTATCAAGGTTCATCCATGTTGTATGTAGCATTATTTATTGCCAAATATATCATTAATTTATATTACTCTTGGTTATATATTGAGTTGTGTAGTAACTCCATGTTACCTCTCAAATTATAAATGTTAGTGAGTATTAATGCATTTGGTCTTTGAAAATACTATCTTATAAATACTCCTTTGCTTTACATCCTAATGTGAGAATGATTATAGCTTTGTTTTTGTTTTTGTAATACTGGGAATTGAGCCCAGGCCTTGTGCATACTAGACAAGCATTCTGTCCAACCCTACAGGGTTGGTAGTTCTAAGCGACAACTAATTAAAAACTGTTACCAAAGCTTTCGGATTTTTGCCAGAAATGTAGCTCATTGTACCTTGTGAACCATAGCATTTTTGGGATTTTTTTGGAGTATTGGGGTTCAAACTCTGGACCTTGCATTTGCTAGGCAGGTGCTTATGCTGTTGAGCTATCTCCCCAGCCCTATTGCATATTTAAAGGTTGACAATTCTCCAGCAGTTTCTGAAGGTCTAAACTTAATTCAGAGAAGTTTCAGTAATATGCTGAAATATAAACTTATAGAAGTGACAAATAGTAGAGTATCTGACAGTTTTGATAGTGTTTCTTTTTTTCTGTTTTTAGGTGTTTTTTTTTTTTTGTTTGTTTGTTTGTTTTGTTTAGACAGGGTCTCGGCAGTCTTCTGGCCTCAGCCTCTTGAGTTCTGGGGTGATAGTATTGTATCACCATACCCAGCTGGATTTGGTTTTTGAGATGAGTTCTCAGCTGTCCTTGAATCCTCTGTGTAGCTTACATTGACCTCTGCCTCAGCCTCATGAATGCTAGGATTGTGTACCACCTCACCTGTCATGTCACTTTTTTAAGTTTAGTGCTGGGGCTTTGGAGATAGCTGTCTAAGCACCTGCCTGGCAAGCACAAGGACCTACCTAGGTCATGCCATGCTGGCGCTGTGTGGGCCATTGAAACCGGGTATCGAAGAGTATGCCTGTAATCCCAGCACTGGGGAGGCTGAGACAGGAGGATCACTATGAGTCTGAGCTGCATAGCAAGACCAGTTAAAAAAATAAATAAAAATAAAGTGTAATGTTGAGACATGGAAATATTTTCTTTCTTTTCCTTTTTGTAGTACTGAGAATTGAACTCAGGACCTTTGCACTGAGCTCCATCCACAACCCTTTTTTAACTTTTTTGATTTTTGAGACATATTCTCATCAAGTTACCTAGGCTTCACTTGAACTTGTGATCCTCCTGCCTTTGCCTCCCAAAATGCTGGGATTACAGGCATGTTTTGCTACACCTGACTATATTTCTTCTTATAGTCTTGATCTGAGGCACTTAGATGGGTACTTCAAATATTTGCTTATTTTAAAAATTGATGTAAAAGATACTCAGTTCAATTTTGACCCTTAAGTGGGCCTTTTAATACTTTTCCATGTTCCTCTTCTATCCTAGTTTCAGTCCCCGGATAACTCATTTGGCTGTAACCCAGGAAGAAGCTGTCTACTTGATTTTTTTTCTTCAGACAGGGTCTCGCTTTGCAGTTTAGGCTGGCCTTAAACACTAGGTAGCCCCAGCTGGCTCTGAACTTGTCACGCTCCTTCTGCCTTAGTCCCCCAAAGTGCTAGGATTACCGATGTACATATCACATCCAGCTACTTGACCTTAATTCTTTTTTTTTTTTTTTAAATGTATGTGGTATAGGGTCTCACTATGCTGCTCGGAGTCATAGTGATCCCCCTGTTTCCAGCCTCCCCAGCGCTGGGATTACAGGCATGGGCTACCATGCCCAGTCTCTGACTGCTCAGCACACCCTGAGGTGGGGCTGGCATGGCATGTGGTGCCAGGGATTGAACCTCGGTCCCTGTACCTGCCTAAGTAGGTGTTTAGTCCACTGAGCTATCTCGCCAGCCCTTATTTTTTTACTTATGCATTGGTAGTAAATGAGACAGTGTGAGATTTATGGGTCAATTTATTTTATTTTATTTATTTATTTAGAGTTTTTTATTTTTTTTTTTTTTTTTTTTTTTTTTTTTTTTTTGGTGGAACCAGGGATTGAACTCAAGCCCTTGCACTTGCCAGGGAAGTGCTAATTTTATTGATGGGTTAATTTAAATGTTTGAAAGGATTTAGTGCTTCCTGGATGGAGAAAACTGTTCATATATTAGAATTCTGACAACACAGTTGCCACACATAATAATGGCAGCCTCTTTTAGTGGAAGATGAAGAGAGAAGTCTTGAAAGATTGGAGAATTGGAATGATTGGTAGATAAATGTCAATAAACCTCAGGAACCTAATAATTCCATGGACTAATTGGTAATAGGAATATGGTTGGTTCTTTTCTTGCTGATTAATTGCCAAAGGAAACCTTTTTGTAGGGAATTAATTTTACCTCATATGTATATGAAGAATAAGTAAATACTCTGGCAAAGATTCAGAAGTTGAATAATGTTTCCTAAGTTTTTCCAGCAGCCTGTCTTATGCATAGCAGTTGAACCAATTTCACTTTGAAGTAAAGGAAGTTTTTTGATGTATTAAATTCCTGTTGGTCTCTATTGAGAAGAATATTTAAGAGTAATTTCCTTTGGCTTAGCATTCTGTAGTAAGTATGACTCGAAGACTGTGCTATGAAATACAAGCCCATCACAGTCTTTGCTTTTTTCAGTTACAGCAATACCAGTACTACAGTGCAGGCCTGCTCTCAACATATGATCCCTTCTATGAGCAGCAACGACATTTACTTGGACCCAGAAAAAAGAAATTCAAGGAGGACAAGAAGCTTAAAGGTTAGCATGCTGAACTGCCTTGCACATTTATGTATTCTTAGTTTCAGGTTTTGTGTGGTCTATTGATGCTTTTGGAGTTTAGATATATTATACAGTATAGAAGTAATTAGTATAAATTTGCTTAATCTGAACAATCCTAGACTCTTTTCTAATTAGTAGTATTGTTAGCCTTTTTTTCATATTTGGTTGAGGGTCTTTCCCATGATTAGATTTAAGAACTAGAGATTCCTAGCCAAAAGTTTAGGCCAGTTTATTCCTTTTAACTTTTAAATTCTCTCCCAATATTGACAATGTTCTGGGATGGGGGACAGTTGGTTCTGCATAGGGAAATATGAAGAGTAACCTGAAATGTTTGGAATAAATTATAGTTGTTGCTCTCTGAGGTGTTTTAAAATAGATACTTCCTGATGGTCTTCAGTAGTGTTCGCATGTTTGTGAGGAAGTGTCCTTCCGTCCTTACTGAGCTCTAAGCAGTTGGAAACCGGGGAGGAAACAGGAAGGGAAAATTTTAAACTATTTCTGTAATGCAGAGTTTTTTCCCTTGAAAATATGAATTTTTCTCAAAAGGCCTGTTTTTGGCCTTCTTTCTTGTCTACCCTATCTTTTTTAAATTACTCATTTTCTCATCCTCTGCTTCTCTCAAACTGACTTAAATTTTCATTCTATGTATGATTTTTTTTTCTCACCAATTTTACTGTCATACCCACATATGAGTTTTTCTCTCTTGACACTTTCCTGTGTAGCTACCTTTGCTGCCATCAGGTAGAAGTTGTGTCCTTCCCTTTGACCATTACTTGTGCCCAGTAATGCTTTGTAAACCTCCTTTGCTGATGTTTAATTCAATAGAAACTTTGATCTTGGGGTTTATTCTGTATTTCTCTTTGATGTAAGCAGGAACAAGTTCTTTTCCAGGAAAGTACATTGGAGTGACATATTGGAAGCTTGAGGTAGCACAAGAAAGCAACTAGTGTTTTCTTTCTTTTCTTTTTTTTTTTTTTTTTTTTTTTTGCTCCAAATGCCTTCAGGGCAGGTTTGGCTGGCTTGAGCTGTGGGGATGGAACCACAGCAACCTGAGCCTGACTGTTTTGTTGAAGCAGCCACTTAAAGAACTGAGCTAAGGGGCAGGCCCCCAACTAGTTTTTTCTTAAAGTGATGAGGATGTGCTGTGGTTCTCTCCTGTGTAAGGGAATTGATACAGCCTGTGTCTGTTTCCTTTGCAGCCAAGTTGAAAAAGGTGAAGAAAAAAAGACGAAGAGATGAAGAACTTTCCTCTGAAGAATCTCCTCGTCGTCACCACCACCAGGCCAAAGTTTTTGCCAAGTTTTCTCATGATGCACCTCCCCCTGGTACCAAGAAGAAGCACTTATCCATTGAACAGCTCAATGCTCGTCGCAGGAAAGTATGGCTCAGCATTGTGAAAAAGGAGCTACCAAAGGTAAGGACTGCAGATGCCTGCGAGCCAGTGGAGTGGGAGAATGCTTTCTTCCCCACTCTCTTGAGACTGAGCTGTAACAGCCACATCCATTACAGACAGGTCAGAAAGGAAGCTAATCTGTTGAATTAGACACTGCTGAGTAGTGCTGTTTTCAGTTAACTTTTTTCTAAAATTTGATCAGAATTCACAAGACAGTGGTTATGCTTATTTTTTTAAATATTTATCTGTCTTATCTATTTGGTACAGGGTCTCACTACATAGCTTGAACTTATAGTGATCCTTCTTTCTCAGCCTCCTCAGTGCTGAGATTACAGATGTGCGCCACCAAACCCGGTTTCGACTGTGGTTACATTTATTTTTTTATTTTTTATTTATTTTTTTAAAAAATTTTATTTATTTGTGTGTGTGTGTGTGTGTGT
>NW_004524578.1:28168449-28177150 GCF_000260255.1 Octodon degus
GTTCATCTTTGCATCGTCTTGCAGGTATTGAATTATTTTTTCCTGCATCCTAGTTGTTTTAAAGAGATCTTTTCTTACTTTTTCACTAGCGTCAATGGTGTCTTTCAGGTCAGAAAGTCCATTTTCACTTTCCCTCAGATGGTTTTGCCAGCTTGTGATTGAGGTTTTAATTTCCTTTATATCACTTTGAACCTGTTGCATACTTCTATTTCTTTCCTAAATTGCTTATTCAAGGGTTCCATCATTTTTATATTCTGCTCTATTTTTTTTATCAGTGTATTCTTTAGAAGCACTTAATACTTCTTTGATTATAGTTATCACTAAATTTTTTAGTTCCGAAATTATTTCTGATCTGATTTCTTCTATACCTTTCTGCAGTTGTTTCTTGACTGCCAGCGCTATTATTTCCGAGATATCTGGCGTGTGATTTCCAGTCTCCTCAGTGCTAGTGTCTTCTGCAGTTGTACTGGGTGGACTCGAGGCCTGAGACTGCATTTTGTTCCTTCTCCTTGTCATTTTGTATACCACTGTCTTCTGACCTTTGGTGTAGAGCTTAGATAGAGTCACTACCTTAGCACCAGGTCCAGATCTACGAAGTTCAGATTCCTCCAGGTGGGTGTTGTTTGGATCTGGTTGCTGTGCTCCACTTTTTTCTGCTGCAGCCGTTAGAGTTGAACCCTTTGTGTCACTCTGGCAAGATGTTCTGCTCCTGAATCAGCTGGGTGGGTCTTGCCTCTAGCTTCTTTGCAGAGAGTTCTGCTGAAGGGTTCCACGCTGGGCCTGCACTCTGGGTCAAATGAGGATCCACGGGCCCTGGGTGGTCTCACTCACATGCTGGACCTGGGCTATGGGTCTATTCACGATCCGTGGACCCAGGTCTTCTCACTCACTCGCTGGGCCTGCGCTCTGGATCTATTCAGGATCCCGCGGGCCTGGGTTGTCTCACTCACTCACCGGGCCTGTGCTCCTGGTCTATTCAGGATCCCGCAGCCCCGGGTTGTCTCACTCACTGGGCCTGTGCTCTGGGTCTCTGAATCATATTTGTCTCACTCACCAGGCCTGTGCTCTGGGTCTCTGAATCATATTTTTCAAAAGTGTTAACAACATAAAGGAGAAAAATTTAGAAAATACTGACCTGAAGAGATTACAGAGAAAAGCAGCCAGTTGTAGTGTAGGCATCTTGCAAATGATCCGGAAATAATGAAAGAATGTTAGTGGAAAACTTGTTGACCTAAGACCAGTAGTTTAGTTAATAATATTGTACCAGGGGCCTTGGGATGTAGTTTAGTTGCAGTGCTTAGCATTCACAAGGTCTTGAGTTTAGTCCCCACTCCTGCATTTTTGAGGCAACCTTGAAGCAAAGATGGATGAGTGAGTAGTAATAGTGATAATGTCGTACAGATGTTATTTTCTTTTTCTTAGTTCTTCTGTGATTATTATATAAGATGCTAAAATTAGGGAAGTAAGGGAGGGGATATAAATGCATTGTATTATTTTTCTACTTTTTGTGGAAGTCTAAATTTAGTTCAGATTGGAAATTTTTGAAAGATATATGACAAGAATAATTTAAAGGGCCAGGAATTTAGCTCAAGTGGCACATCACCTGTCTGGTAAGTGAGAGATCCTGAGTTTGATACTTGGTACTTAAAAAAAAAAAAAAAAAGGAAAAGGCCAGCCAGATAGCTCAGCGGATTAAAGCTTAGGCAGATGCAGGGGCCAGGGTGACCAGGGATTCAATCCTTGGCCTGCTGTGCCGGCCTGCGCCCAGGGAGTGCTCAGATGGTGAATGAGACTGGACATGGTAGTGCACGCCTGTAATCCCAGCACTTGGGAAGCTGAAAAACAGGAAGGATCACTGTGAGTCAAGTCTGTGTAGTGAGACCCTGTAGACCTTGTACTAAATACATTTTTTTTTTTAAAAAAGGAAAGAAACACTAAGTGTGTGCCATACTTGTTTTGTTTTTACTTAGCAGTTATTTACTTTATTAGCTTTAGCTCTATAAATGCATACTTTATTTTCTCAACCATTTTTTAGGGTTGAGACGATAATAAACTTTTTCCTAAGTACTTCAGTGTATTTTCTAAGAAAAAGGACATTCTCTGCATACATTTACACTGTTATAAATATTAGGAACTTTAACAGTGATGTAAAAAAAATAAATAAAATCTACTACAAAAGAGAAAAAAAAAACCAGTGATATAATGCTATTACCTGTTCCTTAGTTCATAGAAAAATTTTTATTGGTGAGTCCAATAATTCCATTTTATTTTTATTTGTGTGCTTATTTATTAGTAATATCAGACACTGAACCAAGTGCCTCACATATGCTAGGCACTCACTAAGCTACATTCCCAGCTGTTTTTAAAACTTTTATTTTGAGATAATATTCCTAAATTGGCCAGGTTGGTCTCAAAACTTGTGATCCCCTTTCTCTCAGCCCAAAATAGCTAGAATTTGAGGTCTGGACCGCCTTGCGCAGCTTTGAACAATTCTTTTATAATTCTACGTCCCTTTCCACCCCAGTTCAGTCCAGAATCAAATACAGACCTGTTTGTTGCATTTAGTTGTTACATCTCTTATTTATTTATTTATTCATTCATTTATTTGTGTGTGTGTGTGTGTGTGTGTGTGTGTGTGTGTGTGTGTGTGTGTATGTGGCCAGCTCAGCCCAGCAGGGGGCGGGGCTGGCTGGCATGTGGTGCTGGGGGATTGAACCGCGTTCCCTGTGCTTTGCTAAGCTTGTTTTAAGTAGGTGCTTTAGACCACTGAGCCATCTCACCAGCCCTGTTACATCTCTTTAATCTGAAGTAATCCCCCAGCCTTTATCTTCTGTGACACTGTTATTCCTGAAGAGTATAGGGGTGTTATTTTATTGAATGTATCCTAAATTAGGTTTTGTCTCATGTTTTTGCTGGTTATATTTGATTCTTATATTTTTGACTTTTTATTGCAGGATTATCACAGCACTGATAAATCCTTCTTGGTGTATTACATAACAGATGTCGCACAGTGTGTCTGCTCCAATATTGATGATACTAGCTTTGATGCTCTAGTATGGAAGAGCTTCACTACCATAAAATTAGGGTTTTTTTTTTGTTTTTTTCATATAGCAGTGAACATTTCTAGAGAAATAATTTATGTATGAGTACTCTTGACAGGAAAGTTATAGGAAAACCTATTATCGTACCTGATGAACAAATTTTAAGCCAGGCATGGCTTAAAATTTTAAGCCCATCCCTACAATCACATCACGAGGGAGGTGGAGGCAGGAGGATTGCTGTGACTTTAGGCCAGTACATAGTACATATTGAGTTGTATAGTGTGTTGAAGACCAATCTGAAGTAAACAGTGAGATCCTGTCTCAGAAGAAAACGAAAAAAGAAATAGATGTCTAAGGAATGCCTTTTCAGTGAGCATATTTAAGGTTGTTGGTCTTGAAATAAGAGGAAATTTTCATAAAGAGCTTTTCCTAAAGAAGACAGCCTGAGGTAGGAGCACTATAAACATGACTTTTGAATTGTCTGTGTAACTATATTGTGTTTTTGCAGCATTAAACATTGAAACCAGGGGCTGGCGAGATGGCTCAGTGGTCTAAAGCACCTACTTAGAACAAGCTTAGCAAAGCACAGGGACCGTGGTTCGATCCCCCAGCACCACATGCCAGCCAGCACCGCCCTCCTGGTGGGCTGAGCTGGCCACACACACACACACACACACACACACACACACACAAAATAAATAAATAAATAAATAAACTTTTAAAAAACCAAAAACATTGAAACCAGGGTCTTATACATGTTAGTCAGGTGCTGTACCTCTGAGCTAAAATCCCTTGTGCTCTGTGTAATTTTGAACTAGTTTCTTTAGCACAAAGGAGAGAGCTGAATTGTGTTGCATTTAACTTTGCCCTTGTGTCTTTATGGGAATTCAGACTTCTTTCTTAAGAGTATTCTTGCTTGCTTGCTTGCTTGCTTGTCTGTTCATTTGTTTCTCTTAAGCTGGAGTAGAAGACTTAGAAGAACTACAGATTAGGTTCTGAGTTGCTAAATCATCTTGTGTTAGGTCTGCATTAGGCTTTTTTACTGGAAGAGATGAAAATTAAATAGTTGCAAAATTTAATAATAATAATGGGAGCAGATTTATCCAAGTTTATAATTAGGGTAGAATTGCAAACTGGGAAGCCCATTTACTTTCCTCACCTTATAATGATTATTGTAATTGGTAGCCTTGGGATCTCAGCTTTGCAGATTGGACCTTGAAGGCAATGTGTGTGTGTGTGTGTGTGTGTGTGTGTGTGTGGATAGGGCATGCAGTATGGTGATTGAACATAGGCCTTCTTGCACTTGTGTTACATCCCTATCTTGTTTCTCATTTTTTAATTTTGAGATGGGTGTGTGCTTGCTTCAATAGCACATGTGTTTTGAGATAGGGTCTTGGTTTGAACTCATGATCCTCATACCTCAGCCTCCCAGAATGCTGGTATTACATGTGTGTATCACCATGCTTGGAAGCAATGTTTTTTTCATCAAGATAGTATTAAGGTTTGGATAGGCAACATTCTCCTGTCCACTTCAGGACAGGGTAACTTAGCTTCTTTCCAAAAATATACCGAAAACTCTGTTCAAGGCAGCTGGGGAGATAGTTTGGCAGTCTAAATGCCTGCCTGACAAGTGTGAGGACCCAAGTTCGATCTCCAGTACTGCAAGCTGTGCTGGCTCTGAAACTGGGCATGGTGGCACAAACCTATAAACCCAGTGCTGGGGAGGCTGAGACAGGATCACTAAGAGTCTGAACTGCCTAGAAGGACCCTGTATCAAGTAAATAAATATTTTTTAAAAAATAAGGTGGGGGGGAGCTGGTGAGATGGCTCAGTGGTCTAAAGCACCTACTTAGAACAAGCTAAGCAAAGCAAAGCACAGAGACCGTGGTTCAATCCCCAGCACCACATGCCAGCCAGCCCTACCTCCTGGTGGGCTGAGCTGGCCACACACACACACACACACACACACACACACACAAATAAAATTTTAAAACATTTAAAAAAAAAAATAAAGGGGGGGTACTTTGTTTAGCTCACAGTTGGTAGAGGTTACATTCTATTGTTGGCTGATTCCAAGGATAGTATGTGGCAGAAGGGCAGCCATTGATGGCAGTGTAAGGAAAAGCAGCAAGTGAGAAGGGACTTGCTGGCCCCAACCCCAGGGCGCACTGAGCAGGAGAGAGAGTCTGGGTGTGGTGGTGCATGCCTGTGATCCCAGCACTGGGGAGGCTGAGAACAGGAGGATCAGTATGAGTCTGAGCTGCCTAGTGTGACGCTGTATCAAATACATAAGTGAAAAATAAGTAAAATAAAATTTTAACAGAAGAGGGAGAAGGGAGAGAAGACAAGTCTCTTTCTGTCTGTTTATATTGTATGCAGGCTAACCACCTTAGGGCAAATGTAGCACTCATATACCTTTAATCCTAGAACCCTTAATCCCAGAATCACACTATAAATCACATACTTTAGATTCAGCTACTATATCTGAAAGAGCCTTATGATCTCATGAGGCTTTGAAAGCGAAATCTCAGCACAAACCATAACATTCTTCCCCTGACCCCCCCAAAGACTAATGTCTTTTAGAGGTGCCAAAGTCCTAACAGGTTCAACATTGCTAAAAAGTCCAAGTCAAAAGTCTTCTCTGAGGGCTGGTGAGATGGCTCAGTGGTCTAAAGCACCTATTAGAACAAGCTTAGCAAAGCACAGGGACCACGGTTCAGTCCCCCAGCACCACATGCCAGCCAGTCCCGCCCCCTGGTGGGCTGAGCTGGCCACACACACACACACACACACACACACACACACACAAATTTTTTAAAAAAGACATTTAAAAAAAAATTTAAAAAAGCAAAAGTCTTCTCTGAGATGTAAGGTATACTCCTATCTGTGAGTGTCCATATAAATGAAAGTTAAACACTTGCAGCATAGAATAGCACAAGATAAGCATTTCCATTCTAAAAGTCACAAAGGGGGAAACAAAAGAATGGGACCAAAGTAAGTTCAAAATCCAGTAGGGCAAACATTATGTTTTGTTCTAGGAGCAGCATCCATGAAAATCTGTGGCAAGATGTGAACTCCAAAGGGACTGGGTGGAGTTCTTCTGGTGGCACTTCTGGTGGTTGCGGTTCCCATAGCTTCTCTTTGCGGCTGGCTCTGTTCCTTTGTAGTTTTTCTCAGACAATCCATGTTCCTGACGTCTCCACACTTCTGGGGTTTTCATTGTACCCTTGGCTTCACACACTGCCTGGCTTCCCAGATCTTTTGGAATCTGAGTAGAAGCCTTCTTGAACCCACAACTCTTCCATTCTGCATGCACCTAAAACCAGCACCGTTGTGGATGATGGCAGGGTCTGCTGCCAGATGGGGCAGTAGCCAGGCTTCTGTCTCTCTTGGCTAGAGGGATCAGGTACCCTGGATTGCTGAGCACTCTGAATCTAATTCCAGGCAACAAATTCTCTGTGGTGCCATATTACCATTCTGGAACACAGTACTCTCAGCACTATTTTTAATGTTTCTTTAATAGCTTTGTATATGCCAAAACAGTATGTCTGCTTTTAAAGATAATGTGTTGTGCATGTATATAATTGATGTTTTATTTTTCAGTCCATTAAGAATTAAATAAAAAAATACTAACTCTACCTAATCTTGTATCAAAAAATGAATCCTAAAAGAAATACTACTTTTAAATCTTTTAGGCCAACAAGCAGAAAGCTTCAGCTCGGAACCTGTTTCTCACTAATAGCCGAAAGGTAACATGCAGCTTTGTATTTCCTGTTCCGTTTTCTTCTCATGCATTTTTGCTAGTACTCTCATCTGTTGAGTGTTGGTCAGAAATGTAGTAGTAGCTCACATGCTTATACATATGTTTTATTTAATAAGGAGGATTGCTTTTCCTCACACTTTGGGTATTTGATCCTTTATGCATGAAACTGTAGTCCACCCTTGATTCACTGGGAGATCATCGTCTTTCTGTACTTACTGTGTTTCTCTAAAAATTGCTGGTGTGAGTACCTTCCGTTAGAGGGAAGCAACACAACTTTTGAGGGATGTTGTAAGGATTAGATGAGATAACAGTAGTTATGTTTCTCTGAGCTAGTTGTTTAATTTTTTCTGCATGTGTAAAATAGAGATTATATATATAATTTCTTTTTTAATTTTTAATTTTTTTTTGCTGAACCAGGAATTGAACTTAGGCCCTTATGCTTGCCAGGCAAGCACTTATTCTGCTGAGCCATCTCACAGGCCCCGGGATAATATATATATTAAATTTTAAAATAGTACTTAACATATAGTAGGTTGTGATAATGTGTTTGATAACACTTTGTATCTTAACCAGCACAGCTCAGGTCCTCTTAGTTGTACTTGACATCTTCTAAGTAGTTGATTGTGTGTTTTTTCTTTTTTTGGGGTGGGGGGTACTTGGAATTGAACTTAGTACCTTGCACTTGCCAGGCAAGTGCTGTGCAACTGAGCTGTATCCCTGGCCTTATGTTACTGATGTGGATAGATTTCTTGTCCCTAATATAACCTTCAAGGTTGGGTGTATTATTGTACAGGGACATTAATCAAGTTGGGGAAGAATGAGATGTAGCCATGAAAGGACTGTTCCTACTGACTAGACTACGAAGTGATGTGGTTTAGAGTTAAGTGAGTGCTGTCCCTGGTACTGGATCCCACCCCACTGATGTGATGTTGCTGTTCTCAGCTTGCCCACCAGTGCATGAAAGAGGTGCGTCGAGCTGCCCTGCAGGCCCAGAAGAACTGTAAGGAGACTTTGCCTCGTGCCCGCCGTCTCACTAAGGAGATGCTTCTGTACTGGAAGAAATATGAGAAGGTAGAAAAGGAGCACCGCAAGCGTGCAGAGAAGGAAGCTTTGGAGCAGCGGAAGTTGGATGAGGAAATGCGGGAGGTACAGTGTCCTAGATACATTTCTCCTTGTGTGACAAAAAATAATCTGACACCCAAAGTTAAAGGAAGGAAGGTTTATTTCAGCTGATGATTTGTAGAGATTTCAGCCCATACTCTGCTGGCCTAAGGCAGGGTGGCCTAGCAGCAGGCATTGCAGAGGAGAAATAGTTCACAGCAGATAGCAATGGGCAGTGCAGCAGCTGCAGTCTATATCTCCCTTTTATCCCTTTCAGGCTACTTACCTCCCTGCTACACCCAGGGTGGGTTACCTTTAGCCCACATCTACTCGCCCTAGTCTAGCTATCTTCACAACTCCCTGTGTATGACTGCATGAGGCTTTGAGGGGGGACATCTAGATAAAAGTCATAACATAGGGCAAAACATGAAACTTTCAAAACTGTAGTTAAGAGATTAGATTGTACTTGGAAAACTGTATATTGAACCAAACTGGCAAAAATAGTTTTTTGGTTGGGGATATAGCTCAGCAGCACAGCACCTGCCTGGCAGGTATGAAGTCGTAAGTTCTATTCCCAGTACTCCATTAGGTTTTTTCCTTTCTTTTTTCCCTTGTCCCATGCTAGATATTGTGTCCAGTGTTCTTATGCACACTAGATAAGTGTTCCGCTACTGAGCTAAACTCCTAGCTTTAGGCTTTTTTTTCCCGGTTGCGGGGATTGAACTCAGGCCCTTCCACTTGCCAGGGAAGTGCTTATTCCACTGAGCCATCTCCCCGGCCCCACCTTCAGGCTTTT
>NW_004524578.1:28177250-28178431 GCF_000260255.1 Octodon degus
GTGGTGCTGGGGGATTGAACCGTGGTCCCTGTGCTTTGCTAAGCTTGTTCTAAGTAGGTGCTTTAGACCACTGAGCCATCTCACCAGCCCAACTGTGGTTACATTTAAAAGAAAAAAGTACATAAAAACCAGAGTCAGAGTTGAAAACTGCTGTGCTAGGAGCTCATGGACACAGGGCAGTCAGCTAGGCAATGAGCTTGGTGCGTAGTGCTTAAGTTTCAGGTTTGCTGAAAGAGCAAATAAATCAATGAATAATCTCACCTTCTGAATTTCTATTTCACTCACAGAGCACATAGTATACCTCTTAATAATAATTATGATGCTGCTGCTGATGATGATGATAAGGATAAGCCAGGTGTAGTGAAAGCTGCCTATCATCCTGCCTCTGAGAGGCTGAGGCAGAAGGATTCTAAGTTTGAGTCTAGCATGTACAACTTAATGACTTAAACTACTGGATTGTTCTGAGCATGATAGCACATGCCTATAGTCCTAGCACTTCGGAGGCTGAGGTAGGAGAATCACCATGAGTTTGAGGTCAGCTTGGGCTACATAGTAAGTTCAAGGCCTATCTCAAAAATCAAGACAAAACAAAATGCTGTATAGTAAGTTCAAGACCTTGTTAGTGCTAGGCTAGTGCGTTACCACTGAGCTATAGCCCTATCCCTATGTATCTCAACGAAGTATTAAAAATAAGAATAACTTGGGTTGGGGAGATATCTCAGTGGTCTAAGCGCCTACCTGGAAGTGCAAGGACCCTGGTTCCATCCCTGGTAGTATGTGCTGTGCCAGTCCTGGGCACCTACCCAGCCACATAAGTAGGACATGGTGGCCCATGCCTGTAATCCCAGAGACAGAGACAGGAGACTCACTACAAGTCCAAGCTGTGTAGTAAGACCCTGTACCAAGGAAATAAAAGATTAAAAATAATAATAATAGTAAAAGTAAGCATAACTTAATCCTATAAATGGTGACATTTCTGGGTGTGGTAATGCACCCCTATAATCTCAGCACTCAGGAAGCTGAGGCAGGAGGATCAGTGCAGGTTTGAGGCTAGCCTCAGCTATATCAAGACCCTCTCTCAAAAATCAAACAAAACATTGTGACACCACAAACTCCTTGATGTTAACTACTGAGAATAATACATTGTTTCTAAGACATTCTTTTTTTTTTTTTTTTTTTTT
>NW_004524578.1:28188743-28200901 GCF_000260255.1 Octodon degus
CGGGGCTGGCTGGCATGTGGTGCTGGGGGATTGAACCGTGGTCCCTGTGCTTTGCTAAGCTTGTTCTAAGTAGGTGCTTTAGACCACTAAGCCATCTCACCAGCCCCCAGGCTTTTTTTAAAGATAACATTTTTATTCATTCAGTAGGGCAGTCTTTGGGCCTTTTATCTCTTCTGTGCTCTCTTCCTTTATTCTGTGCAACCATGTTCTTCTATATTCTCTGGAGAACCAATAAGAGTAATAAGGAGTGAACAAGGGCCAGCCAGATAGCTCAGTGGGTTAAAGTGCCTGCAAGCAGGCACAGGGGCCAGGGGTTATATCCCCGGGCCTGCTGTGCAACCCCACCCCTGGGGTGCACTGAGATGGCAGTTGAGGCTGGCCGTGATTGTGCACACCTGTAATCCCAGCTCTTGGGAGGCTGTAAACAGGTGGATCACTCAAGAGTCCAATCTAGTTGTGAAACCCTGAACACTTTAGATCCTTCCCTAAAATTAAGAAAAAAAAAAAAAAAAGGGAACAAAAGATAATGAAAGGTTATAATAATTATAATTTGTTTTCAAGTGCTGGTACAGTTTTTTAAGACAGGGATGGGTATAAATTGAGGAACAGATAGGAACAGTGCAGTTAGCCCAGTTTTTTTGAACCCCCCTCTCCCCAACACCTAATTGACTATTTCAGCTTGTTGCCTATATTGGGTTGTTTTGTTTGTAAGACAAGGTCTCACTCTTCAGTTTAGGCTGGCCTTGAGCTCACTACGTCACCCAGGCTGGCCTTGAACTCACAGTGATCCTCCTGCATCATCCTCCTGAGTACTGGGTTACAGCAGTATTTCACCAGGCCAGCCCCTTTATTCTTTTCTTTTCTCCCCCAATATTGGAGATTGAACTCCGGACCTTGCGGATGCCAGTCAGGCGCTTATGCAGCTGAGCTGTCTTCCCAGCCTTTTATTCTGGTTTGTTTGTTTGTTTGTTTGTTTGTTTGTTTGTTTGTTTTTGAGACAGGGTCTCACTGTGTAGTTCTGGCTGGTCTTGAAACTTGCTGTGTAACTCGCACTGGCCTTGATCTCATGGTGATCTCCCTTTCTCAACCTCCTGAGTGGTGAGCTTACAGCCATGCACCACCATGCCCAGTTGGTGGCCCATATTGTTAAACCTGTTGTCACCTGATCTAGGCTATATACTTTATATTGTTAGAGCAAGGGGAATTAAATTATTGTGTTGCTATTGAGAAAACAATTGAGATGAATAGAAGGTTTAAAGAAGGAAAGACAGTGGATTAGCAGATAATGTCTTTCACTTATGTGTAGTACTCTTCAAAGCAGATGAGCTCTTGATCATTCCTCCTTTATTATAGCTTTGAGTGAGACTTTATCTTAGCAAACAAAGTAAATGTGTTACTGGAAGGCTTTTATAAGCAGTTTGTCTTATTAGCTAGGATTATGAAGCCTACATTCTCTGTACGTATTACAGCTCTGATGAGAGTTTCCATTCATGGTTATGTTGACATATATCTTTTTCTCAGAATTTTTGCAATAAAAATTGTTTTGTTTTGTTTGGTACTTTTTAATAAGGGTCTACAGGGTCTCATTACATAGATTGGACTCATAGTAATCTGCCTGCTTTCAGCCTCGCAAGTGCTGGGATTACAGTCATGCACCCCTTTGCCCAGTCTCAGTCGCCCTGTCTGTGTGCCCCGAGGGTAGAGCTGGCACGGTATGCCGGGCATCAAACCCTGGCCACTGCATCAGCAATAAAAATTTCTGATGTAACTTTGTTGTTCTTTTAATTTATCTCATTTAAATTACCTGGTACTTTAAGATGAAAAGATATATTATTTTTTATAATTGCTTTAGAAAGATTTTTAAAATAGCTCTTAAGAACATGAACATCCTTTAAGAGAACAATCTGTTTTCTCTCACATTTTTTTAAAGTCAGATTTTATTTTAGATATACATAATGATCACATTCATCATAGAGAATTTATACCTGTATATGATATGAGTTGATTGTTCTTTATTTCCCATTCCCCTACCCTTCCTTCAACCCCCATTTATAAAATTTGTTTCCATTTTTTCCTCCTCACCTTTTTAAAAAACTTTCACCTTCTTTCCTTTCCCTCTGCCTCCTCCTTTGTTGCCCTCCCCTTTTGAACATTTTCTTCCTATTTCACAATACTTAATATACATTTTGGTCCCTATTTACATTTTTAGTTTCTCATACCAGGTGGACAGTGCAGTACAGTATTTACACATGTGTCTGATTTATTTCACTTAAGAAAATGGCTCAAGGTACATCCACTTACCTAAGAGTATCTCAAGCTTATCTTTCTGTATGGCAGAGTAGTACTCCATTGTATTTAAAAAAAAAAAAAAAAGCATCAAAAACACATCTACTTTATCCATTCCTTGGATGATGGGCATTTGGGCTATTTCCAAGATGTGTCTATTAAAATGTCTCACATCCTCTTCTAATTAGAATCTGGATCAAGTATTATAAAGTGTGAAAGACAAAAGGATTTTGTATGGTATACAGTCTTATAGAGTATACTTTGAGACTTCTGTCCTTTTTCAGGGGCTGGGCATGTGTACCAAGAATTAAACTCAGGACCTTGTACTTGACTGGCAGGCACTTGTGTCATGGAACTATATCCCTCTCCCTGACTATTGTCATTTCTTTGCTGTATTCATTATTATTTTCTTTTCCAGGAATTTGGGTCAAAGATAAATGAAGTATGTTTTATGTCAGTTTTATTATAAAATAGTTATTCAAAATAATGACTTTAATTTGGTGTTTATAGAATGGACTATACACTAATTTTTTTTGTTTACTCATTGCTTATCCTAAAGATGGTTTTATTTATCAGCTCAGTGATTGTTTTCCTTACCTAATGATTTCAGAGGAAGTTTTAATTCTGTTTTTTTCTCATTTAAAAACCAGTACAACCCAGGCATGGTGGCACACACCTGTAATCCCAGCACTCGGGAGGCTGAGGCAGGAGAATCTTTGTGAGTTTGAGACCAGCCTGTGCTATGATTTGAGTTCAAGGCCAGCCTGAATTGCATAGTGAGACCCTGTCTCAAAAAAACAAAGAAGTAAAATTAAATTTTAAAAAATTAAAATAAAAAAAAGTATAAGATAAAGTATATGTTTCAGTGCTAAGAGTGTGGGTTTAGGATCTGCGAGTCTCTGCATTCAGTCCTCAGCAGGAAAACCATAGTAGTGTATATTTGGTCTAGGTGTTGACTTTTGGTTTTGCTTTTTGATGATAGCATGCTGCTATGTTATCCAAGCTGTTCTTAAACTTGTGGACTCAAGTGATGCTCCTGTCTCCCAAGGGTTGGGATTACAGCCTCACTCATGTCTGGTTTATAGTAATATTTTGTAGCCATCATTATCACAGATGAAGAACAGATTCTTTTGGGGAGAATAACGTACTCTTTTCATTGACATGTTATACTTACATAACTGTTCTATGGACATTGCAAATTTGTACCTCCTATTCAATTTGCGTTTTGGTCGTGAGTTGACATACTGTCTTTCACAGAATTAAGTTTCTTGATGTTATAAGCATAAGATAGAGACAGTTCAGTTTTACTTTAGTTTTTTGTTTTTTTTTTATTGGTACCGGGGATTGAACTTAGGACCCTGCACTTGCCAGGCAAAAGCTTTTTTTTTTACTGAGCCATCTCCCCAGCCCCATAGTATTGTGTTTAAAAATAATAAGGCTTAAAAAAAAAATAATAATAAGGCTATGTATTTGCATGTGCTAAGTTATAAAACACTGTGTTTGAATTTATGTGATATCTCAATGCCATTATATAAAATATTTTAGCAAAGACATAATTCATATAGAAACCCAAAGGAGGAAAAGATGTTATATTGTAAAAGCAAGGAAAAAATAGTTCATTAATAGGTTGTAGATGAAAATTATTTCTTTTTAATACCTTGACTTGCTAGAATAAAATAGTTTATTAGCTTTTTTCTTACCATTTTAAGGTAAAGGATTAAGGAATGTGTAAACTACATAAAGGTTTATGAATTCTGTTAACTCCTTCTTGGATATAATTGATGATTTAGCTCTGTTTTTACTTTCATCTTTCCCCTGCTTCAGGCCAAGAGGCAACAACGAAAACTCAACTTCTTGATCACCCAGACAGAGTTATATGCCCATTTCATGAGCCGCAAACGAGACATGAGTCATGATGGGATCCAGGAAGAAATCCTGAGGAAACTGGAAGACAGTTCTACTCAGAGACAAATTGACATTGGTGGAGGGGTAGTAGTAAACATCGCACAGGAAGATTATGGTGAGTCCTGAGTGAGGGGCAGAGGAAGTAGGTACCCTCCATTTTTCATATCAGAGGTTATGTATGTTACTAATTTTTGTATGTTTTGTCTCAATAGGTAGTATTGATCAGAGAAGAGGGATTTATTGTATTAAAGGAGGGATAGTATGCTCTAGAAAAGCTTATAAAATAACTTTTTTTCAGGACATTGCAAGTGAAAGGTATGGTTATATGATCTTGAAAATTTGGGGACATTTTATGTGTTGGAATTATTAGAAATAGAAGATATTAAATCAGAATTAAGCAAACATGTCTTGGCAGAAAGCTAGGCTGAGGAAGGAGGATTATGAGTTTGAAACCAGCCTGTTTCACAAAATAAAAATAAAAAACCAGAACAGATCTCAGCAGAGAAAATCATCTGTCACATAACAGTATTCTTGATACAGACATAAGATAGAGATTATTCACTTTTGGTATTTTCAGGACCACAAGGGGAGGGAGGAATCTGGGTAAAGTCTTAAGAGGTATTTCCCAAAGTAGTTCCCAAAAACATGTTTGTCTGGAAATAAAAGATAATGATAAGGCTTAAATGTATCTTGAGGATTGTACATACCTATATTTTACCTTCTCAAGTAGTTTCACCCAGTATAAATACAATTTTGAATCCTTAGTATTATTGGATCATTCTCAAAGGGGAAATGGGTGAAGAGATTATTGCAGGCAAGTGAGAGGGAATTAAAAAATGAATAAAGATATATTATTCACAAGTACCAGCTTCCAACAATGAATGTAAACATTATGAACTAATAAACTAAAAAAAATTTTTTTAAATTGAGACTTAGAGATTCTCCAGGAGTGAGAGACAGTGTGACTCATTTCCCTGGTTATTTGGGTATTAAGTGCTTGGGGGTGGATTGTTTTCTTCCAGACAGGGTCCTGCTATGTGTTCATGCTAGCCTTGAAGTCTCAACCAAACTGGTGGTGGACCTCTAGCCTCAAGCCTTCCCAGTGCTGTAATTACAGGCATACACACATTGCCTGGCCCCATAGTGATTTTGTAAACTGTTTTTGGTTAATGGAGGCCATAACAGCCCTTTGCCTCCCTTTTCTTGTTAACTCCTGATCTCTGTCAAAATATTTAGCCATACATACTCTTTTAGTCCTTCATGAACCTAGGGATAAGTAAACCTCATATGTTGGTGTGAATTGCCTTTTGAGGGAGATAAGATGCTAATGTACAAATTTTCTTTTCAGATAGTAACCATTTTAAAGCCCAAGCCCTGAAAAATGCTGAAAATGCTTACCATATTCACCAAGCCCGGGTGAGTCTTGACATTGACAGTGTATATTGTAATTGGTCTTGAAATATCCCAGTCTTCTCTTAGTGTTCTTTCTTTATTCTGAGTCACATTTTTCAGTTAGGAGCATGTGACTGTGTATATATGGTGGCCACGTTTCTCTGTATGCTTTCATATAGTGAGAACTTGAAGGAAAGCAGAATAATGAACAGTTTTAAGAATACATTAGGGGGCCTGGCCCTAGCTCAGGCCTTTAAGTGGCTGCTTCCACAAAGCTGTCAGCCTCAGGTTGCTGGAGTTCGAACCTCACAACTCTCCCGCTGGCCAAAAGTGCCCTGAAGGCGTTCGAGGAACAAAAAAAAAAAATCCTTATGGGGCCAGGGTGATGGCTCAGTGGAATAAGCGCTTCCCTGGCAAGTACAAGGGCCTGAGTTCAATCCCCGGTTCCACAAAAAAACCCAAAACAAACAAAAGAATAAGAATACATTAAATAGGGGCTGGGGAGATGGCTCAGTGGAAGCCATCTGGCAAGCACAAGGGCCTGAGTTCAATCCCTGATTCCGCAAAAACAAACAAACAAACAAAAAAGAATATATTGAATAAAGTTAGAACAGGTATGTGTGTATGTGTGCGTGCATGTTTATGTGTACACATTTTCTTGAATAATGATTGATAATGTTGTATGAAATGCATTGTGCTTAGTGAGAAAGACCACATTTTGGGCTTATTAAAAAAAGCTATATGCACTGAGGAAACTGCTAAATTACCACATTCTTTCCCTTCATTAATAACTTGTTCTTTTACATATGATATCATGGTATTTAATAAAAATCTGTTTGAACAAGTAAAGAAAAGGTAGTGTAAAATACTCGGTAAGAACCTCTTTGTAACTTTGATTAGATCCAAGTAAAAGACATGAATCTTACCTTTGCCTACCATCTCCAACCAGACAGATTTTCTGTCAAATCCTTAACAAATTCCTTGCTGTAGCAGGTAATGTAATAGGCTTACCGTATGTCCATCAAAAACATTATTTTCTTAGTATAATTTGGGAATAATGAAATTATATCAGTAATATACTTTAATGTATCATTGTATGTATAACATTAAATTATGCAATTATCAGAAATTCTGTTCCAGTTATTGTTCTTAGCATAGTGTAGATAGGATGTTGTGAATTTTATTTCTTTTTAATTTTTTCCTTGTATTTTTCTTTCAATTTTAAAAAATTTTCTAGACTAGGTCATTTGATGAAGATGCAAAAGAAAGTCGAGCAGCTGCTCTTCGGGCAGCAAACAAGTCTGGCACTGGATTTGGGGAGAGCTATAGCCTGGCAAACCCGTCTATCCGGGCTGGTGAGGATATTCCACAGCCCACAATTTTTAACGGCAAACTAAAAGGTTACCAACTGAAAGGCATGAATTGGTTGGCTAATCTCTATGAACAGGTAAATTTTAGAACTATGTCATACCTGTTCTCTTTTGTTTATTATCTGTATTCTTTGTGGTTTGATGTAATGGTAAAATGAGTTCTTTAAAAAAAAAAAAAAAAAGTTTCATCTTTTGACAAGAAGCAGAACGTGTTTCTATATTTCTAATCTCCTTATTTTACTGTTTGTATTATGATGTAATTTGTCTTAGTGTCTTAGTAAATATGATTGTTGGCCTCTGTGTCTGGGTTAGATTAGCTAAGAACTGGCTTTACGGGGGTCGGGGAGATGGCTCAGTAGAATAAGCACTTGCCTGGCAAGCACAAGGACCTGAGTTCAATCCCCAGTTTCTGAAAAGGAAAAAAAAAAAAAAAGCAAGCTGAGAACTGGCTTTAGCCTGTTGGTCTCATATATCATGAATCACAGTTGTAGCTGTAGCATTGACAAAATGAAACTGTTTCAGCAGTAGATAACCGTACCAAGGGGCAGTATCTCCAGTCAATTTCTCTTATCAGGCCTGTCATCTGGGTTCTTTTTGGCAGTAAGTGGAACCATTTGTGATGAAATGCAGGAAGTATTGACAATGTATTATTTTCTCCCCAGGGTATTAATGGCATTCTTGCTGATGAAATGGGCCTTGGCAAGACAGTACAGAGTATTGCCCTCCTGGCCCACTTGGCTGAGGTAGGTAGATGCAGTCTCTCAATTTCCCTCCAGAATTTGGACGTCATTTTTCTATTGAGAATCAGCATTTTTTAAAGCACTATGCAGAGCTCTGTAACAAACCTAACACTTAAGATTTGATCCTTGAACCAAGGCTTTTACATAGAATGGTGAACATTCTGTTTTTCGAGGATGCCAGGACAGGTTTCATACATGTGGTTTGATCACTTCCTCCTACTCTCCAGTTAGAATCACCCATGTAGTGGCAAAGATGCTGGAATTAGATCAGGAAACCTGCATTCTCATCTCAGCTGTGCTTCTCACAAGTAATTTGGGGCAGTCCCCTTAACCTCTTGAACTAACTTCGCATTTCAATTCTTGAGACTTAGTTTTCTTTTCTCTAAAGTATAAGTTTAGAGTCTGTTGTACGGGAATTTGGTGAGAATTAAATGAGAAAGCCAGGTGTGGTGGTGCAGACTGTAATCCCAGCTTTTGAGAGGCTGAGGCAGAAGGATCATTGCAAGTTCAAGACCATCCTGGTCTACAAAGTGAGCTCAAGGTCAGTCTGCACTGCATAGCAAGACCCTGTCTCAAAGAACCAAAAAGAAAAAAAAAAGAAAAGAAATATATACACCTTGAGAAAAAGAAAAATTTTGTACTAATAATAGGAAATTTTTATGAGAATTTAAAATAGGAGAGGCGTTCATACAAGTCAGTATGCCATGAGTGCTTTGTGAGTGATATAAGTTAAAACCTGTAGGAGGTCACAAAAGGGAGTAGTTGCTCAGTGTTTTTCCCCCCATTATTATAGCTCAGTTATTGAATGTACAGTTTTAGAGATTTGTGAAATATTTATGTTGGTATTATGCAGGCTATAAAGTGCTGTTTTCATTATGATTTTAAATTGATTATCTTCAATATTCCTACAGTTGGCTAACTGGTTTTTCTGTTGCAGAGAGAGAACATTTGGGGGCCTTTCTTAATAATATCACCTGCTTCCACACTGAATAATTGGCACCAGGAGTTTACTAGATTTGTTCCTAAATTTAAGGTAAAAAAATCTATCCAGCAAAAGAATCTATTGCTCTCTATACATTCTTTTCTTTTTCTGCCATACTAATTTAATCACTCCTAATTGTTTCTTTTTTTTTTTTTTTCCAAGACGGGATCTCACATGTAGCCGAGGTTGGCCTTGAACTCAACAATCTTCTTGTCTCAGCCTCTGAGTGCTAAAATTACAGATACTACTAGTTTTATATTTCTTAAGTTGTTTCAGAAACACTTTATATTCATTCTGTATAAAAATTACTTGTGGAAGCCAGGCATGGTGGTGCATTCCTGTAATCCCAACAGGAGGAAGTTGAGTCAAGAGGATTGTGTTCAAGGCTATCTTGGGCTACACAGTAAGTTTAAGGCACCCTGAGCTATGTGGTGAGATACTGTCTCAGAACAAAACAACAAAAAAAAAACAAGCAAACAGAAATTACCCGTGAGAGCAATGAGAGCTTATTACATCTTTAATAAATGGGAAAGCCAAGTCCAATTTGAGTGATTATTGCTGAATTGTTGTATCTTGTCAAATTTAAATATCTACCTTATTTGGTCTAATGTGATTTTTGCCAGATCATCAAGATATATACTATATAATTTATCTCATTGCTTCCTCATCTGTAATGTTTTCATAAATATGTTCATTTACAAGCCCCAAAAAATGTTTTGAAACATAGTCCTGTTGTGTTGTGGTTTGCAAAAATAGGAATGTTTCTGGGATCTCCCATTGAAGCAGTTGTGTCTGTGGCTGAGTTGTGAATTTAGAAACTATACCAGGTATATGATGTGTGTTGTTCAGCTAAGGAAATGAGATCATTGTAATGTACCATAGTTTGTTGAATATTTTCTCTTGAATTCTTTGCCATATGGTGTGTGATTGCTGTACTTTTTTGCTTTTTCATATGGTGTTTGGTACAAGCTGAAAGATGAGGATGTTAAAACATTTCACGTCTTAAATTTCTACCAAACCACTTAAATTTTGAGTAGTCTTTTCATTGGCCAACAGGTGGCAGTGTTGCCCTGCCATGTTATAGCATAGAGCTTAAAATGTGTCTGCTTTCATTTGCATATTAAGCTTTCTTTTAATTCTCTAGGAGTTTGTAAAATATTGCCTCTGGGCCAGATCTAATTGCCAGCTCTTTAATTTTTATTGTCCCAATTTTTAAAATTGTAGTAAAATACGCATAACACCAAGTTTACTCTTTTAGCACATGCCTTCCAGCTTGACTGTCCCATCAGGCAGCTTATAGCACCAGTGGTTCAAACACATTTAAATCAGAACCCCTGACAGCAAGACATAAGGATTATGTCCCTATTGCAAATGTGTTAAAGCATACAGGTAGCATTAAGTACATTGGTGATGTAGACCTATCACTGTTGTCTGCTTAAAGAAGTTTTATCACCCCAAATTTAAACCCCATACTCATTACCTTCTTCCCTTTTTTTTTTTTTTTTTTTCTCACTTAGCATAAACTTTCCAAACTTGGAAAGCACCATTGTTGTAGAATATATCAGTGCTTCTTTCTGTCTGAATAATGTTCTGTTATATCTATTTAAGCATATTTTATTTATTCATCTATCTGTTGATGTGTATTTTATGTTGTTTCTAACATTTGGCCACTATGAACAGTACTTATGATCATTCCACATATAGATGTTTTTGTTTAAACATCTATATGTGTCTTAATGTGTCTTCATTGTTTTTGGGTATATGCCTGATTGGAATTGTTAGGTTTTATAGCATTTCTACCTATTAAAGAACACACCATATTGTTTTTGTGCAGCATAGGAGCTAAGAATAGCTTGTGCATTTTTAAATTGGTGGTAAAATAGTCTTTCATAAGAAATTAAAATATGTATCTAATTGGAACCCAGCCTCTTCATTTACTACTTATGTCTTCCTTTATATGACAGTAAAGCTGCACTTTAACAAAAATGGAAGGGAACACAGTGTTTTTAAAGTTGTTAGAACACAGGTGGATACTTTTCTCAGGCTTATAGTTAGAGTCAAAGATACAAAGTATAATTGAAAAATATGGTGAATATTGATTTTTAAAAATGTATTATAATAAAACACATGCTACCATTAATCTCTTTTCTTTCATACACACCCTGTTTTTCTAAAGTTGTTCACCAAGTTTTATTTTGCATCTTTATGTGGTTTGATGGAAAATATAGTGAATGCTGCTGCCAAGTGCCATCCAAAGGAAAGACAGGCTCATAAATAGTGACAGCACAGTGTCCACATCCCCTTACTAACAGAATTTGGCACTGGATGGCTTCTGGCGCTTTCCCCAAAGTCAGAAGGAGGAGTACCACTTACTAGACATAGGCTTGGGCTCTTTTTTTTTTTTTTTTTTCCTACTTCTTGGCTCTGTAATTGTCCATGTCTTCAGTAATTCTCTGATACCTTCAAACATGTATGTTGTGAATGTGTGTGTGAATGTATGTATATGTGTGTGTTTATTTGTTCAGCAAGAGTATTGCTCAAACCACCTAGTTTGTCACTACCAGAAGAGAAACTTCTACATTCATTCTATTAGCTTCTTTTTAAATCACTCTGAATAATATTTGTCATGTTATTTTTTAAGATCAGAAAATAATCTATACATTGGTCCATTTTCCAGGTGCTACCCTATTGGGGAAATCCTCATGATAGAAAAGTCATCAGGAGGTTCTGGAGTCAGGTAACTTTCAGCTTCCTTATACATACATACTTACAAGCACCTATATATACAATGTAGTCATTATTCTCTAGTTGATCTAGAGAATCTTTCATGCATAAAATAGGGAATCTTTCATACATAAAATCTTACATATGATGTATTTCTGCATAATGGGTGCAGGTACTTTTCTTTTGATATTTTGCTTTTCCTGTTACAAGATAGTTAAACTTAAAGTCCAAGATTCAAAAAGACCATTTTTAATAAAGTAGAGATCAGTTACCACAGTTTATTATACAGATGACTGTTTTAAAAACATGTATGGTTTACTGTGCCACACATCTCCCTGCGTGTGGGAGAGGCACACCTTGAAGGCTGTCTTGAATATCTTATTCCTAGAAAATCTAGTCTGTGTGTCATTGTTTTATTAGGAATTATTAGATCTTTTCACTGTTCTCTTATATTTACAGAAGACCCTCTATACCCAAGATGCCCCCTTCCATGTGGTTATCACCAGCTATCAGCTGGTGGTACAGGATGTAAAGTATTTCCAGCGTGTCAAGTGGCAGTACATGGTACTGGATGAGGCTCAGGCACTTAAGAGTAGTTCCAGGTAACATGAGTAATAGAAACCAAACTTCATGGGTGGGCACATATGTATGTATGCCTATATCTATCCATCTATGTATATTATCCACTTCCCATCATTTTGTCAGCATTCAGATGAACCTTGTTTTAAAGCATATGATCCGGGTTGGGGAGATAGCTCA
>NW_004524578.1:28201001-28222242 GCF_000260255.1 Octodon degus
AAAAAAAAAAATTTATCTTCCTACTCGATAATTATGATTCTTTAATAGATCTTTTTCTTTAAGGAAAATTTCTATTTAGAAAATGCTTGCTGGGGGCCGAGGAGATAGCTCAGTGGAATAAGCGCAAGGGCCTGAATTCAATCCCGGTTCCACCAAAAAAGAAAAAAATAAATAAAAGAACTTGTCTAAAATGACCTTTTTGCATTCTAAGATGTAGAATGTTAAACTTTGAAGATTTAGAGGTTCTCTGTTTTTTTGTAGATTGTTTCGGTCTTTGTATGATTGTCAGACCTCTAAGACTGTTATATTTAAAATGTCTATACCTTTAAGACTAAATGGAAGCATGTGTGGCTATGGTGTTGCTAGGTACTTGCAACCCTTCGCTTTGATTTGTTTCTAACTCTTGGTGAGTCCATTGGACTTCGTTTGAGAAATACATTTTAATTAGCAGATGGTCTCTTCTCTGGAACTTCCTGTTTCTAAAGGGATTAGTTTATATGGTACTCTTTTGAAGAAACATGTGCCTGTGGTCAGGAGCAGCATGGTTCACTTTACTTATTTCTTGCTCTAAACTCATACTACAAAGGCATACATATTAGTAATTATAATACTTTCTGTTACAGATAAATGCCCTTTAATGACTATTAGAAAACTGATTGAGGACAATAGAAGCTAGAAAGGGATTTTTCTCTGCCTGTTAAACAGCTGCTTTTTCTTTCTTTTTTTTAAAACATTGGTGTTTGTGTTTGTGATACATAATGGTTACATTTGTTTTGGGGAATTAGTACACAGTTCCCCAGAAATAAATCATATGTTGATTATTTTCTAAACCATACTATATTTTCTGTATAAACTATCAGTTCTGCTCATTTTATGTCTTCAATTTGTTGAATTTTTTCCAATTGTGTATATAATGGAATATGATTCTGAAGTTATTTTGAAAGCATTTTTAGAAATACAAAGACTTAGTAGGATAAAGAAATATTTACTGCTAACTTAGGAATTTATAATTTTAATTGGGCAGTGTTCGTTGGAAGATCCTTTTACAGTTTCAGTGTCGGAATCGACTTTTGCTAACTGGAACTCCCATTCAAAACACCATGGCTGAGGTAGGTACTACTTCCTGGTAGGTCCCAGTCTTATGTTCTTTTTTTTTTTTTTTTTTTTTTTTTTAATTTTAGGGAAGGTTCTATGATGTGTTCAGGGTCTCACTACTAGATTGGATTTGTAGTGATCCGCCTGTTTACAGCCTCCCAAGAGCTGGGATTAGAAGCACACACCACTGTGTCCAGTCTCAATTGCCATCTCAGCATGCCCCCGGGGTGGGGCTGGCACAGCAGGACCAGGGTTTGAACCACTGGCCCCTGTGCCTGCTTGCAGACCAGGCTTATCTCTTTAAAAGACAGAATTCTGTATCATTGAGGTCTTCATTATGCTTCCTTGGAATGTTACTGCTCTGTACAAATATATTCTCCACATAAAAAGAAAAATTCAACCATGGCTTTCCCCAAGTTATCTTTTAGGCATCATTGTTATTTTCTTGTTATTTTTTATTTATTTATATTTATATAATAAATAGCCACATTAGGAAGTGATGCACATCTAATGCAGAGGGGTGTGTGTGTGTGTGTGTGTGTGTCTTGTTCAGCCCATCCTGAGGGTGGGGCTGGCGTGGCATGTGGTGCTGGGACTGTAACTGTGGTCCCTGCGCTTTGCCTGAGCTTGCCTAAGCAGGCACTTTAGACCACTGAGCTATCTTCGCTGGCCCTGCAGAGAGATTTTTATGTTTGACCGGAAACAGTAGTACCTTGGTTTATACACTTAATTCTTTTCATGATTCTGGTTGTAGAACTCATTCCACAAAGTCTGAGGCAGAAAGATTGTTCCAAGTTCAAGGTTAGCCTGGACTACATAGTGAGTTCAAGACCAGCCAAAACTACATAGTGAGACCCTGTATCTAACAAAAGAAAAGAAAAAATTCCACAATTCTGATGCTCACTTTGCAACCAGAATTGTGGAATGAATTCTATGACTGTAATCAAAAGACAATTAATAGTCTAGAATAGGGGTGAAAACGTTCTGTAAAGACCCACACAGTATTTTAAACTTTCAGATCTTATATCACTGTTGCAACTACTCAACTTTATCTATCTAGTACAAATCAGCCATAGACAGTATATAAATTAATAGGCATGACAATGTTTCAGTAAAACTTTATTGACAAGAAGAGATGGTAGCCAGGCATGGTGGCACATGCCTATAATCCCAGCATGGTAGGCTTAGGCAGGAAGATATCTTCAAGTTCAAGGCCAGCCTGAACACAGCATAGTGAGACTTTATCTCAAAAAGACCAAAAAAAAATTTTGTCTGTCTTTCTGTCTGTCCATTCTTCATCCATCCATTCATCCGTGGCTGGCCAGTGTAACCCCAGACTTAATTTTCTGACCCCCTGATCTAAAATTATTAATAGGGGCTGGAGAGATGGCTCAGTGGTCTAAAGCATCTACTTGGAACAAGCTTGGCAAAGCACAGGGACCGCGGTTCCATCCCCCAGCACCACATGCCAGCCAGCCCTGCCCCCTGGTGGGCTGAGCTGGCCACACACACACACATAAATAAATAAATAAAATAAATAAATAATTTTTTTAAAAAATAAATAAATAAAATTATTAATAGCCAGTTATTCTGCCTCAGATTATGTTCCATTATAGAATAGATGTTTATGTATAATAATACATTGTTTTATAAATGCTGTTTGCAAACAATTTGGTTCTCAAAAGTTTTTGACAAAATTTCACTTCATCCACAAAGTCTATAATGGATAACAAACACAACCAAAGCCGCCTTCCATACACAGTTATCTTCCTCAAAATGTAAAAGAAATAAAATTCATGAACTGAGGTATATACATGTGTATATGATCTTTAAAATTATCTTACTGAAAAATTGAGCAGCACTTGGACTTTCAAACTTTTAGTTTGAAATAAGTTGAAAAGAACCGGGGAGATGGCTCAGCAGAATAAGCACCTCCCTGGCAGGTGCAAGGGTTTGAGTTCAATCCCCGGTTCTGACAAAAAAAAAAAAAAAAAGAAAAGAAAAATGAAATAAGTTGAAAACAATTATATATTTTATGACACACCTAATAGGCACTGTGCTTGCTTAGTCTTTCACTCACCTTTAGAAAAGATACTGCCCTTCCCTACCATAGTCACTCAAATCCCTGACCTTCAGTCTCTTCAGAGTCTTAATAAACCCTCACACATAGCCATTGCATTGCCATTTGATTTATTACCCCCCCCCTTTTTTTTTCTAGCTCTGGGCTCTATTACATTTTATTATGCCAACATTATTTGATTCACATGAAGAATTTAATGAATGGTTTTCCAAGGACATTGAGAGCCACGCCGAAAACAAATCTGCCATTGATGAGAGTAAGTACTCTTAGGAGCTTACTTTTCTTTTGACCTACAAGTGTAGGAACAACTGGGTAACAACTCTTACAGATTAATTAGGTGCTTTTGATATATTTGAAAGATTCAAAAACAAGCTATTGTAGGTATTGGCTACTCTGTCTTGACTAATTAAAGCTCTTTAAGTTTAATTCATAATAAAGTACTAACATTTTGGCTTACACTGTCCTCATTTTTTCATATAGGTCCTGAAAATTGTATATTGGATATATCTTTATGTAATGGGCCATGCTTTTTTCTATAAGAACTAAGACTATTAGAAGGGCCATTTTATTTTATTTATTTATTTATTTATTTATTTTTATTTTTTGCTCCTTGAATGCCTTCAGGGCACTTTTGGCGGCTGGAGTGTTGTGGGGATCGAACTACAGCAACCTGAGGCTGACAGCTTTGTGGAAGCAGCCACTTAAAGGACTGAGCTAGGGCCAGGCCCCCCATTTTATTATTTTTTTATAAGTAAACTTTTTTTTTTTTTTTTTTGGTATCAGGGATTGAACTTAAGACCTTCCACTTGCCAAGCAAGCACTTATTCCACTGAGCTATCTCCTCAGCCTGTGAACTTTGTTTTGTGTTTTGAGACAGGATCTTGCTCTTAGTTGAAGTTGGCCTTGAATGTTTTGAATAGTTTTTAAATACTTTTGACCTTGCTGAATATGTACTTTTTTTTTGGTTTGTTTGTTTTGGTTTTGGTTTTTGTACTGGGGATTGAACTCAGGATCTTGCACTTGCCAGGCAGACATTTATGCTACTGAACTATCTCCCCAGCTGTGCCCAATTTTAAGAATATTGTAAGGTTTTGTTACATAAACATAAGACATCCATCAACAATAAGGAAAGTCCTTTAAGTGTTTTACACTACAAGTTGATTTGCTGACATCCTTTGAAAGATATTTTTTGAGGAAAACCTCAAGTTTCAGATGATTTTTGTTAGATCTCTATAAGAAGCCTACTATTGACAAAATTGTTCCTAAAACACTATTAAGTGAATTCTAATGAAAATAGAATGTAGTACATTTGTCCAGTTAACTACATAGCAAGATGTTAGAAGAAATTAAAATTCCTCTGTTTTCTCCTTGGGAAGAAGTCCTAGTTTGCTTTCAGAGAATCAAGCCAAAACATAGAGTTTAGAAGGTTGAGTGTGGTGGCACAAGCCTATAATCCTAGCACTTGGGAGGTTGAGGCAGGAAGATTGGTATGAGTCCAAGGCCAGCCTGAACTGTACGAGACCCTGTGTCAAAAAAAAAAAAAGAAACATGATTTCTGATGAATGTATGTATTAAGGCAATATGTTTTATTTGGTTGGCCTCCTGTTATTTCAGATCAGCTCTCTCGTTTACACATGATCTTGAAGCCATTTATGCTGAGGAGAATTAAGAAAGATGTAGAAAATGAATTGTCTGACAAGGTAAGAAAAGATGACCTCCTAGGCACCAATTTAAGGTTAGACTGAGGTATTCCTTGGTGTATTTAGTGGAAGCATGACTAGTTTGAGAAATTACCTTTAAACTTGAGTAAATTGAAAAGGACTAAAAAATGAGTCAAATAATAAAGGAAAATAACATTTTTCCTTTAGTTTTGTTTACTATATTTTATTAGTGAAAAATTTGAAACATTACAATGACAGAACAGTAAAATGAATCCCGTTGTATCCATTGTACATCTTCAACAGTGATAAGCTCATGGCCATCCCTACCCTTCTGGGTTATTCTGAAACAAATCTCAGGCTCTTTGATTTTGTTTATAAGTATTTTCTTCTCTTCTGCAGTATAGTACTGGGGATTGGACAAAGGGAGCACTGAACTGTATCTTCAACCTTTTTATATTTGATTGTGAGATAGGGCTTCCTGAGTTGCCCAGGCTGGCCTAGAACTTGCAGTCCACTTGCCTCAAATTCCAAGTAGCTGGGGATTATAGACATGTGCCATGATAATGTCTAACCACATGTACTAGTATGTTGATATATATCTGAAAGATTTAGTCTTCTTAAAAGTACATACATAATCACATACTGTCATTCCTACAAGAAAGTTAAATTCTGTGACAGTATGATATATTCATTTAGCACTTAGATATGCCTAGTTGTCTTTTTCTCCATCTGTCTGTCCATGCCTTTTTTTTTATCTTTGTCTTTTTAAGAATTAGTTTGTTGAACTGAGTGTGGTGGCACATGCCCATAATTCCAGTGCTTTCAGTACTGAGTCAGGAGGTCTGTTGAAATTCAAGGCCAGCATGGGTTACATAGTGAGACCCTATCTGAAAAAAAAAAAAAAAGTTTATTAGAATCAGATATAAGCTTTTTTTTTGCTCCAAATGCCTTCAAGGCATGACTGGCTGGCTTGAGTTGTGGGGATCGAACCACAGCAACCTGAGCCTGACGGCTTTGTTGAAGCAGCCACTTAAAGAACTGAGCTAAGGGGCAGGCCCCCTAGATATAAGCATTTAAGTGATCTATATCTCACATATACTTTGATTAGATCTTCCTTTTTTCCTTACGTTTCTTTGTTAAAACTAAGGTATTTGTCTTTACAGTTTTCTGCATACCAAATTTTGCTAATTGTGTCATTGTTTCCCTATGGCTTGTATTTCTTCAAATTCATACTTAGTTTTAGAGTAGTTTAATGTGCTTATCCATTATGGTGGTTCACTCCTGCAATCCCAGCACTTGACAGGCTGAGGCAAGAGAATGGCTGCAAATGTGAGGCCAGCCTGGACTACATAATGAGTTTAAAGCCAACCTGAACCACAAAACAAGACCTAGTCTTCAAAAAAAAAAAAGTTTAATGTGCCCTGGGTTGTTGTATTATTACTTTATAAAAGTTATATGAGGGGCCAGGGAGATGGCTCAGAATAAGCACTTCCCTGGCAAGCACAAGGGTCTGAGTTCAATTCCCCATTCCGCCAAAAAAAAAAAAAAAAAAAAAAAAAGGTTATATGAGAAGTATAGTAAAATCAGTATAGTCTAAAGCCAGACAGTCCCAAAAATAATAGCAGTCTAGACTACATCTGATGCCTACCAAAAGGTATTGAGAATGCTTAGCAGTAAATTTCCAGGTTGAACTGAAGGATTTAGGAAATGGTTGAAAGTCATGTATGAAAGGGAAATCAGAGTTCATTGAAGTTTGTCTTTGGGCACCTGAATGAATTATGCTGTTAACCAGTTTAGTAAATTTAATAATGGGGATGGAGATAGACAGACAGCAAGGTGGAGGGTTGGAATGGAGATTGATCCCAGGACATTCACACTTAACCACATCCTTATCTCCAGCTTTTTTTATTTTCAATTTGACACAGGCTCTCACTAAATTGTTAAACTATTTAGGCTGTGCCCAAACTCCCTTTCCCTCCGCCTTCCAGATGCTGGGATTATAGTGATGTACTGCCATGCCTGCCTTGGAAAAGATAATTGCTTTTTCCTGCTATGATACATATGTCATTACATACTGAGAGATACTTTTATAGTTGTTGAAAAGATAGAGCGGGTAATGTTTTGGGACATTTGGGAGTGTATTTTTGTGAGATACTATAAAGAGTGATAATTGATGTTGTTGGCAATGGAAGAGATTGCTCAGGGAGAGCATATAAAGTGAGTGATAAAGGAAGGCAACATTGTTTCTGATTAGTCACACATATAACAGGTTTATAGAAATAGTGAGCTCAAGGAAGTATTTTCTTAAAAGAGTTGTAATCTGGATTGTATGTGCTTTTTTAAAATGAAGTTTGTTGGTACATTTAAATATACATAATCATATTCATTGTAGGGTATGTGCTTTCTACTTTAGGCTGATTGATACTGAGTTTTCTTATAAATGATTTTTCCAAATATGAGTATTCTTACTAATTTTTAGATTGAGATTCTAATGTACTGCCAACTGACCAGCCGACAAAAGCTATTATATCAGGCACTGAAGAACAAAATTTCCATTGAAGATCTATTGCAGTCTTCTATGGGCTCAACACAGCAAGCACAGAACACCACCAGCAGCCTCATGAACCTAGTCATGCAGTTTAGGAAGGTAAGATATTAGGCCACTTGTTCCGATGTTATATTTATTATCCCCTTCAAAGAAAAGGCTTTATTCAAAATAAAGACTGTTATAAAGGTGAAAACAAACATTCACAAAGATAAACATTCAGGTTTGAGGAGTCCCTCATCCTTTCATAGAGTGCATGTGACAGTATTGTCCCATTTCTCTTCTTCCTAGGTGTGTAATCACCCAGAGTTATTTGAACGACAAGAAACTTGGTCTCCATTTCATATTTCCCTAAAGCCATATGAGATTTCGAAGTTTATCTACCGCCATGGACAGATCAGGGTCTTCAACCATTCACGAGATAGGTGAGCAAACATTTATCTGTTTATTCTGGGATGGGTTGTTCTGCTTTGCTTTGGTTTTGCTTTTGTAATTGGGTCCTGTGGCTTAGTAGATAAGTTTAATGAGGAATGTGTGATTTTTTTTCCAACAGTGAGGTATTGCCAACAATGAGATTGGACAAATATATGTGGTATGAGTGCTGTTCAGGCTTAAACTAGTTGATCTTAAAAGCTCTAGCCACTTTGAGTTGGCTTTCTAACTCAGGAATGAGCACCTGTGTATAAATGTGTACTTGCATCACATGTGAACAGAAAATTAATAAAGTAGCTTCATATACTGAAATTAGCTTTTGTGGCACACATATTGGAGAACTGATTGGATTTTTGTGTGTGTGATTTTTGTTTTTGTTTTTTGAGATATGGTCTCACTGTATAGTTTAGGTTGGCCTTGAACTCACTTATGTAGCCCAGGCTTGTCTGAAACCCACAGCAGTTCTCCTGCCTCATCCTCCTGAGTGCTGGGATTACAGTCATGTGCTGCCACCCTTGGCCTGGGTTTAAAATCAATCAAATTTGCCTTTTTGGAGTTAGCAGTAATAGATTGAGTGAAAGTTGAAGTACTCCTTGTTAGGCTGTCGTGCTGGAGACTACTACATTCAGAAAATTGATGTGTGGTTCATTTTTACCCTTGAGTTAGGGTGGTCTTGGCTTTAGGACTTTAATGGCTTTCCTTTGTACCCCCATTTGAGAACCAGGGACTTGGAAAGCTTTTGTAGAGAAATAATATAAACTGTTATAGAAGTAATCATCAACATGACCTAGTGAAACTGAAGTAGAGACATATTTGAAGGGTTTGACTTGGAGTTCTTTGTGATAGCTCCAGACTAATACTTCACTAGGTGATCAGAGGAAAGAGGCAGAGCTGTAGTGCTCTTTTGTTTAATGTAGTATCTGATAACTTATGGTGCTACATTGTGTTTATCTGAAGTAAGATGAGACTGTTTGAGCTTGTATTACCTTCATAAACTTTTAAGTGCTTGGTACTTTCTGGCATTTATGCCATGATTTACCTAGTAATATGACAGTAAGTTTCTTAAAAAGTAGAAACAATTTCATACCTAAGATTTACCTTGGTTTGGAACCTCCGGTTTAGTTAACTTCCCAATATTTATATTTGAGTTTGGATTTATTTTATTTATTTAATTCACAGGTGGTTAAGAGTCCTGCTTTCTCCGTTTGCACCAGACTATATCCAACAGTCTCTCTTCCATAGAAAAGGTATGTGTTGGATCTTTGAGAAAGAATATATCTTAAGGATTTACCAGAATGCCCTTTGTTTTGCCAAGTGACTGATATGGAACTGCTCAGAGGTTTGCCTATGTATCAGACCTGTATTTATAATGTTTTGATAATATTTAATTAAGTAAATTAGTCATCTTTATCTGTAGGCTCTGATTTGATAAAATGAATGCTGGACTCATTAATGAGACTTCCTTCTTCCTTAGTCTAGGGAAAGAAGCTGCTCATGTTTGAGTAGTGTTCAAAATATTAAAGACAAGCCTTAGAATCCTTTTTTCTCTGTCCTGTCCTTTTTTCTGGAATGATGAAAAGGCAGTTAGTCAAAGATCCCCAAGTCCCAAAGATAACTGATGAACTGTGTCCAGTCTAGCCCATATATGCCATATTTCATAGGCCTGCTTCTACTACGTGTGGTTGTAGTGACACTATATCTAGATCAGGTTCTTCAGAGTATTTTTGAATGTGTAAGTGAAAATTCAGCAGTTTGGCAGGTTGTAGATATTATTTCTTGGCTATTCATTAGAATGTTATTTTTCGATATTCCAGGTATTAATGAAGAAAGCTGTTTTTCTTTTCTTCGTTTTATTGATGTATCTCCAGCAGAAATGGCAAACCTTATGCTTCAGGGACTTTTGGCCAGGTGAGAAGTTTGCTTACCAATTGATAAAGAGAACAGGTGTAAAACAAATGATGCATACTCTAAAATTAAACCTGAAATTTAACATCATTGGAGCCTGTCATTCTTTTTTCTTGTTAAAAATAACATTTTTAAAATTAGGAAATCATAATTTGCTTTTGATCATTTCATTACATGATGCTTCACATTATACCTTAAGTGAAGATCTTTATTTGGGGATGGTGGCACATGCTTGTAATCCTAATATTGTAGGAAGTTGAGGCAGGAGCCTTAAAAGCTCAAATCCAGCGTGGGTGACCCAGTGAGACCCTCCTAAAGTTTAAAAAATGGGCTAGGATGTAGCTTAGTGCGAAGGGCCTGGGTTTAATCGCCAGTATGGGAAAGGGGTGGTGGTGAATATTTCGGCTTTTCACTTATGCTACCAAATTTTGAATTCTGTAGTTTCCGGTTAGTTTTTTTTATGTTTTTCTTGCTTCTACAAGCCATGGCTTGTGCATGGTTCATAAATCTGATACTGACCACAGCATAGCCTGCCTAAAGTATTCTGGGAGTTTAGTTCTTTGTTCTTATTCTTTGGCATAATGGCTTCCACTGACCTTATGACTTTCTATTTATGTAATAGGAACCTCACTGAGAACTTTGGTCCACTTAGTATAATTTCAGGTCATGAGGTCTTGTGGTAAATGTGAATATTCCTTTTTTTTTTTTTTTTTGTGGCCAGCTCAATTTGCCCAGGGGGCCAGGGCTGGTGTGGCATGTGGTTGCAGGGATTGAACCGCAGTCCCAGCACTTTTCCTAAGCTTGCCTAAAGCAGGCGCTTTAGACTGCTGAGCTATCTCGCTGGCCCTAAATGTGAATATTCTTAAATGTTAAAGGGAGCTTTACAGAGGATTTTAGTGTTCATTGTAACAAACCAAGTCATGCCAAAGAATTTATAGAACAAAAATGTAAAACACCTTTAGCTAAAAGTAAGAAAGAACCTTCGCTAAAATTCCTAAGATTTACAGAAAAAATGTACAGGAAGAGACATCCTTTGGAGAGTTCCTCACTATTGTGAACAACCCTCAGACCTTCTTCATGGAGCACTGAATAAGCATGTCTGCTGTGGTCTATTTCAGATGGTTAGCTCTTTTCCTGTCTCTGAAAGCCTCCTACAGGCTCCATCATCTGCGTTCCTGGGGAGAGCCAGAAGGGGAGAGCCAGCAGAGATATCTGAGAAATAAGGATTTCCTTCTCAGAGTTAATTTTCCACTTTCATTTCCCAACCTTTGCAGCTGCCCTTTGTTAAAGGTAAGCAATTATTTGAATCTAAATTACCTATTTATTACCCCCTTCTTTTTTGTGGGAGTCAGCAATAATAATAAATGATGGCCTGATAAAGCCAAAAGTTCCTAAAGGAGTAGACATAATATACTGAATTTTAAATTAACACATTTCATGTATATACTTGTGTAACAGCCACATAGATCAAGATACAGAGTACTTGCAGCCCCTGGAAGTTTCCCTCATGCTCTTTCAAAATAGCCTGACAAGTAAAGGTGATCACAATTCTGCTTCTGGTATCATAAATTTTTCTTGCTTATATTTGAACTTTTGTAAGTGAGATTATCTAGTATATACTTTTTTTGTGTCTAGATCCTTTTATTTGATATTATTCCATGTTTCATATAGCATTCTTTTTTATTGTTATGAATTGTTCCTTTGTTCAGATAAACAATGGTTTATTAATTTGTTCTGCTATTGGTGGATGTTTGGGTTATTTGGGAACTGTTACAGATAAAACTGATGTGCACGTTCTTGTACATGTTGTTTGATAAGCATGGACACTAGTACGCTTGGGGCTTACATCCAGGAGAACAGTTGTTATGCCATCAGGTGTATTCACAATTTGATTTAGTTGCTGCTGCCAAACACTTGGTTTTATACTCCCAGAGGTACGTGGAATTTGCTGTTTTTCAGTATCCTTGTCTACATCTGATATTGTCAATGCTTTTGATTTTAGCCATTTTTATGAATTTTAGATGTCTCACTGTGTTTGTTTAATTCTGTGAAGAATAATGATACAGCACTTTTTCATACACTTGTTGGCCAGTGCAAAGGAGGTGACAGGAGAGTAGCTGGAAATGAAGGTATAGGTGTAGGACCAGGTCATGGGGGCCTCCAATACAGCTAAGAGTTTGGATTTTATTTTGAATGAAGCGAATAATGCCTGGAGAATTTTGAGAAGTTATCATTAGTTTGTATATTTTACCCCGTGAGTTAGACTTAAAGTTTAGAATTTCAAGACTGTGCGTGTTGGCACATGCCTGTAATCCTAGCATTTGGAAGGCTGAAAATGGGAGGATCACTATGAGTCCGATCTGTGTAGTGAGACCCTGTAGACCATGTACTAAATAATAAATAAATAAATTTTGATTATTTTTCTTGTATTTTCTTTAAAAATGTTATGCCTTTATAGTTAACTGTTTTGGAATGCAGGACATTCTTTGGCTAAATGAAGTATGTACCCCTATATACTGAAAAGCCCAGATAATTTCCTTCTGTTTTCCCAGTTGGTTTCTCAGGCATTGCTCCATGTACTTTTTTGGAACAGTGCAAAAGGAAAAAAGAATTGCATTGAGTTCCAGCCTGTTTGGAGTAATGTAGTGCTGATAGCATGATTTCTGAAAGATAAAATATGCTTGTGATTCCACAGGGATTATTGATAGGTGTGATGAAGAGCAGTGTTATTTCCAGTAGGCTAAGTCCTTTTCTCAGCTCCTAAATTTAGTAAGATATGTGTTTGTTCTGTTTTGGTACAAAAAGAATTATTCTCTCCCCCACAAAAAGGATTTGTCATGGATTAGTCCCAAGGATTTGTCATGCCTTGTTATCATAGATGCTTGCATCTTGTCTAGCAATTGAAGATACACATCACTTGTTTCCTGTGTTTCAGTGTATCTGAAAATGCACTTGTTTGTTCAGAATGTCTATTCAATAAATTCTTTATGTCAGAATTTCCTGAGAAATTCAGATGTGGGTAGGATTCCTTTCAGAAAGTTAGTGGAAAAATTTGAAAAAATTATATAATTGAAAGTTAGATTCATTTCTGTTTCTTCTTTGATTTTATTTTGTGCTGTGGATATGTATTTGTTGCTATAGTGTAGTATTTTAGAATGCACTCTGGCTTATGATGCTAGTCAGCCACACTGCTGAAAGTTTATGTATGTATAGAGATGTTTTTCTGCTTTCAGTTTCATCATTCTGATCTCCAATATACTTTATTTTTTTTCCCAATATACTTTATATATTGAAATTCCAGTGAGAAAAGATTTTTCACCAGTTTATTGATCTGATAATCTAAGACTCATTTCTAAGAAATATCTGATCTCAGCTATGTAGAATGAGTAATCCTTTAGTGGTGTCTAGTCTAAAAGGTTGAACTAGATTCTGAATAAAGAATTCTTTGTTGAAGTTCAAGTGTAACAATTGGTAAAGATGTAATAAAGCCCATTACATGCTGTGGCTTTTGAAAGTCATGTCCAGCATATTCATATATTCATTACCACCTGATAAATGTATGTGTGTGTGTGTGTGTGTGTATATATATATATATATATACACTAAAAGCTAACACATAAACATGTATTTTATTTACATATATTTAAACCAAAACATTACTTACCTTCATATATAATATGCCCTTATTTTTCATTGTTTTTTAAATGTTAATTGGAACTTACTAAAAATTCATCTTATGACCTTCACAAATGACAGTTTGAAAAATATAGTGTATGATAATAATAGAAAAAGAGTATCACGATGTAAAAGATTCTGTATCATTTTTGTAATACTAGGAGAGGAAAGAGGACTGGACATGGTGGCACACACCTGTAATCTCAGCTCTTTAGAGCTTGAGGCAGGAGGATCTTTGTGAGTTCAAGACAGTCCTAAGCTGCAGTGTGCTGGGGTGATAGCTCTGTGGCATAAGCACCTGCCTGGCAAGCTCAAGGTCTGAGTTCGATCCCTGGTACAGAAAAAAAAAAAAAAGACTCCAGCTAAGCTACAACATGAACTCAAGGCCAGCCTGAACTGCATAGCAAGATCCTGTCTCAAAAATATTAAAAAAAAAAAAAAAAAAAAAGACAGGAAAGAAAGCATCTTAGTCAGCTTGGGCAGCCATAACAAAATACCTTTGATGGGCTGGGGTGATAGTTCAGTGGAATAAATGCTTGCCTGGCAAGTGCAAGGTCCTGAGTTCGATCCCTGGTACCACAAAAATAAAATAAAATAAAATAAAATTGGGGGCTAGGAGATAGCTTAGTAGAATAAGCGCTTGAAGGGCCTGAGTTCAATCCCCGGTTCTGCAAAAAAAAAAAAAAAAAAAACCTTTGGGTGATTTAGACTATAAAAACTTTTCATAGTTTTAAAAGCTAGTAAGGGCTTTCTTCTTGCTATCTCCTCCCATGAGGGAGGGTTAAGCAAGCTCTCTGGTACCTCTTCTTTTGCAGACACTATTCTTGTCGTGAGGGCAGCCACCCTATGACCTCATCTAATTCTTACTGCCTCCCAAATGGCCCATCTTCAGATACCACTGTCTTGGGGGTTAGGGCTTAAACATAAGAATTTGAACTCGAGGAGGGATATGCATTGCAGTTTTCACACTGGCTTTGGCTTTTTAGGAAGTCTCACTTTATGAATGTTAAAGGAAGGTGGAGAAGCCAATCAACATTACACTTATCTTGGTGCAGTTACTCTAATGTGTAGTTATTTGTCAAGGTCCTTTTCTGACTTAGTATGTATATTTATATCTCTGATGCTCAAAGGTAGTTCAAAGTTTAGCAAGTTTGAAGACATTAAATGATTTCTTGAGCAAAATAGTTATGGAAACACTGCTCTGTCTGAACTGAGATTTTTTTATTCAAGAAAGTTGCAGAGCACATTGGTTTTGTCTCCTTTTACATAAGAAGAACATAAAAAAAATTTATGTGACTACTCTGGAGCAACTTTTTCATTGCAAACTATGCTGTATTGTAAATTTAATTTTCATTTAATTTGGCACCCAAATTCTGATTTTGTAATTTTGGCTTTTGCAAGTATAATGCAGATATGATAAAGTTTTTCTTTGTTTTGATTTCCTTTGTGATAGTAGGAAGTGGAGTAGCCTTGTTTTTAATATCCGTGGTAAACATAAGTTAATTTTTTAAAAATTTCATTTATTTGTGTGTGTGGCCAGCTCAGCCCAGCAGGGGGCGGGGCTGGCTGGCATGTGGTGCTGGGGGATTGAACCGTGCTCCCTGTGCTTTGCTAAGCTTGTTCTAAGTAGGTGCTTTAGACCACTGAGCCATCTCACCAGCCCCAACATAAGTTATTTTTTAAGGTTTGAACAGAAGCAAGGTTTATTTTAAATCTCTGATGTTAATGTTTTTTTCACATTGTGTTCTTATTTGTGAAACAAAAGCCAGCATCTCTCCTTGCATTTCACTTAATTTTCTTTTTCCTCCACACTGCCTTACTATTGAGAATTTCAGGTAGGAATAGTATTTGTAACAGAAATTCACTCTCACACACCTTCCTTCACACTCTGGTTTTTTGGCCAGAGTTCCTTTCCCATACTACTTTCCATGGGGTAAAGAGTATTGAAGAAATTATTGGGGGGGATAAAAGAGTATTGAAGAATGGCCTTGGAGCAATGGCAGGAGGCTGAGGTAAGAGAATCACAAGTTTGAGGCCAGCCTGTCTCACAATAAAACTTAAGATGGAGATGTAGCTCAGTGGTAGAGACCCTGAGTACCAAAAGAACAAGTATAGTATTAAAAGTATAAGGAGGTTAGGTCTCAGGTTTTTCAAAAATCCTGAGCAAGGTATGGTGACACACTCCTCTAATCCCAATGGCTGAGGCAGGAGAATTGTTACAAATTTGAGGCCAGACTGAGCTACATAGCAAGACCCTATGTCAAAAGACCAAAAAATAATTAAAACAAAAATCCTTTGCTTAAAAGAATAAGCTAGACCTATAGTAAGTCATCTCCTTTGAGGCAGAACATATTTTATTCTCATTTAAATCACACAAAAAACGATGATTGGCAGAAACATTTTACTACTATTGTTTCTGTTATCCCAATTAACTGTTGTGGTGATTGTTTACTTAGACATAGTATGTGTTGAAGGCTTTATGTAATGTATAACTCTAGAGAGCCAAACACCACAAAGAAACAAGAGACATTTCAGATTTTACAATCTAAAATACACAAATGATCTTAACATAAAGAGTTGTTTTTCAAAAGAGAGGCAAATGTTTAAGTTTTATTCTGTTAATGTTTTAAGAGCTTTACTGGCTCTGGCTATTGATGAATAATTCCTCAAACAAGAGGTTTTCAAAAACTCTTCTGCTAAATGTTAATATTCAGCTGCAGTATATATCATCATTTTCTGAGAATTGTAGTTGTCAGTATCCCTGGTGGAAACCTCTGGGAAGCCATTGTGTGTTCTGCATTTTATTTTTCTCCCTTTTTGTTTGGATACTTAAAATATCTATGAGAATAGAATCCATTTAGTGTAATGATTGATTTATAAACACTATACCCTTTTCTCTAGTTTTAAAACATGGATAACAAAGCATGGCCCCAGTAGAATAAGTCTGTATGAGAGGGGGAAACTTCTGTGTTTTCCTATGCTGCAGTGTGGCAAGAAGTGTGCAGTTGTAGGGGCTATCATCCTGGCATGCTTATTTTACTCAAGACTTCGTGTGGTGCCGAGAGACTGATTGAAAAATTCTCACTTCACTATGTATACTGGCAACAAGACACATATAGCTGCCAATGCTTACAGGGTAATGAGATATTCAAGAGCATGAGAAAGAGACAACAGAATGGCAAAAGCTGTGGCTACATTACAGACAAGTCACATCCCCTGCAGTGTGACATTGTTTACCTTTTTCTAAAAACTTTTTATGGCCAAAATAGATTAAAGTAATAAACCCTTGTTTTTTTATTTTTACCCTCCAAGCATCTTACACAATGCTATTTCATGTTCTTTGTCTCAGCTTTAAATTTTTCTGTGTCTTAACAATTCATATCATTATGTGAAGGGAAATTGGATAGTGTGGTACCAAGAACCTCTTGTACTAATGAAGATTTGATAGAACTACTGTTAATAGAAAATAACCTATGAAAGTATATGTTTGAGGGCTGGTGAGATGGCTCAGTGGTCTAAGGCACCTACTTAGAACAAACTAAGCTAAAACAAAGCACAGGGACCGCGGTTCAATCCCCCAGCACCACATGCCAGCCAGCCCCGCCCCCTGGTGGGCTGAGCTGGCCACACACACTAAATAAATAAATATTTTAAAAAAAAAGTATATGTTTGAAAAATATTCCAAAGTTAGTAGGTTTTCTCTGAAGTAAATGCTGTATGTTGAGCATTTTGAATTAGTGAGATACATTTTGGTTTTTGTGTTTTCTTTCAAATCTAGAATCAGAAAGCTATAAGTTACCTTGAATAAGTGACTTCCAGTAATAATACAAATTTAATCTAGCACATGTAAGACATGTGGCTGTGCTCTAAATTGGGAATAAACACCTGGAAATAGAATTGTTGGTAGACTTTTCCCAAAAAACTTAACAGTAACATTTTGTTAAGACTCTGTAATTGTTCTCTTCCTTGTGTTGTTGAGGGGAAGCAATTAAAAGATATGGACAGGGGCTGGTGAGATGGCTCAGTGGTCTAAAGCACCTACTTGGAACAAGCTTAGCAAAGCACAGGGACCGCGGTTCAATCCCCCAGCACCACATGCCAGCCAGCCCCGCCCCCTGGTGGGCTGAGCTGGCCACACACACACACACACACACACAAACACACACATATAAATAAATAAATAAATTTTTAAAAAAAATAAAAATAAAAGATATGGACATTCTCTAATCTTTTACATTTATATTCTTGAATTTTTGAAAAATATTTTGAATATTTTTATGTAGTAAGAAGTAGATTTAATTTTGCCATTTGAAAATACTCAAAATGAGGATGAGTGATATAGATTCCTAACAGATATCATAGAGTTCCTTTTCTGTAGATGTTTGGAAATAATTTAGATGTCTCTAGATTAGTTACTGTTGCTATCTCAGTCACCTGCCTGGGCATATTCTGTGTGGCAGGGGGCCTCCTAGCTAGGAGCCTGAACTGTAGCTGGCTGAGATTAACAGAAATTGGTAGACCTTTTGTTAAATCAATCAAACCCAAAGAAGGGCAAGAAGAGTTATTGCTAATGTCAGAAATCTGCTTTTAGGAAACAGTACTAAAAACCTGATTACGATTTTTGTTTGGATCGTTTATTTTTATTTTTATTTAATTTTTTATTTTTTAGTACAGGATCTACAGGGTCTCACTACACAAATGGGACTCATAGTGATCCCCCTGTTTTCAGCCTCCCAAGCGCTGGGATTACACACTTGTGCCACCATGCCCAGTCTCAGTTGCAGTCTCAGCGTGCCCCAGGGGATGGGGCTGGCATAGCATGTGGTGCTGGGGATTGAACCCGGCAGGCGCTTTAGTTTGCTGAGCTATCTGGCTAGCCCTTGTTTGGATCTTTTGATTTGTTGGGGTTTTCTTTGTTGTTCTGTTTTTTCTTTGTGTATTAATGGTAAGATTTTGGGGGTAATATTTCTAGCTGTTCATAATGGTCGTCAGACAAGGTATTTGGATGATGATGGATGTACCCATATAGAGAAGTGGATGAACATCAGTGAGGTACCAGCAAGATGAAAACACCTATTAAAAACTTAACAGAAGACTAAAATTCTGCTGAGTAATGTCAGGGACCTAAGCCACTGCAGAAAAAGCCAAACATGTCAAAGTTATGTAGATTCATCATTGTAATAAAAGTGTTATTTAAAACTCTCCATACTTTGTGATTAGAAAGCACTATAGGGAACCCTGCCTCTGGAAAAAGTAGCTGAGGTCTTGGGTCTATATATGACCATTATCTAGAATACACTGATTCATTCATGGATGCCAGTAACTATGTATATGTCCTATTTGACAACTTGAGATGACTTCTCTCAAACCATGATCCTGAGGGACTAATTTACTTGAGGACATTTAAGCCCTGTATAAAATAGGCCCATATGAATGGGAGAACGTGTATGTGCTGAACAAAGAAGCCTCTAAGAGATTTGTTACTGGAATTACAGCAATTATGGTCTTGAAGCAGGCTGTAGTCACTCTTCTGATCTTGTAGCTTGTTTTCTTGACCTTACAACAGAGTATAAATTAGACTCCCTTTTGTGTTATTTTCCCCCATATGGTTATTTAGGTTACCAATCTGTCTTACTGAAAAACCAGTAGAACAAATGAAGTGGTCAAGAATGTAGCTCCAAAGATAAAAAGGTCTAATGTTGTGCTAATGATTTGCACTAATGAACTTTTACATTTCCAGATCTCACGGTGGACTTCTCTGTATGTTTGAACATGCCATATTTAAGAGTCTTAATATGAATGACTGTAAATTAAAGTTTTAGCATGAGCTGTAAAGCCTGTTAAAATGTACTTTTGATATAGTAATTAAAAAGTTATATTTTTAAATTACTTATAGGGTATTAAAGAGATGGTTTCCAATAGACCATTTCTGTTGATATTTATGTATAAGAAAACAGTTATATTTGTTAGAATTACATTGTACTTCATTAATTTCAAGACGCTGAACTGTCTTAAAAGAAAAATTTTGAAGGAAATCTTATTAGTCATTGTTTTATTAAGATATAACTTTGCATCCTTTGTCTCCTGAAGTTTTGTGAATACTTATAACATTCCCTTTTCAGGAACTATAATTAGAATACTTGCTTTAGGGTACAAAAATAAAACCATACAGATCTCAGTTACATTACATACTTGATTAGTGCTTGTTAGGATTAATAGTGTTAACTAGGAACAAAGCTCTTATAAGTCAGATACCCAATATGTAGCACTTTTTCAGTTATGCTTCATTGAACATAGTTGTCCTTGGCACTAACTTGTGTTTTTTGTTTTTGAAGTCTCTTATTTTCAGCAGCCACTGTAAAGCAGTGAGTGGCTACTCAGACCAGGTCATCCATCAGCGGAGATCAGCTACCTCCTCACTTCGTTGCTGCCTGCTCACTGAGCTACCATCTTTTTTGTGTGTGGCCAGTCCACGAGTAAGTGCCACAGGGAGGGAAGAGATGAAATAAACCAATTTCCAAGGAATCTGTTTCTTAAATAGAAGTATTCTGAGCTGTTTGCTCCTTGAGAAGCATATAAACATCAATATATAAAAAGCACAGGCTAGAGCCCTTGCCTAGCTTGTGCAAGGCCCTGGGTTCTGTCTCTAGCATTGCACAAGTGTGTATGTGTGGAGGGGGTGATATCCACAGTCCTAGCCTTCCCAAGACAGTACTTCCTCACCTTGAATTATATGGATTTGAAAGTAGCTGAATGGCAGACAGTTTCTTCTCATATAGTCAGGAACTTAATTACAAAGGGAGCAAGCCATCTGTCAGATTATCAACAACAGCAGGTTCCAGGAGAGGGAGCCCTTTGTCACCTACATTGAGGTTTTTGAGGCTTTCAGAGGAAGGAGCCCGATTATGGGGAGATTTGATCTGGCCTTATCACCTCAGCACAGTCCCCATATAACAAAAGGAAACAGAACGTTCGCTCCAGTTTCAAGCCATTTCTGTCTGATATTTTCTCAGATCCTAAGCAATCTCACCTGGAATGTATGTGGCTCACAGGTCTGCTTTGTCTGAAAATTGACTGTTGCATCTTGTTTCCCATTCAGCAGCTATGCTGTTTGTTTGCAACAGGGTAGTTTTTGTGTGGTTTCTGCTCTGAGCTGCTGCCTGGACCCTCCCTACCACCCTGTTTATTGAAATGGCACTGTAGCGAAGACTTCCACTGGCTGACAGGGTTGTTCACTTTGCCTCTATCTTCCCTTTACTTTCCTCTCATTGTTGATCAGAATCAGGCAGTCTTCTTTCATCCATAGAGAAGTAAGTGAAAGGAGGGAAACAGAATAGAGATATGGCTAAACTCAGTATTCAGAGAAAAGAATGATTTTTCCCTCTTCCCAGCTGGTTTCCTTTTGCTTCAAGAGACTGCTTTCATGCAGCCAGAGTGTGTTGTGGGGCTGGCATTTCTTGCCATTCTATGTATATGTTTTTTTGTTTTTGTGATTTTGTTGTTTGTGGAGTTTTTTTGGTGGTACTGGGGTTTGAACTTGGACCTTTTTACATGCTAAGCAAGCATTCTACCATTGGGCTACATCCCCAGGCCACTCTTCTGTGTTTTTATCTTATTTCTCCACTTAGCCTAACAAATCTGTTTTCATAGGTCTATTTAAAGAAGTCATCTTTTTAGTCTTCCTTAGAAATATGTTTCTACCATTATTTTTGTCAACTTTCAACCTTATTTAAAATTTATTAAAAAAAAAAATCAAAACATAGCCAGGCACATGCCCCCAGCACTCATGAGGCTGAGGCAGGAGGATGACATTTCACTTCGAGACCAGGTTGGACTACATAGTGAGTT
>NW_004524578.1:28222342-28227763 GCF_000260255.1 Octodon degus
AAAATAAATGGAAATGAGGTAAAGTTCCACTGACTCATGCCTGCCTAGATGTCTAGCCTGCTTCTCCTGTGCTGTATGAACTTAATTCCCTTACCACTGTCAGCTTGTTCATTTATTAGCTGTCTAGAAAGTATTTGGGGTCAAGATTGGGCGTGGTGGTACGCACCTATAATCCCAGTGCTTGGGAGGCTGAAAACAGGAGGATCACTACAAGTCTGATTGAGACCTTGTAGACCCTATACTAAATACATAAATAAAAAAGAGTATTTGGGGCTGATGAGATAGCTTAGTGGACTAATGTACCTGCTTAGGCAAATGCAAGGACCACAGTTCAATCCCTGGGACCACATGCCGAGCCAGCCCCAACTCCAGGGAGGGCTGAGCCAGCCACAGAGTCCAAGTGTGGTGGTGTACTCCTGTAATCCCAGCACCAGGGATGCTGAAAACAGGAGAATCACCGTGAGTCTAAGCTGCGTAGTGAGGCCCTGTAACAACCAAATACATTAGAAAGAAGAGAAGAGAATTTGAATTTTGTGTGTATTCTGTTCTTTTGAAGTATTTTTGGTATTGATGCAGGGAAATGGACTTTTTTCTAGAAAGTGTCTAAAGCCAGTTGCTTCCATACATGGCGGCCTCTGAGCCTCATTGTTGCATGGTTGGTTTCTTTTCTTTTTAATCACTGTATACCAAGTGGCTTAATCAAAGAAGTTTAGCTTTGTTGGAGAGGGATATTAAGACTCTAGTTCCAGTGTTCCTAGCCAATAGAAATGAGCACTCTGGGCCTATAATTGTATTTATAAGCATAAAATCCCTCCTTAGCACTTGAAGCTCCTAAAGCCTCTATAACCAACAATTCTCAAGAACAACCCCTCTCTGCTGACATACTCATACATGTACAACCCAGCTGCCCTACTTCAGTACTGTTTTCAGAGGAGTCAGAAGTCTGAACTACCATATCTGATGCTGCTGTTTCCCTAAAGAACAATAAATGTAGCTTGAAAAAAAAAAAACAAAACTATGAATAGCTGTGAATATGTATCCTTAAGTAGGGAGCAGGGAAAGCTGTTAGTTTTTGGCTAAAAGGCTATGCCTCAAATTTCCTGTTTAGCCTCTCTCCTGTTTATCTTTAGGGTTTCTTCACTTAGCAAGTGCTGAACCTGAAAATGAATAGTTAAGCTAAGCTTGTAAAATCAGGAAGAAGAATTTAAAACATGTCTGAATACTTCATGTACACATACACAACTCTTACCTTTCAGATCAGTCCTGTAGCGTGAATAAGGCAGCATTTCTTGAGATACTTTATCTTCCACTGTTCTAAACTATTTCTATGGGAAGAGAGAAGTTGATTTCCTTTGAAGCCTCAAAACTGAACTTGAAGTAAGAATTTCTCTGGCATATGCTGTGAAAATTTTAGGATCAGTTTCACAGTAATTATGTCACTAAGGAAGAAATAAGAGCTGTTTCATCAAAGCTGAGGTGATGTTTCTACAGAGTTAATAAACTAAGACCTGGAAATTCATCTCACCAAAAAACAAAAGCGCTTGGAGCGGTCACGCTTCCCAGAGCTAGAGCAAGAAGATACATGTTCTCAGGAAGGACGCTCTGAATGCTTGAGGATTAGCCCCTTGGGGCACTGTAGTTTTGAGTTTAATGAAGCAAGAAACAAGGCTTGGTGATACTGGAGTGTACATTTCCATTTGTAGGGAGAGAAGAATGGCATGTCATGCTTTATCTCTGCTCCTTCTGAGCCACCAGGAGTGCCACTTGGTGTTAATGGTGGGTGAGTGTCTAAAACAGTTATCTGGAAGCAGGATTTATTCTAAATAGAAATGGATTTTTTTGTCCTCTTTTAGACCTCACAAGTACACTGCTTACGTACTTACAAAATGACATTCTGTGAGTCTTCATATATCTTGATCCAAGGCTCTTGGCAAAGAGGGTTATCAAAACATTAAAAAAAAACTTCACTAAGAACTGTGCTGTGAATTCTGGCCTGAACTTGGAAAGGTATCAGCAAAATGAAAATTGAAAACTAGGTGAAAGTTTATAACTGGGGGAAAAAATGTTGGCTTGTTTTTTAACTATAAGAGTGCCTAGAAATGTGGACTAAGCTTTTGACTTTTATCTTGAGAATACAGACCCTGTATAAGTCAAGGCGAGTTCTGCTTTTCTACCAGCAAAGAGAAGCATGTATAAAATTGGTCCCTATCAATCTCTCCTTAGAAAAAACTAAGTATACTTATCCAAGAGTCACATGCCTTTTGAGATACATAAAGCTGGTTGTATTTCTGAACTCTAAACCACTGGAACTGGGCATGGTGGCACACACATGTAATCTCAGCACTCAGGAGGCTGAGGCAGGAGGATCACTAGGAGTTCAAGGCCAGGCTGGTTTACAAAATGAGTTCAAGGGCACTCTGAACTACATAATGAGACCCTGTCTCAAAAAGGCAAAAATAAGTAAATAAACCACTGCTGCTTTAACCATTTTTATAGTTCATCTATTATGGATTGTGAGGTTATGGGACTCACCTTCTGCATTGGAGATGGCTGCTCTGGCACAGGGTCTGCCAATACAAACCATAGCAGGGAGAGCTGTGGTTTTTATTCACCTGCTTTGTATTTCAGTCTGTCTTTACATGTGCTCAAGTATCAGTTGGAAATACAAATACTTTGGGAGCAAGAAAACAAACTCCTTCTGAAAGGATAAAGGAACTAAGAGATGCTATACTGTCTGGATGAACTGATTTCTAAAATGAACCTGGGTGGGATTTGGAAGTGTGGCCCAAGTTTGCAGTAGCCCTTTGTAATTTTGTATCTGGACTGTAGATGGCACTGCATCCCAGCAAACTCAGTTAAGGTTCAGAGTCCTTTTTTCTTTCTGTTATTGGTAAATGTTCTTTCTTTGATCTGGTTCCCAGCAGAGTCATCCGCAGCCACAGCTTACTGTTTATATCCCCAAGACAGTATTTCTCAGTGTTTGGCTTGAGATGCTGGACTGCTTTTTAAGAACCTTGGTCAACTAGCCTATCCTTCAGCACTTCTGTATTAAAATACATACTTTTCATCTTCTCCTAACCATATTCTGATACATATTAAAATTAGAGAACCAGTGTCCCTAAAAATTGACATGGATGGACATGATTGTGCATGTCTGTAATCCCAGTATTCAGAAGGCTGAGACAAAAGGATTACCATAAATTTGAGGCCAGTGTGGGCTGGTTACATAGTTGCTAGAGTTATCTAGCCTGAACTACATAATGAGACCTTATCTGGGGGGGGGGGGGGAAAGCAGTTAATTGATATGAAAATACAACATTTTAATGTATTATTACTACATGTAGTACTACATTTCATGTAATGAGATAAAATTTTTTTCCCATGTGCTTAACTTCCATAGTAGAACTACCTAACTAGGTACAACTAGTGTATTTATTTTTGATGCAGTCTTGCTATGCAGTTTGGACTTGTGATCCTCCTGTCTCAGCCTCCCTAATACTGTGATTACAGGCATGTGTCACCATGTCCCATTTGGCATGCCTGAGCTTCCAAGGCCAACACAGCATATAGTACCAGAGATTGAACTTGGGACCTTGTACTTGCCAGGCAGGCATTTATGCCACCAAGCTATCTCCCAGCCCACAACTAGTGTTTTTTGTTCTGATCTCTCATTTTTTTACCTTGCTCTTTATACCCAGTTTTTTCCCATCTCTTAGTCTGCCTGCAAAGTTCTTCTGAGCAATTTACTGCTTGTAATAGGCTTTCAGTATTTTTGTCATCTGAGCTTGACAGATCATCACCACCTTCACATTTTAACAAAGTGCAGGCAGCCTTGTCATCATTAGCGCCTTATCAGATTCTTTCTCAGCCTACTGAGTACATAGCTCCTGGGTAGATTTGGAATTGACCCAGATAGCTGGAGGAAGATGAAACCATGTTTCTATATTGATTAAGAGTCCCATACTCTACCAGGAAGGCAGCACATTAGTGTTACTGAGTTGTGCTTTATGTTAAGAATCTTGCAGTTTCAAATGGGGCATGATTATGTACACCTGTAATCCCAACATTCAGGAGACTGAGGCAGGAGGATTACTATGAGTTCAAGGCCAGCCTGTACTACAAGACCTAAATAAATAGATAAAGGGCTGAGGAGATAGCACAGTGGTCGAAGCGCCTGCCTGGCAAGCACAAGGTTGCAGGTTCGATCTCCAGTACAGCATGCCTTGCCGGCCCCAGAACCCCAGGTGTGCTTGGTGCCAGCCACTGAAACAATGTGGTGGTGCACGCCTGTAATCCCAGTGCTGGAGAGGTTGAGACCAGAGGATCATTGTGAGTCAGAGCTGTGTAGCAAGACCCTTTACCAAATGGATAAATAAAAGATTTTAAATAAATAAAGAGGACAAGAATGTTGCAGTTTCTGCTCCGGCCAGGGAATGCATCTGTTACTTGCTGGCATTCACTTCCCTCTCAACTCTGTCCTGTTGCCTACCCTCCAGCTCTCCATTTCCACAATTTAGCACTCATAAGAAGATTCCTTTATCTTCCATTAGGTTTGCCAGTTAGAAAACCTAGCTAGGGAAGAGAAGAAAAAAGTCTTGGTTACTTTTGCCACAAAAGCAAAAGTAAGCTTCATATGTGCCAGACCAGTACTCTTAAATGAATACCTAGCTCCAGCTCTTTTTCTAGCCATCATGTGTATGGCTGGTACCAGTTAGCCAAGAACACTGTCTGGCAATGAACAGGGCAGCAAAATGATGGCTTTGTGTGTGTGTATGTATGTGTATATGTATGTCTATGTCTATATACACATGTATATTATTGCTGCCTTATATCCTGGTTTATGTACATCCTCCAGTGTTCTTTGTATCTTTAGGTTGTTTGCAGGTTTCTGTATTGGAAGTTAATCTTTTACCCAAGGAAGCTCACTTTTTGAACAACTTAGTATGTCAGAATAGAGTAGTATTTTAAACTAATTGCCTAAGATTTCAAAGTTAAACTGATTCCAAAAGGCTTAGTGTGTATAAAAAAATATAAAAGAAACCTCTGTGGTTCATTGCAGGTCACCGCAGTGCCATTGGATTCTTATTGCAATGACCGAAGTGCAGAATATGAGAGGCGAATTCTGAAGGAAGGAGGGAGTCTGGCAGCCAAGCAGTGTCTGTTGAATGGGGCCCCTGAGCTGGCTGCAGACTGGCTAAACCGCCGATCTCAGTTCTTCCCCGGACCCCCTGGAGGACTATGGAGCATCAGGCCTGAGAATGGCTGGTCTTTCATCAGGATTCCAGGTGAGTTCTCTTGGAATGTTTCCAGCCTTGGCAAAGAGATTAAAGGGAGATACTCTATGTTGTGGTTTCACATACTTGGAATTTAGAGTTCTTGAAGTTTCTATTTTCTTTCTTTCTTTTTTTTTTTTTTTTTTTT
>NW_004524578.1:28227863-28239104 GCF_000260255.1 Octodon degus
TTTTTTTTTTTTTTTTTTTTTTTTTTTTCTTTTTTAATCTTAGTAATGTGCAACAAGTAAAAATAGTAATTTGTAACTTGAATGGAGCAATAGTTGTTTTTACATTTGCATTTAAATATTGTCCTTTGACAAGGAGAAAGAAATGTTCTTTAAAAGTAGGATCAGGGGGGCTGGTGAGATGGCTCAGTGGTCTAAGGCACCTACTTAGAACAAGCTTAGCAAAGCACAGGGACCGCAGATCAATCCCCCAGCACCACATGCCAGCCAGCCCCGCCCCCTGGTGGGCTGAGCTGGCCACACACACACACAAATAAATTTAAAAAAAAATAGGATCAGGAATGTGGGGTGGGGTGGTGTAGTTCAGTAGTAAAGTACTTGCTTAGCACAGGCTGGGCCCTGGCTTACATATCCAGCACCAGAATGAAAGAGAGAGAAGGAAAAGATAGTAGGAAAGGCTTCAGATCACATGAGTGCAGTTTTCTTTGCCATTGCTAGTGGAATGAATGAAAATGTCTGTCACTCTCAGAGAGCCTGGTTTAAGTAACATAAACAATGTCTTGCACAGAGCACTATAGATTTGAGTGATAACAATAGTGTGTTTTGTGCCAAAAATGTTAGTAGATTCCCAGATCCCCTAGAGTCAAGGACTAGGATTGAAAGGAAAGTAGGTTTCATCATCACTTTGGAGAGACATCTTTGTCATATCAGAAATCAAACTCAGGACCTTGTGCTTGCCAGGCAGCCACTGCACTACTGAGCTATATCCCCAGCCTTACAGACACAACTTTTAAGGAATTTGAACTGAGGGTTCATAGGCTCATGTTCTAAACAGCTGCTGGCATTTTAGAGCAGTAGTTTGCAACTACATTGTTAACTTTGGTTGTCCAAATTCTCTCTCTCTCTCTAATTTTAGGCAAGGGTTTATAGGGTGTTCAGGTCTCACTACTATATCGGACTCGGAGTGATCTCCCTGTTTACAGCCTCCCGAGAGATGGGATTATAGGTGCGCACCACCACACTAGTCTCAATTGCTGTCTCAGTGCACCCTGGGGGAGAGGCTGGCATAGCAGGCCTGGGGATCGAACCCCTAGACCCTGCACCTGCTTGCAGGCACTTTAATTTGCTGAGCTATTTGGCCAACCCTGCCCAATTTCTCTGATACCTGATTATATTCATTATATTGATATGTAATAGAAGTAAGCTAGAGCTAAAGCTTCAGAAGAGACCCTCTGCTTTCATTTATTTTTTTAAGAAAGATTTTACTGTGTAGTCAGGCTAGCCTTAAACATAGCCTCTGAAGTTCTGGACTTAAAATGTGCACTACCACATCTGGCTCAGCATCTGCTGTTTCTATGAGATAAATTGGATTCTAGTGCTAAAAGCCTGATTTTTTTCTTTTTGTTTTGTTTTTTATTTTTTGAGACAGAATCTTGCTATTAGGCTGGCTTTGAACTCAGCTGTGGATCTTAGTGTCAGCATCTTAGCTTTGGAAGTGCTTTGACTGGAAGATGCCATGTTTGATCATATGAAAGCAGTATTGTATATGGCCTCAGAGCTGACTTAAAACACATGAAACCAGTAGGTGATTATGTATTGTTTGAAAATCCAATTGTAAAGTAGGCCAAGGTGAAATCCAGAGTCCCAGTCAGGAGGTGAGCATGGGTATCGAAAGAATCAGATAGCACCTTATTTCATCTTCTTCTGGCTCTTTAGTTCCCAGTACAGGAATAGGAGACGTATTGCTGTTGCTGTGGGAATCTCTTGTGGCTTTTCCTGTTCTTTGAAAGAAAAATGGACCTTGTTTAAATAGCAGGAAGTGTCTGAGTTCTTTTGCATCGATAAAAAGCACCAGCTTCACTGGCTGTTTACTGTGAGAACCAACCAGCTCCTCACTGACCCCATTGTGCTCTGTACACTATTTGGGCTGGAGATTGGGGGGGGGGGTCATGTCACTGGAACCTGTATTTATCTCTCTTTCCTCTGTATTTATGCATATTGTGTTTCTCTGGGAAGTGTTGGTTCTGTTTCACTCCTTGAACGATTGGCCAAAATCTCCTTGGTTTCACACCTTGGTTACTTCTCCATACTTCTTAAGGATGTATAATCATTTCAGAAGTGTCTTTTCCTTGGAAGAGGGAGACTTTATTTAATGTGTCAGCTAATTTTACTACCGTGGGGTCCATTATTTTTGTTTTGTCACTATGGATGGTAAGAGCCTGTATCTAAATGAAAATACCATAGGTTTGCAAGAAACATTTTAGGAGAATAGAATAGGTCTGTTTATTTCAACATCTTTGGAGCTTCTGTTTCAAAGAAGGGGGTGGGCCTGGGTTTGGTTTGGCAGAATCAGCCTGATTTGTAAGCAACAGCTGGTGCTCTTGTCTGGTGCAACTTTAGTAGGTCCTAAAAATTGGGTGATATAAGTGTATATACGTGTGAGTTCTATTCCTAGCATCATTTCATTCTAATAAGCAAGGAAAGTAGATGTGGGAAGTAGGAATGTACCAAAATCATTTAACCCTGATTTAGAAATCCGTTGAGTCTTCTTACAATTCAGGCATCAGCCAGATTTGTATATGCCTTAATTTCTGAATGGAGAGACTAGATAAATAAGCTGCAGTATCCTGAAGAATTTAGCTTGCTTACTGTCATTCACTCGCTAGAAAATATGTAGGGTTGTTTTTTGTTTTTTGTTTTTTAAAAGACTTGTGCTTTTAATGAGAACAGAAATGTAATGTCTAAAGTTGATTTGTAGGGCCTGCCAGATAGCTCAGCAGATTAAAGTGCCTGCAAGCAGGCACAGGGGCCAGGGGATCAAACTCCAGGCCAGCCCCTTCCCCGGGGCACACTTGAGCCAGCAGTTGAGACTGGGCATGGTGGCACACACCTGTAATCCCTGCTTTTGGGAGGCTGTAAACAGGTGGATCACTGAGTCTGATCTAGTAGTGAGACCCTGAACATCCTGTAGACCCTTCCCTAAAATAAAAAAAAATAATAAAGTTGATTTGTATCTTTGTGGAGAATGTTCAGGCACGGTCAAAATCAAGATGCTCCCGATAATCCATTTGAAGGAGAAGGGTAAATTTGATAAGAAATCCTTCCATTTGTTAACAAAAGTATTGCTGCTTTATGGGGCTTGGAGTTTATATACAGTGTCCTTGCTTAGTGCCAGGGAGAGGGCTGTGCAGTCACTTCTGTCCCAGCTGTTGTCATTTGATTGTGTGCATAAGGAGAAACAAAAAGAAGAGCATTCCAGTAATCTAAACAGGACCAAACAAAGAGGCCGAACAAAGGTGTGTGTCACAGAGACAGGGAGGGGGTGGACAGGGAGAGAGATATGCCCTGGCAGTGTTCCGAAGGTGGGAAAAGGCAGGCTGTGGTGCAGAGGAATAAACATTCAGGGTTCATAGCTTTGTAAGACCAGTAGCTAATGATATGTTATGGTGCTGTTACCACATCCGTTCTTGTTCAGGTTAGTAATTGTGCATTTGACAAAGAGTGGTAGGAATGTTGGTTGAGAACTCCTCAGTTACTCTTAATAGTCAATTTCTGCAGTTGAGAGGAAAGGCTTTCAGTTCAAACCCCAAGACTAAGAGTGCACTGTGTTTGTCTTAACATTTTCTCTTCTACTTGTTGTCAATGTGAGATCTCTGTCCTTTCTCTTTCCTTTTTTGTGTCCCCCAGCCACTTGCATGTATACTCTTATCCCACCCCTCAAGCCTCTTCTCTTCCCCTCTTAATGGCAGCAATTGTATAAGGCATGTTTGTGAACCATTCTGCAAACAGGAAATTCTGCTTCCTGAAATATGATGGAAGTTGAATGATACTCAATGGATAAGATGAAAACTTGTGAGTTAACAATTCTTTAGATCTTCAGTTGAAATCATTTCTTGTGGGAAGAGGAGGGAGAAAGAATAAGTTACTGAATGAAAACAGTTTCATTTCACAAACTCATAGTTTGTCTGAAGATAAACCCTGGTGTCCTTATCAAATTATATCTTGTATTAGTGACATTTATCAGCCAACCTATTGAAATCAACAAAGAGAGAGGAGTATTTTAGTGAGTTTTCTTGGTGTTTTGTGTATTTTTTTTTTTTTAAAGTTCAATGATGGTAGGTGTACCAGGAAGATAAAATTGATCAAGGTGAAGTATGTACAAACCCCTAAACCAGTGGTGATGAATCTGGTACACATGCTATAGCAGGTTGTTATCACTGAAAGCTCTAAAATGTTTGCCATCACTGCCCTAAGCTGAATGTGATAACTTGGTATCACCAACACATAACTAATTAAATATAATAATATTTTAAAAAGATTGATGGACTAGGGACCTAGCTCAGTAGTAGACCACTTGCCTAATATGCACAAAGCCCTGAGTTCAGTCCCTAGGAATGCAAGAGGAAAAAAAAAAAAAGGTCAGGGTAGGTATGTTTATTTTTAGCAGTTCTAGACATTATCATGCTTTGAGGATGTAAGCGTTTGATCACAACAAATGTGATGTAGACAATTCTTAAGTACACATGTGCACCTAGTGTGCCTAAGTGAGGCTGCAGAGCAGGGACACTTTCAAATTCACTAGTAATAGATATCTGATTGGTAGTCGTTACCTAGGAGAGAATCTACACCTCCCTCTTTCAGGGTGTGTCTTCCCAGAGTACTTCTGCAGTTGTTGTTTGTTTTTTTGGCCCACTCAGCCTACCATGAAGGCGGGGCTGGCATGATATATGGTGTCGGGATCAAACCATGATCCCCCATGCCTGCCCATGCTTACCTAAGAAGACGCTTTAGATGGCTGAGCTATCTCACCAGCCCTACTTCTGCAGTTGTGATTGTTTTTTTACTGGGGATTGAACTCAGGCCCTTGCACTTGCCAGGGAAGCACTTATTCTACTGAGCCAGAAAGATTGTTTTGGCTCCCTGGCCCCTAGTTGTGATTGTGTTTTGTTTTGTTTTGTTTTGTTTTGTTTTTTAGAGGGGGGGAAGATAGGGTCTTATAATGCAGCTCCAGTAGGCTTAATCCTCCTGCTTTAGGCTCCTGAGTGCTGGGGTTACAGGCATGTGTCGTCATGCCTGGTTTTGTTTTGTTTTGTTTTGCTTTTGGTTTTTTGAGGCAGTGTCTTGCTTTATAGTTCTGGCTGGTCTTGAACTCACTATTACAGCCCAGGCCAGCTTCAAACTTACAGTGATCCTTCTGCCTCTGAGATTACAGGCTTATACCACCATGTCCAGCTGTAGTTGTAATTTAACGGAGCTTTGCTTTCTTCCTCTGTAGTACTTTACAGTGCTCATGACAACATTGTCCTAGCTTTGCAGTGATTGATTTTGTTTCTTCAATTAAAGTTTCCTCTCTTCCTCCTTTTTTCTCCCCAGGAAAGGAAAGCCTCATCACTGACAGTGGAAAGCTTTATGCCCTTGATGTCCTGTTAACTCGGCTCAAGTCTCAAGGACATAGGGTCCTTATCTACTCCCAGATGACCAGGATGATAGACCTGCTGGAGGTAGGAGGAGGGAACCTTGGGAATCTAGTATTTCTTAGAGGAGTCATATGTTGGCATTTAACTTGGGGAAGTCATATGTTCATAATTAGTCTTCCTTAGTGGGAACCCCAAATCCTAGTGATTTTAGTCTATAAAAGACAAAAGCAGCTCTTGGCAGATGGAAAATAAGCAAAGACTTCTATCTCTTTCTCTGTATCCAGTGACATGAAGCACCTTTCTTTTCTAGGGAAATAGTGGGCCAAGGATATAGCTGAGTGGCACAAGCACCTGCCTGGCAAGCACAAGGTCCCGTATTTGATTACTGGTACCAAATAAAAAAAAAATTCTAGGAAACCAATTTTAAATCAGATCACAGCCTAGGAATCTTCTTGAAAATGTGTCTCTGATTATGGAAAACAAATTAAGGATTAGATTTTTATGAAAAAGCACATAGAACAGCTAGTCAGTCAGAGGTAATGTAATGGTTTGCAACTACATATTTGAACCACCTGAGAAATTTTAAAAAATATTGATGGTCCAGTCTTAACCTCAGAGATTCTTGTTTAATCTGGACATCAGGATATTTAAAATTTGAAGTGATTCTGATTAACATCAGAGAATGGACTGGGAGATAGCTTAGAGGCCTGTATATTTGCCTGGCAAATGTAAGGTCTTGAGTTCAAATCCCCGGTTTCGGGGAAAAGAAAAAAAAAAGAAACATCAAAGATTCACCATTGTAGGTGTTGGTGGTAAAGGACATAGCAATATTAAGGGAACTTTTATTTCTTTAATTACTTACATGTTTAAGTTCTTTGTATTTGGGCTGAGTAGATAGCTCAGTAGAATAAGCGCTTGCCTGGCAAACACAGGGTCCTGAGTTCAATCCCCGGTTCCGCTAAAAAAAAAAAAAAAAAAAAGATCTTAGGATAATGCTGATAGTTAGATCTATATTTGTTTATCTTTCAAAGAGTGTTTTCCCATCACTCTCATATTGGTTACTTTTAGTGTACATATTCATATAGACAGAAATGTGTGATGGTGCATACCTGTAATCCCAGTACTCAGGAGGCTGAAGCAGGAGGATCGCTGTGAGTACAGAGGCTAAAGTGGACTATATAATGAGTTTAAGGCCAGCCTAAATTACAGAGTGAGCCCTGTCTCAGAAAGCCAAAAACAAAAAATTCATTCAAACTATGTTTCATCATTAAAATGTGACCTAATGCATCTATATTAAGGATCATGGTATATACGAAGCACCCTGTGTATGGATGCTTTCCTTTGAATACATTTGATTTTTTTTTTAACAGAAATATGTTGATCTTTGCCTTGCTTCTTCAGTCTCAAAAGATTGTTTTTTCTTTCAGGATTCTCTTTTTTCCATTAACATCTTCTGCTCTCTACAAAGAGGAAAAGAAAAAGTTTCAGTAGTGTCGGAGTTAGAAATTCACCTGGAGTTACTGAAGATCTGTTGTGTAGTTACGGGACGTGATAGCATTTCTCTTTAATCCAGCCTTTTTTTGCTCTTCTTCTTCCTCTTTGTCCTCTGCTACCCTTTCTCCTCCTCTTCTTCCTTCTGTTCCTTTTTTCCCTCTTCCCCTTCTTCCTCCTCTTTCTCTATTCTTCCTCTTCTCCTCTTCCTCTTTTGTCGTCTTCTTCCTCTTCGGTGTCATAGCCCTGTTTGGCTTTGCATTTCTGAAACTTAGCAGAACCAGAAGACAGTAAAGATTCACTTGCTTTTACATGGCCAGGTTTCCATTTTATGAAAAACACTAGTTTTTAGCTACTTAATATTTGCTCAGTATTTTTTAAGTGGTTGATAAGCTCTTTTTTCTCTTGGGTAAAAACCTGGCCTTAATTTAAATTGCTTGTATAAATATTAGATCATTTTCCAAATAGAACTCTGTATTCAGAAATATTTTACCCTTGCACATAGCATCTAAGTGGTATTGCTGGATAGGAGATTTTATTTAGTTACTTAGCTACTTAGTTAGTTAATGTATTTGGTACAAGATCTCACTTTGCAGATCAGACTTGTAGTGATTCTTCTGTTTTCAGCTTCCCCAGGGCTGGGATTACAGGCATGTACCACCATGCCTGGTCTTGGTGGCTGGCTCAGCACACCCAGGAGTGCGGCCAGCATGGCATATGGTGCCAGGGATCAAACCCCAGTCCCTGTGCTTGCCTAAGTAGGCGCTTAGTCCACTGAGCTATCTCACTGGTCCCAGATAAGGGAATTTAAAGAGAGTACTTAATTTCCAGGGTAGACAAATTGTAGTTTGCCTAGTCAGAAGTCAAGAATATATCATTAAATATTACATCACAAGTTTAATTTGTATTTATAGGGTAACCTAAAATGTTTTGACTGTTAGAATTACTATGGAGGGGCTGGTGAGATGGCTCAGTGGTCTGAAGCACCTACTTAGAGCAAACAAGCTTAGCAAAGCACAGGGACCACGGTTCAATCCTCCAGCACCACATGCCAGCCAGCCCCGCCCCCTGGTGGGCTGAGCTGGCCACACACACATAAATAAATAAATAAATTTAGAAAAAAAAAAAAAAAGAATTACTATGGAAATAGTTGGGTCATCCCCTCTGCATATTCTAGTTGTTGGAGAAAGCTTTTATCTCATTATAGATAACTTGGAATATCTCTAGGTGTCCACTTTGGGGTTTATTCCTGTTACATCAAGCAACTGAGTCTGTAATTTAAGAAAATATGCCATTCGGTATTTTTTTATTCACTGTAGAAGTACTTGGAAAAGAGCCAGCTGTGGCAGTGCATGCCTGTAATCCTAGCACTTGGGAGGCTGTAGCAGGCAGCTCATCTGAATTCAAGGCCAGTCTGAACCTCATAGCAGGACCCTGTCCAAAAAAATTGGGAAGGGTCAGCTAACTAGTGGTATATGTGGTATGATTGCTAAGTACTGAAATCCAGACAAATCTTCAAGTGAAACTGTGAAAATAGTGCAATATAGAATTAAATCCAGATAATCCATAGCTAATGACATTTGAGACATTGGGTTGTACAGTTTGCACAGTCAACCATTTGAGTGCAGTATCTCATCTGGGGAGGACTTATCAAGAACAAGACATTTTGTCATCTATGAGCAGACTTCTCTTACCTTTGGGAATTGTGATTTTGAACATATGGGGAAGTTGCATATTCTAAAATTGCCCCATGAAATAAAAAAATAAATTTATGTGACTGTAAACTAAAGTTTTCATGAGATCTTAAGGGAGAAGGAAATTTGTCAATGTATACCATACTATAATCTATTGTTTGTTTTCATTGCATCTGTAAGACATGTTAAACTATGCAAATACTAGTTATAGATGGTCTTTGACTTCAAGGAATACATCTACTGAAGGATATGTATAACTCACATGAGCCCTGGTCGAATGCGAAAATAAATCATTAACAGAACTAAGGATAGCAAGAATGAATATATTTATTTCTAAGTCACTCTTGAGGAAGGCTTCATATAGACAGTGATACCCAATAAGTGGGGTTTTAACCATCAAGGAGAAAGGGAATTTAAGACTAAGATTTAAGCCTGATGTAAAAAGGCAGAGAGATGCAAAAGTATGTGACATTTGAGAGAAGTAGTGGCATAAAAGTAACTAAGACAAATAGGTTGAAGGATACTGTAACAGGTCTGTGGGTCCCTTGTGATAGGGTCTTACTCCATGCCACATAAAGGAAATGTGTCACATTTCACTCTTGGTGCAGCTTGCTTGGACTACAAGGAAACTTTAGTACATATAGAAAGGAGCCTGACTTTTTCCTGGTGATATACATGACAGGTAGAAAGTAATATGCCCAAGGAGTTAAAGATACCACCCAGCATTTGGAGATTTGTGACTCATCCTTAGTCCTCTCCTCAAATTGTTCTTTTTTTCCCCTCAAATTGTTTTAGCAAAGTAAAATTGGTATAATATGAACATAAAAGACAACCAAAATAAATAGAAGTTTCAGCATAACAGGTTCATGATAGGGATATGTAAACATTTACCTTTACTTTTTCCCAGTGCCTAATTATCCTTTCTTTATGATGATAATAGCTGAGTGGGTTTATGGACCAGAATATAGTAATACCTTTAAGATTAATGGGGCTCTTCCATCTCTATTTATTTCCCACTCATGGCAAGCAGCTCTCCCATCTGGGAAGCAGAAGGATTAAGCCAAGGGCTGTGGAATCAATCTGCTTGAGTTCCAATTCTAGACCTGCTACCTACCACCTGTTTCACTTTAGAGACTTTATGTAGAATCTGTAAAATGAGACTGACAGTAATAGCACCTACCTTAAAGGCTACCCTGAAGATTAGCTATTCCTCAGTAACAGGCTCTGAATAATCAGGGTTGATTATTATTATAATCATGGTGATTCTGGTCTAGGGTTGATATCCCTGATGTTGTGGTGATAGTAAGATTTGTAAGAAAATTGAACCCACCATGGTACGCACCAATATTCCAGCAGACAGGAGAATCACTTCAAGTTTGAGGCCAAACTGGACTACATAGTGAGACGTTGACTTTAACAAACAAAAAAGATTGATTCATCAGTACCTTCTTTTTTTGTTTTTGTTTACCTGACAGGGAGCTCAACTTTTTATTTTTTTTTTCATAATTTTATTGAGAAACAAATAACGATGAGACAGTTTCAAACCAAATTGGTAGGACAGTTTCAATAATTAACACATTGCATACATTCTTCCTAGTGGTTAATTGCTGTACAAGATGAATACACAGATACAAAATGGACATTCATCTGTATCCCCTTTTTTGTTAAGTTCCATCATTTAAATACTATAGGTGTGTCAACTCAGCAAAATATTCTAAAAGAGTCCAGTAGTCCATAATAGTATTGGGTCTTCTGCTTGACTGACAATGTCAGAAATTGTTGACCTGAGTCCCCTACAGCTCAACATAACACCATGGCTTTACTTCTTATACTTCGTTTTTATACTTTTCTGCTGGATGGTTAAGACCAAGGTAAAGCAGGACCTATGCAACAAGAGTTGTAGCTTTTGGGTCTGATAAGGTCAGTGAAATCCCCTCAGGATTTATCCTGAGATCCTGTACGTCCGATTGTAGAACCGTTGTCAGTGTCAGCCATGTGGATGAGTCACGGCCATTGCTTGGCCAGTGTCATCAGTACCTTCTTGAGGTTAAAAGTTGTGGTTTAAAAGGCAAAAGAGGATTTGGGAATGTGGCCCAGTGGAAGAATATTTACCTAGCATGTGCAGGGCTCTAAATTCAATCCTTAACACTAGGGAGAAAAAAGGCTGAGTCTCTATGCAGATAATCTACTTTCTTTTTAAGATCCAAACCTGACCAGGAGTATTGGCCCATATGTGTAATTCCAGCCCTCAAAAGGTAGCAGGAGGAATATTGCAAGTTTAAAGCCAGCCTGAGCTACACATGAGTTCACGGGTGGCATGAACTACATAACAAGACCCTGTTTCAGAAAGAAAAAAAAAGCCTAAACCTGAAGAACTGATGACTCTTCATTAAACTCTCTTGGTGTAATCTAGTTATTTTGTTGTTCTGGATTGGAATATTGATGAATTTGATTAGCTACCAAGGAACAGAGAGCTCCTAAAGATCTTCATCATACTACCATTTTCACCTTCTTTCCTCAATACTTTCTCATCCAAAACACCTTATACTCTTCTGCCATTAATCTCATCTATTTAGTGTTGTACCACTAAATGTGACCTTGAAGCTTACTTAGAGTATTTTCTGTCCCCTTTTTTTTTTTTT
>NW_004524578.1:28239204-28270168 GCF_000260255.1 Octodon degus
GTGTGGCCAGCTCAGCCCACCAGGGGGCAGGGCTGGCTGGCATGTGGTGCTGGGGGATTGAACTGCGGTCCCTGTGATTTGCTAAGCTTGTTCTAAGTAGGTGCTTTAGACCACTGAGCCATCTCACCAGCCCTTCTGTCCCTTTTTGATTATCAGCACTATTAAGAAACCACTCTGCAACAGAAAGGAATAGTTGAGGTGGGGGAATAGCACCAAAAAACAAAACAAAACAAAACAAAACAAAAAGAAGAAAGAAAGAAACAATGAAAGGGGCCGGGGAGATGGTTGGGGCCAGGGAGATGGCTCAGTGGAATAAGCGCTTCCCTGGCAAGTGTAAGGGCCTGCGTTCAATCCCCGGTTCCGCTAAAAAAAAACAAAAACAAACAATGAAAGATGTGTTCCTCATTGACCTTCCCAGTTTTGTTGGCTAGCCTTGCCTCACAGGTACCCTAGCACACAACTTCTGTACTTTCTTTACGCTCACTTGGTCTAATAGGCTGCTGCATACACTGTACCAGCCCTACTAGACTGCAGAAACCTTGTATGCAGAAATGCCCACATAGTTATAGTGCTAAATATGAGTCAGGCATGAGGGCACACCTTGCAGTCCCAACTATTGAAGAGCCTGAGGCTGGAGGATCACCAGTTTGATCACCAGCTTGAGCAACTTTTCAGACCTTATTGCAAACCTAAAAAATAAGGGCTGGCCAAATAGCTCAGTGAATGAAAGCGCCTGCAAGCAGGCGCAGGGGCCAGAGGTTCAATCCCCAGGCCTGCTGTGCGGGCCCTGTCCCCAGGGCGTGCTGAGAGGGCAGTTGAGACTGGGTGTGGTGGCGTGCGCCTGTAACCCCAGCTCTTGGGAGGCTGTAAACAGGTGGATCACTACGAGTCCGATCTAGAGACCCTGAACACGCTGTAAATCTTTCCCTAACATGCAAAAAAAAAAAAACAAAAAAAACACAAAGAGCTAGGGATGTAGCTCACTTGTTCACTAGATTCAATTCCTAGTATTAGAGGTGGAGCAGGAGAACATTTGAGCAGAGAAAACTAAAGTGGTTTCCAAATGTACACATGATTAGTCTTTTGGACAAAAGGCAACCATAACTGTTTTATAGTGTTTCTTATAAATGGGCAGCAGTGTTGAGCTTTTGGCATTAACTTCCCTACAATGGGCTTTATGTAGTATAATGAGAGGTCATAGAAGAGGAAATGGGTATTCATTTGGATATCATCTGTGAAAGAAACTGCAATTTCTAAGAATGGGGAAATTTGCTTCATGGCATCTTGGAGTTTCTTCTCCATTCTTAAAAGTTATAATTCCTCTTACCGATGATGCTTACAACATGCCGTGCCAGGGAAAATTACGTTGTTTTCTGTTTCTCCCTGATATTGAGGCTGTAAATTCAAGGACTTTGATTACCAAGCACCTAGAGAGTGATGGGGAGTGGCACACTTTAGGATAGATATTAATCATTAAAAGAAAACTGGATATCTTTGTGGTTGTTAAAAACATCTAGTTGATTAAAAAAAAAAACCATCTGGTTGGAAGCCATTTTGGTTTAGAAATTTCATTTCAAGGGCTGGTGAGATGGCTCAGTGGTCTAAAGCACCTACTTAGAACAAGCTTGGCAAAAGCACAGGGACCACGGTTCAATCCCCCAGTACCACATGCCAGCCAGCCCCACCCCCTGGTGGGCTGAGCCGGCCACACACACACACACACACACACACACACACACAATAAATAAATAAATAAATAAATAAATAAATAAAAAATTTCATTTCGATTTTTTATTTTGTTCTGCCAACCCCATCTCCTTCATGAAGCCTGCAGAAATCTGCAGAATAGGACTTTCTTTTTTTTTCAGTACCAGGGATTGAACTCCGAACCCTGAGCTTGCCAGGCAAGTGCTTATTCTACTGAGCTATCTCCCCAGCCCCTAAAGTAGGACTAAGGTTCCAAGTATAAATTGCAGCTTCTGGCAGTTCTCAATTTTCATGCACAGGCAATGAACTCATTTACAAATAAAGTTCTTGTGTTTTTGATGTTACTTTTTTCCTATCCTGGATATAATGACTTGTACCCAGTATGGATGAGATAGAAGGTAGATAGATACCTGGAAGAGTTGGAATATAGTAATTCTCATGAGATTTATTATTTACTTTTGTTTTGGTTGGCAGGAATATATGGTTTACAGGAAACATACCTACATGAGGCTTGATGGCTCATCCAAGATCTCAGAGAGGCGGGACATGGTTGCTGATTTTCAAAACAGGTAACATGTAATAGAAATTACAAATTTTTTATTTTTCTCTAGTACTTGAAATGGCGAGTGTAAAAGAAATGCCAGGGAGCCGGGGAGATAGCTCAGTAAAATAAGTGCTTACCTGGTAAACTCCCTGGTTCCTCAAAAAAATATATAATACGAAAAAAAATGAAAGAAATGCCAGTACATCTTAGTTGGTTAAGAAATTACAATATAGTGTTTAATGTCTTAAGAATGATTCAGTTCTGTGTGTCTATAAGAGAGAATATACCTAATCATTTTATGGATGGTTTTTTTTGCAGTCCTGGAGATTGAACTGTGGACATTTGCACTGAACTGCACCCCTCCCAGCCCTGTTCTTAATTTTTGAGAGGGAATATTGCTAAATTGCCTCAGTTGGCCTTGAACTTGGTGATCTTCCTGTCTCAGCCTTGCATGTACCACTACCCCTGACTCATTTTTGTGTTTTAAGTATGCTTTCTTACTACCTTGGTTCCTATTTTGGGGGGCAACAAATGTATGTCTGACTATGCACAAAGATCCTTCTCAGTGGGCTATGTATATGTGGAAAAATGTTCACAAGATTATATTCCTAATATGTTAATAGTAGGCATCTCCAGGTGTTGTCTCAGAGCTGATTTTTAATTTGTCTTGGCACTTCATTTTGCATAAGTTTAAGGAAAAATACTTCCTTTTTCTTGCTTTTCACATTGTGGCAGTACCGTACAGTATGACAAATTGTACAAAAGTGTAGTCTGTTTAGCCAGTGGCTCTGTCACAATACCTCTCCCACTTGCTAATGAGCCTATGAAATTTCAAATAGTGCTTGCTGAGTGCTGATGGCTTACAGGGCCATAATTATCCTGAGTGGTGCTTCTCATTGTAGTAAGCAGAGTCTGATTACTGCTCTCTCCAAGGAAAAAGCCACGCTCTCCTGTGGACATGTCTGCTGCACTACACCCTTAATTTTCTTAGAACTGGAGAACTGAAGAATAAAATAGATGTCTGGTAATGAGAATGGTTTTGACTTTCTAGCCTTTAATTGCGTGGCTTGGTAATTAATATTTAACTTTATAATTTGCAGGAAGCAAATTGATACATATAGCCACTTATGTTTGTGTTGCTATTTTTCATTTCTTTCATTTCAGTTTTAAAGCATGGTTTTAACTCAGATATAAAATAAGTTAGCATAAAACACATCCTTAGTTCAACCTAGGCACCTTCTGGCTGAGAAACTTTGCTATTGTGCTGTTCTTTACAATAAAGCACAAGTAAGGAGAGACATCCTGATGTTTTGATTTAGTGTATACAGAAGCCAGTAACTCCTAAAATAAAACTATATACCAGGATTCCAGGCGACTATTCAGCCAACAACGGAAGGGAAGATCCACTTTGACCTACTTCAGTTTGTTACCTTGGAGGAACTGTGGAGATAGTCTAACTTAATTTCTCACCTACAGAAGCCATCAGCAGATTCTACAATTAGTTATTTGAAACATGTGTAAGTGTAGCAGTGCCTCTTAGCCCTGTTATGGTAAAAAGAGAGGAAAAAAGCATTTTCCAGGTGATCATGTTCTCTTGATTTTGAAATCACTGCAGTACTTTGTATCATATTCATGCCTACTCCAACCACAGAGCTCTGACAAGAATCTGATGTTGTGTATACTGTGTATGATATGTTCCCTAGAGTGCTTGTATGTATTTTCTCCCGTCAGGCTAGCACATCTATAATGTGTGCGCATTGATATGAGGTAGCATGCACTATGTGTTAAGAGAAAAGTCATAACTTAGTATACATTTCATCTAGTACTGTTTTAATTTCTTGAGAAAATAGGATTTTTGAAAACGGTATTAGATCTACTTAATAAAAATCTTATTTGCATGAGTTTTTGTAAGGAACTTTATTTGAGCCTCTAAACCCTTCAACAGAGAATTACTTAGAGGCAGTTTATATAGAATCATCATGTAGCTAGCCATCATTCTCATCCTATATCTACAGTTATAAAGTTGGTTTCTTGGGCCGTTGAGATAGCTCAGTGGACTAAGCACCTGCTTTGGCAAGCACGGGGACCAGGGGTTTGATCCCTGGTTCTGCATGCTGCCCTGGACCTGCCCCTGGGGTACGCTGAGCCAGTGAATGAGTCTGAGCACAGTGGTTCTCGCCTGTAATCCCAGTGCTGGGGAGGCTCAAAACAGGAGGATCACTAAGAGTCTGAGCTGCATAGTGAGACCCTGTACCAAATACATAAAAATGAAAAAAAAAAAAAAAAGCTGATTTCTTAGAAGTTAAGATTATGGCTAATATGGCTAAGAAGTCATCTATTTCTGATGTGTGTTTCTAAATTGTGCCTACACTAACCAGAATATTAAGCTGACCCCTCCAAATGGGAAAAAGTTCTCAGCTTATAAATTTAAGTTACTGAGATCAGCATGGTGGCGCATGCCTATAATCCCAGTGCTGAGGAAGCTGAAAACAGGAATATCACTGTGAGTATGAGCTGCATAGTGAGACACTGTACCAAAAACATAATACATAATTAATTTGAGTGCCTAAAAGACAGGTGTTTGGGCAAATAGACATGACTTGCTAAATATGATTATGATTATTATTATTATTATTAGTGAAAAACATCAAAAGAAAAAATGTAGAAAGTCCTGTGACTCAAAGGTCAGCCAGAGTAAACAAGCACTCCTATTAAGAGCCATTTACGTTCCCTTCATACAAGATTTATTTATAAGGGATCCTTCCAGGAAAAAGTCTGACTGAGACTAAAGACTGTAGCCAGGATGTCCTGGCCAGGCAGTGTTCAGAACATGTGACCAGGGCGCAATCCTAGAAGCCATTCACTAGGTCTTTGCTCTAGGTCTTTACTTTCCTCTTCCTACCCCATTACCTTTAATAGGTGGATCCCTACTCAACCCACTGACCACTAGGGTGTCCTTTTGGACATGAGGAAAGACATGAGGAAAAGTGGCTGTAGCATTGATTTTTCTCTCTTGGCTAAGAGTGAGATAGATGTCCAGTGTCGTCTTTCATTCTGGCTCTTTTTCCATCATTCAACAAACTTGTACTGCAGTCTGTTCATGCCTAGCACTATTTATGTACTGTGGTACAAAAAGGCTTCAGTAGATCCTTAAGAGAGAACATGTCTTTATTGCATGATTTCCTAAGACCCCTTTATAGGCCCTGAAGCCTGATCTCTTCCACCTGTTCCCAGGGACAATGTGAGATTCCTTTTCAGTCCCTAGAGGGCACCCTAACCACCCTGTTGGCCATCCAGGATTTTGTTTTCTTTTTTTTTTTAAATTTTATGTGTGTGTGTGTGTGTGTGTGTGTGTGTGTGTGTGGCCAGCTTAGCCCACGGGGGGGCGGGGCTGGCTGGCATGTGGTGCTGGGGGATTGAACCGTGGTCCCTGTGCTTTGCTAGGCTTGTTCTAAGTAGGTGCTTTAGACCACTGAGCCATCTCACCAGCCCGTTTTCTTCTCTTTAATCAGAGATGTCAAAAACATTAACTTGCATTATCAATACTGGCTACATTGGGCCGGGGAGAGAGCTCAGCTGAATAAAAATGCTTGCCTGGCAAGCGCAAGGCTCTGAGTTCAATCCCCGGTGCTGCAAAAAAAAAAAAAGGAAATTATAATACTGGCTATATTGAGTAGGAAGGAAGTTCTCAGCAGTTGTATTGAGATGTTTTTGTTTATAAATAATCTAGCAGTATAATCCAGGATGAAAATAATTTCCTTAATTAAAAACCCAAGATTTCTATAATCCTTAATTTCTGATTTTTTTTCTCTTAATTTATGCTTTCACTGGTGTTTGTTTGTTTGTTTTGGTGGAACCAGGGATTGAACTCCGATCCTTGTGTTTGCCAGTCACGCATTTATCCTACTGAGCCATCTCCCCGGCCCCATCACTGGTGTTGTTTTTGTTTTTATTTTCTACATATAGTCCCAGTTTGTAAGTGATTACCACATCTTGGGACTAAGCTCTTGGGCTGTCTAGATTGTGGAAATGGCCTATCTTCTGCTGCTACCTGATCTTTTGTTCTACTTCCCAGGTACCTTGCATTTCCCTGTATTCCATATCTCTTTACCTCACCTATGCCTACACTGTGCTCAGACAATGGACTTTCTTAGAATTATTAAAAAATTCTTGTGCTGGGGATATAACAGTGGTGTGAGCACTTGCCTGGCAAATGCAAGGTCCTGAATTTGATTCCAGGTACCAAAAAAAAATTTCTTTGTGAGCTGAGTGTGGTGGTCCATGCCTCTAATCCCAGCACATGAGGGACTAAGCCAGGGGATTCATTGTTGGAGGCCAGTTGGCCACATAGCGAGACCCTGTCTCAATTTCTTTTGACCTGTGACATCTTCATCAGCTCTCATATAGCTACTATAGAAACCTCTAAACCACTGCCTCAGTATCCACCAGAGCAGAAGATAATGTATAGGAAGGGAGGGATGGGGGAAGAAAGGGAGAGACACACTGACTGACTGACTGACTGACTGACTGACTGACTGACTAGAGATTAAACCCAAGAAGCACTGAGCTACATCCTCAGCTACCCCCTCCCTTTTTCTTTCTTAGAAATTGTTTTATTTTTCATCAGCCTCATTCCCATTTCGCTTAAGTGTTGGCAGAACAGCTCAAGACCACTCGGTGGTGGTTCCTACCCACTCAGTGGCCTACGCAGTGGGGGCTGCAGACCAATCTTCTGCGGCTGGCCAAGCACTCCAGTCTTCAGTAGGAAACTACTGAATGGGCACAGAGGACACCTGCACGCCCTTGGACCAGTCTGCGACCTCAGGCTGAGTAGCTGTGAACTCTGGAGCTGGTGCAGTCCATTCCCCCTGAAGTTCCTCCTTAGTCATAGCCTTTTCAGCAACAACCTGTTCTTCTTTTTAAATCTCTTCAGGATCCCAGTAGAAGTAGAGATCAGGTACAACTTCCCATGGGTGTTCACAGGAAATGGTGCCATGCATGCACAGCACTTCCCGGGCCAGCATCCACCACATCAGACTCACAGAGTGAGCTCCCTTATTGTTGCACGGGATGGCAATGTCCACATAGCGCAGAGGAGAATCTGTGTTGCGCAGAGCAGTGGTTGGCAGATTGATGTAGATGCCTCCGTTTGGGGCTGGTGGTCTGCTCTGGGGTCAGTAACCACTAGAAGACGTGGCCCTCAGAAGGCTCCCTGGATCTGGTTAGTGAAGGTTCCAGGAGTGAAGCGGCCAGCAATAGGAGTAGCTCCAGTGGCAGCAGCAAACTTTAGCACAGCCCACTGGCCAGTGTTTCTAGAGGATATGATGCTGACAGCAGGGTTTTCAATGGCCACTATGGCTGGAGCTGCCAGGAGGAGCTTCTCCCAAGTCCGCTTTAGATTTATGATATAGATTCCATCACTTTTCCTTTTATAGATATACTTCTCCATCTGGAAATCTAGGTTGGTGCCACTTAAGTGGGTTCCTGCAGCAAGGAACTTGAGGACGACATCCTCCTTCATTTGCAGGACATCAGGGGCTCCGGATATTGTGAAGTTTCCCTTTAAGTTAGGATGGGAATCAAGAACAACGCTATATGGATCCCTGCCTGGGCAGTACAGAAAGCTCAGCTACCCCTTTTAAAATTCTATTTTGAGACAGGATCTTACTAAATCCCTCAAGATGACCTCAAACTTAATATTCCCCAGTGTCACTATCTTGAGTAGCTGAGACTACAGGCATACAACACCCATGTCTGGCATCGTCTTTTTGAAACAGGGCCAGTTCAGACTGGCTTTGAGCTCACTTTGTAGCCTAGGCTTGTCTCAAACTCACAACAGCCCTCTTGTCTCAGCCTTCTGAGTATTGAGATTACAATGTGTGCTACCACCACACCCAGCAGAAAGCTCCATTTTTATTTTAAGCCCTATTGTGGTCAGATACCCTCCTGTGACTTTTGCAATTTCATACTTCTATTTTACATATCCCGTGTCTATAGGAAAACTTGTTTATGAACTGGCAGGTGCACTTTTTATTTGCCCTTTTTGATTTAATCATAAAAGATGACATCTTATAAATATAGTAAAATTATCAAATATTCAATTCATGATGGCTAGGGATGGTGGCACATGCCCTTAATCTTTGCACTCTGGATGCTGAGGCAGGAGGATCACTACAAGTTTGAGGCCAGCATGGCATACATAATGAGCTCAAGACCAGCTTGAACCTTGTCTCAAACAAAAACATTATGAAGTTACTTATGTTTGGGCTCCGGCCAAATAGCTCAGCGGATTAAAGCGCCTGCAAGCAGGCACAGGGGCCAGGGGTTCAATCCCCAGGCCTGCCATGCCGGCCCTGCTCCTGGGGTGCCCTGAGACGGCAATCGAGATTGGGCATGGTGGCGTGTGCCTGTAATCCCAGCACTTGGGAGACTGTAAACAGGAGAATCACTAAGTCTGATCTAGTAGTGAGACCCTGAACACCCTGAAGACCTTTCCCTAAAATACAGGGAAAAAAAATTAATGACAAGGCAAATGTGGTGGTACATGCATTTAATTACAGCTACTCAAGAGGCTAAGATAGGATGATTATAAGTTTAAACCCAGTCTCATCAATTTAGCAGTTTAGCACGACTCTGTCTCAAAAAAATAAAAAGGGTTGAGAATGTAGGTAGGAATCAAGGCTCTGGGTTCAATCCCCAGTACTACTAGATGGATGGATGGATGGATGGATGGATGGATGGATGGATGGATGGATGGAAGAAGGTTACTGCAAAAATGGTGATTATGATTAAACAGTATGTTTAATTCAGAACAGTTCCCTCACTGACATTCAAGTTTGATGATGCTGTGTCATCAGTTAGTCCCTTTGATTGTAGTCAAAGTATCCTGATTTTATAGTTCAGGAAACAGTTTATCAGTCAAGTGTCTTTACTAGGAAAGAATTACCTGAAAGGATAGAATAACCTGATGCTTCCCTCCAAAACCCACTAAAATCTTACCTTTTAATTTATTCACCAAGTGCAAAATCCAAAACTTTACACTTGGGGAATAAATTACAAGATAAGATTGTAATTTACTGCTGGGGGAGCTGAGAAATAGCTTGGTAGTCTAAGCACCTGCCTGGCAAGGGCAAGGACTTGAGTTCGATCACCTGTATCACATGCTATGCTGATCCCAGAACCCCAGGGCCTTGCTGTGCCAGCCACCGAAACTAGGTGTGGTGGCACACACCTGTAATCCCAGCTCTGGGGAGTCTGAACTGTATAATAAGACCTTGTACCAAGTAAATAAGTTAATAAATTAATATATAAATAAATTTTTTGAAAGATGTCTGCTGGGCATGATGGCACACCCCTGTAATCCCAGCACTTGGGAGCCTGAGGTAGAATTGCTGCAAATATAAGGCCTGCCTGGGCTACAAAGTGAACTGCATAGTGAAACCCTGTCTCAAAGATGGAGCCGGAGAGATGGCTCAGTGGAATAAGTGCTTCCCTGGCAAGCGCAAGGGCCTGAGTTCAATCCCTGATTCCGCCAAAAAAATCAAAGAGACAAAAAATAAAATTTTACTAAATGATACTTAGCCCTTATGACTATGACACACTAGAATATTTTCTGCTCTACTTTATTTTTGTTTTAATTTTGTTAATGCTGTCCATATCTGCCAAGCTGATTTTATGACCTTCAATTTAACACTGATCTGAATGAATTCCTACTTGTATTCCTTCCTGTAGACATGAAAAAAGCAGATTAAGGTTTGGTTTAGAGTATTATTCACTAGTATGATATAGTTTTACTCTTGGATACTTGCTGGAAAATAACAGGGCAGGAACATGAGAATGCAAGATAATCTTAAAATATATTTTTTGCTGTCTGCAAGAGCTATACTACAGCTAAGCTACTGTTAATTTATGAGATAAATCTTATAGTCAGAAGCTATTTTTTGTGGTCTTGCATGGGCTTTGTTCCTGGAAAATACTGTGTTCATTAAATATTTGTTGCCAGGATGTATGACAGTGGCAACTACTGGTTTATTTGTAAGTATAAATTTCTTTAAAAGGAAAGTGCTTGCCTAGCTGGTGTGAGGCTTTGAGTTTGACCCACACACACACACACACACACACACAAAAGGACTCAGGATGCAAGCATAAACAGAAAATATCTATTTTTTTGTAAGAGCTGTATAATACTAACATTCATGTAAAAATACTTTAATTTCATCCTATCATTATGATTTAATCTTTAATACATAGAAGTCATAGGTTGGGTCTTTGTCTCTGACCTCAGGTTATTTTTCTGGACCTCACTTTCTTCATCTTATTTGTTTGTTTGTCTTTGAGACAGTTTCGATATAGTTTGGGGTGGCCTTGAACTCTGTCTTACTTACTCTTCTCTCATTGCTGGGACAAATACCCGACACCCAAACTGAAGGAAGAAAAGGTTTATTTAGCTCACGGTAACTGGAGGTTTCAGTCCATACTCAGCTAGCTCCAAGGCAGCCTGGCACATGGCAGAGAGCAACCTTTCATGGTGGGGGCAAAGAGCAAGGGAGTAGCAGCAGCAGCTCTAGCAACTAGCTTCTCTTCCTGCCTTACATTGAAATGCATCCACACCCACAATAATCACAAACTCCAGAAGCTACCCCAAGACTACATGAGACTTTGGGGGGACAACTATACACAAAACGTAACAAACTCATTATGTAACTGAACTCACTGTATAGGCTAGCCTCAAACCCAAGTCAATAGTCCTTCCTCAGCCTCCTAAGTACTGCAGTTATGAGTGTGCACCACCATGGCCAGCTTTCATCTTAAAATAACTGTTTTGGAATAATAATCATTAGTTACCAAACTATATTATTGGAATTCATTATTCTCAAGGGAGGCACTAGGAAATACTGATTTATTTGACTTCTGTATGTGAATTTAAAATGGTTTGACTTCATTAAAAATATGACTGTCAGGTGTGGTGGTGCACACCTATAATCCTAGTACTCAAAGTTGGGCTGAACTACTTAGCAAGACCCTATCTTAAGCTGGGTATGGTGGCACACAGCTGTAATCACAGCACTTGGGAAGATGAGACAGATGGACATCCTTGTACCAGATCTGAGAGTAAAAGATTTCAGTTTTTCCCCATTTAAAATTAGGTTAGCAGTTGGGTTGTGTGTTTGAGACCAATCTTGGCTATGGAGTGAGTTCAAGACCAACCTGAACTGCACAGTGAGACCCTCAAAAAGACCCTGTTGGGGCTGGTGAGATGGCTCAGTGGTCTAAAGCACCTACTTAGAACAAGCTTAGCAAAACACTTGGACCATGGTTCAATCCTCCAGCACCACATGCCAGCCAGCACCGCCCCCTGGTGGGGCTGAGCTGGACACACACACAAAAATAAATAAATTAAATAAATAAATAAATTAAAAAAAAAAAAAAAAAAAAGACCCTGTCTTTAAAATCCTAAATGAATGAATAAGTGGTTATCAGTATGAATAGAAGTCTATCCCATGGTGACGTTTTTCTCATATTTATTACATGTTGGTCGCTGTGCCTATCAGTCAAGTACTAATGGGCAGCAAAATTTCTATGCAGAATTGAAGATGTTTTCCATCATCTGGTTTTAGTGACAGAGCTGCTGTGTAGTTTTTCAAGGTAATATCAGTAGGCCTAGGTAACCTCCAAAAGACTTTGTAGTCTTAGACTTGATGTTCTGTAAACAGAGATCTCTCTTTTGCCATATTCCATTTCCCCTGTTTAGTTTTCCCCTTAACATTTCCCTCCCTTTTCTGCAGGAATGACATCTTTGTGTTCCTGTTAAGTACACGAGCTGGAGGACTGGGTATCAATCTCACAGCTGCAGATACAGTAAGTAATGAGAGCACATGCTCCCAATGCATAACACTTACATAACAGGTTTCTATTGTAAATATGTCACTCATAGAGCGTTTAGCTTTCCTTTTGAACTTTCCTGTGTTTTGTTTTGTTTTGCTTGTGTGGTACTGGGGAATGAACCCAGGACTTTCCTACTGAGCTACATCCCCAGCCCTTTTTTTTATTTTTTATTTACACATTCTCACCATTATTAAATTGGCCCAGCTAGGCTCAAACTTGCAGTCCTCCTGTCTCAATCTCCCAGAAAGATGAGATTATAGCCATATGCCACTATGCCCAGCTAAAATTTTGAGACACATCTCACTAAATTGCCCAGGAGATCTTCTTCCTTTTTTCCCAAGCAAGAGGAATTATAGGCTTGTGCCACAACAGCCAGCTCACTTTTTCTCTTTATTAACTACTTTGCCATTGAACTGCCTGCCTTCAAGATAAACAGATTCTGTAATATTAATATCACTAAAGGATTCAGATTTCCCTTCCTTGCTGTTTACACCTCATCAGCCAGTTAACCAGATGGGCCAGGGCTTCAGGGTTTGAGGACCCCTAGAAGCACAGCTGAGTACATGTATGTCATAAAGCACTGTCATCTGATGGGAAGACTGTCAATGAGGAGAGGTATTTTGGCTTCTCTTGTGTGATGGCTCATGACATTATCAGACAGTGTAAATTTAACCCTTGTCCTTGCTTTTCTTGATTCTCTAATCTTTTATTAAGCATTTCCATATAATCCCAGTGTAGTCACACTCTCAGTGTTGTGAGAATGAGGTTCATTTCTTCCTCCTGAAGCTGATCTTTTGGGCTCCAGTCTCAGGCCTCAACCCCGTACCTGCTAGTCCATATCCATTCTTCGTTGTGCTCTTATGCTATTAGTTTATACCCATCTTTAGTAACCCTTTTACTCCTTTACTTAAAACTTTTCAGAAACTGTCCGTCCATTATATATAAGATAAAATTTAAGTTCCCTTATAGGTATACAAGGCTCTATTTGGGGGGGCGGTTAGGTTGGATTTGGTTTGGTTTGATTTGGTTGAGACAGGGTCTCACTTTGTAGTCTAGACTGGCCTTGAATATACATAATCCTGCCTCAGCCTGCTTAGTAGTAGGATTAGAGGTGTGGACCGGCACTCCCAATTACGTACAGACTCTTCATTATGAGCTTTCTGCCTCTACTTTTGCAGCCTAATTGTTGGGCCACATTCCTTTCCAAAATTCATGTTCCAGAATATAAATGATCTTTTGAACTTCCATGCCAATTGCACAGATGTAGTCTGTCTTCCCTCAGCCTCAGTTGTGTTCCTATGAGCCACAACTTCTACCTGGTAAACTTTGTTTGCTTTCTCTACTCAAGTTATCATAATATGTTGTAATTATTGTACACACTAGACTTTGACCACAGCATGGAAACAAGTCATATTTCTACTGTGCAGACCAGTTCCTTCATTTGTTCATTTATTCATCCATTCAGCACATATATAATGACCATCATCCAAAGCCTAGCACTGTTTTAGGCACTAGAAATTCAGCATACAACAAAATGATTTTTTTAACAAAATATTTGTAAAATAAATTTGTTTCTGTCCTCTCAATTACTGGAAATTATATTTCTATACTTATACTATATTTCTTTTACTTTTTTTTTTAATTATTTATTTTTATTTATTACATTTAGTTATTGTGTGTGTGGCCAGCTCAGCCCACCAGGGGGTGGGGCTGGCTGGCATGTGGTGCTGGGGGATTGAACCGCAGTCCCTGTGCTTTGCCAAGCTTGTTTCAAGTAGGTGCTTTAGACCACTGAGCCATCTCTCCAGCCCCTATTTCTTTTACTTTTATCTCCCACTCCTACCCTACTAGAAATTACAGATTTCTAGAACTTATGCTTAATATAGTATAAGCAGAATTTAAAGGCCCAATATGAATATCATGAAAAAGAATACAGCAGGTAAGGAGTGGTAGGATGGTCCAGGTTGTTGTTTTATATAGATTGGTACAGCTTCTCTGGTAAGATGACATTTGAGGAAAAATCTGAAAAAAAAAAAAAAAAGAAAAGCAAGTTAGAGTATCTTATCTGGCAGAAAGAAGTGCATTCCAGGCTGAGGAATAAATAGAAGCCTGAGGGTGAGAACATGCTTGGCTTAATCACAGAACAGTAAGGAGCCCAGAACAAGTACAGTCAGTGATGGGGAGAGTAATCGGAGACAGGTGTCCCAGAAGCAGATCCTGCAGGGCTCAGTAAACCACAGTGAAGACTTTTAGCTTGGCATGGTGGTACACGCCAAGTCTCATAAATAAAAGACTTTTGAGATAGGGTAGCTTCTGGGAATGGTCTTAGAATTTGATTGGGGGAATAACATGATTGAGCTTTGGTTTGGTTTGGTCTTCGAGACAGAATCAGGGTCTCACTGAATTGCCCACACTGGTGTCAAAAGTTAAAGGTTCAAGTTCCCTTGTGGCTCATCCTCCCAAATGCTAGAACTAGTCTCATACCACCACACCTGCTTAGCTTAAATGTTAAATATGTCCCTTCAGACCTTTGTTGCAGGTGTGGGGTAGAGTGTGAAATGCTAGAAGAAAGGTAGAAGTGGGAAAATCAGAAGCATCAGGCATTAAATGGCATGTTGGGCAGGCAGCAGGATGAAAAATTTGGGTTGAAGATACCTTTTGGAATCATCAGATCATATACAATATTTAAGACTGTAAGGCTAGATGAGGTCACCTGGGAGACTTTGCATTAAGGGTTTTTTTTTTATTTGTTTGTTTTATGTTCCTGTCCTATCTTCCTTAATTCAGGTTTGTTCTACAGTTTCTAAAGAAATAGCTTCTCTAGTTGTTCATTTGAGCAATAGTCAAAAAGATAAACAAATTGGTTGGTTGGTTGGTTGGTTGGTTGGTTGGTTGGTTGGTTGGCTGGCTGGGTGGGTGGCTGGCTGGTTTGAGAAAGTGTCTTGTTAAATATTTAGCATTTTGTTTTATTTTTGAGACAGGGTCATGCTATGTAGCTCAGGCAGGCTAGCCTTGAACATAGGAACTCTCCTGCCTCAGCCTACTGAGTGCTGAGATTATTGGTTTATACCACTACACCCAGCTAGGTAGGCTTGCTTTTTTTTTTTTTTTTTTTTTCTCAAACTTGAGACCTTGTGCTTGCCAGGCAGGCACTTATGCCACTGAGCTATCTCCCCAGGTTGGCTTTTGAACTCACTACTTAGCCACCTCACCTGTCTGGCAGACAAACAGATCTGGAGGTGGTCTTCGTTATTACAAGGGTAGTTTACTGTGTGGGAATGAGAAACTCCTCCCAGCCACAAAGAACCAAAATAGACCTAGACCGCTAACCCTAGAGGAATAGAAGTTAAGAATTCTATTTTGGTTCTGCAGATGGCAACCGGCTCTTTGTGCTCTTAAGTTCTAAATTCCAAAATTTATATTTTAGTATAATTTGAAATTCACTTATAAATTAGAAGGTCCAGCAATATTTCTTAGAAAAATGGGACAGTAAGGTTAAAATTAATTTTTAAGCTATGTTTTAATTTGTGTGAATTCAAGTTAATACCGTGTGTGAGAGAGAGAGAGAGAGAGAGAGAGAGAGAGAGAGAGAGAGAGAGAGAGAGAGAGAGAAACAATAGGTTTAACTATTTGTCTGGCATTTTTCCTTAACTCCTAGCTTTGGGAGATCCCAGAACCATTTATGCACAAGGAAGAGGTTAGTCAGCTTAAAATTTCAGGAAATTACAGGAAAAACTGAGTCACTCCTGATTGAAAATTAATATGTGAACATGTATTTGTGAACAGTGAGAATCTGTTTGGCCCAGTTAATTAGTAAAAACATGATTTTAGCAAGTGATGAGTTAGAACCTGCTTCTCACAGTCAATGTTGTTCTGTGTATATTCTTCCTGGAGTAGGGATTTTTTTTTTTTTTTTTGGTGGAACTGGGGATTGAACTCAGGCTCTTGTGCTTGCCAGGGAAGCACTTATTCCACTGAGCCATCTCCCTGGCCCCTGGAGTAGGGATATTTTTGCATTTAACTCTGCTATTAGAATTATTTATAGGGCAAGCCAAATAGCTCAGTGGATTAAAGTGCCTGCAAGCAGGCACAGGGGCCAAGGGGTTCAATCCTTGGACCTGTCTTGCTGGCCCCTCCCCAGGGGCACGCTGAGATGGCAATTGAGACTGGGCATGGTGGCACACACCTGTAATCCCAGCTCTTGGAAGGCTGTAAACAAGAGAATCACTACAAGTCTGATATAGTAGTAAGACCCTGAATACCCTTGTAGAGTCTTCCCTAAAAATTAAAAAAAAAAAAAAGAACTGTTTATAATAAACTGCCCTGTTTTTGTTTCTGTGTCAGACATGTACATGTACAAAAAAGGAGGAGCTTTTGTCCCTTAGTAGTCCTATGAGAAGTCCTCTATGTTGATGGATCAGCTTTAATTCTTGCCCAGAGTCTAAATTTCCATAGATTCTCTTGGGAAAAAAAGCTCCCAGCTCTAGTATTCGTTCAGTTTTTTTCATTTGTTACTGTTGAAATTTTCTTGTTTTTCCATTTCACTCCTCATCTTCCAAAACTCCCTCTCATTGACTTGTATAGCAGCCCCTCCTCCCCATGTCCCCTCTCGCCTCTCTGCCCCCATTCCTGCAAGGTTTGGTGTTTACAACTTTACGAAGGTGCTGACATTCATATATTTCCCTTTAGTCACTGCTGGGCCACGCACCAAAGTTTGATTTGCTTTAATCTTTCTTAGGAAGTCAGTTGTTCAGTCCTATAATTGTTACTTGTTTTTTCCTAGAACGTCTCACTGAGCTCTGTAAACCAGATTCTGAAACACAAGTGTTATCTCTGTCCTCTGATGCTTTGCCCACCTCACCCCACCCCTGACCCCAGTTCACTTCATCAGTGACTCTGTTTATTTGCTTTACAAATTTGATAGCAAACACCTCTGTATCTGATTTCTCATTCTGTCACTCTCTTGCTTTATTTCATTTTGGTTTTGGCAGTCATGGTGATCAAACCCAGAATTTCCAGGATGCTAGGGAAGTACTATACCATGAGCTACATTCCCAGTCTTGTTATTCTTTTAAACTGTTTATTGTCTTAAACGTATTTTTTCAGTGTATTTGTCTATAAAGCATCCTTTTCTCTTTTTTTTTAAGCATCCTATTCTGTTGTCTTCCCAAATTGCTCACCTCTTTTAATCCACTTAAAAGATAAGTGTCAGATTTTTTTTTTTTAATTAAATGGTAAGGTTGAACCTTAATTTTAACTGCTTGTGAGCCCAAAAGAACCCAGTTGAGTCAGGGCTGTGGTTACCCCTGAGATTTCTAGGAAAGTGTAGATTTTGCAGCCATCCCTGTGTAATGATTCATGATGTTGGCCTCTCCACAATGGAGTCATGCCGACTCAGTGCCCCAGGTTTGAGTCTACACATGTCATTTACAGGTGTGAAACAGGTAATATTGTCCCTAGTCCAACAGGAGGTCTCATTTTTGTTCACTCTGACCTTCCTTACCTTACAATATCCTCATTGTCCATGCTTAAAATAGACTTCCTAGAATTTTGTATGTCTTACTTAAAACCCTAAAATATCTTGGGGTTAGATTTTTTCTGTTTTTCTACAAGTGACAAGTGTTAGGGTCTAAATCAGGTGTGTGCATACTGAATTAATAAGTTTTCACAAATAATTTTTCATTAGCAAGCAGTTTGCAGTTCCCCCCGCCCCCAAGGATTCTATCCTCTGCTAAAAATGGAAGGATCTTGTGGGGACTGTGGACGTTGAGGCAAGAGGATCATGAGTTCAAGGCCAGCCTAGACTATGTAAGAATAATCAAAATACACTATGAATGTTTAAATTTTTAAAAATTTATTACAGCAAAAGATACATTAATAGCAATTAATGCCATTAATCCCTCTCAAAATATTTTCCCTTACTTCCAATACTTATCCCATTATTAGAGAGAACTCATTTGTGTCTTTCCAAGGTGTGATTTAAAATAAATCCAGGGGCCAAGGAGATAGCTCAGTAGAATAAGTGCTTGCCTGGCAAGCACAAGGGCCTGAGTTCAATCCCAGGTTCCACCAAAAATAAGTCAATCAAATAAATCAATTCATATGTCCTCATTCATACCTATTTACAGGCTTTTGGCTCCTCCCCAGAAGCAAAATTAATGAAAGAGGGCTTCTAGAACTACTTCAGAAAATGGAGCAAATGATGAGATATATGTGTTTGAAGTGAAGAGAAGTATTTTGAGGGGGATAGATATGTCTTTTACTGTAATAAAATGTTTAGATATTTACCATATTCTTACATCACACCTTTACATAGTGAAACCCTGTTGAAGACAAATATCACCAAAAAATAAATAAATAAATAAATAATTGAAGGTAACTCATTTAAAAAGCAAAACCAAGCCGGGCATGGTTTTACATGCCTGTAATCCCAGCAATCAGGAGGCTGAGGCAGGATTGCCAAGAGTTTGGGGCCAGCTTAGACTACTTAGTGAGTCAAGGCCAGTCTAAGCTACATAGCAAGACTGTGTCTCAAAAAAAAGGCTAAAGCAAATGGGTGCTATAAGAAAGCTAGTGGGGGGTCAGGCATGGTGGCACACGCCTGTAATCCCTATACTTAGAAGGCTGAGGCAGGAGGATTGCTAGGAGTTTGAGGCTAGTCTGATTACATAGTGAGTTTAAAACCAGCCTGAACGTCATAGTGAGACCCTATCTCAAAACAACAATAAAAAAGTACAGTCCTATGGTTAAAGAAGATAATTTTGTCAGATCCTGGCCTCCATTGAGCATTGTAATCTCAGGCCAGTCTCTTCCTTGTTGGTAAATTAATGGCTATTCATGGGATTGTGATGAGAATTCAAAGAACTATAAATACACACTAGAGCCTGACTCACAGTAAGGGCTCAACAGTTTACTCCCTACTGTTTCTAAGAGAAATTCAAGAGGAATAGGAAAAGGAGACATCATAATAAGTGACAGAAGTTAGGGAGGCTTTCCTGGAAGTGTCAGAGCTGGAACTAAACCTTAAAAAGACCAATAACGAAAAGGAGAAGGGTGCTGGTGATGTGAGTCAGTGGCAGAGCGCTTCTGGGCATGTGTGAAGCCCAGTGATCCAATGAAATACTAGTGATCCAGGTGGAGGTATGAGACTCTGGACCAGGATGGTAGTAGTAGGACTATAGGAAGCGCATGTTCATTTGAAGAAGTACCAGCTAGTCTTGGTGACTTGATTAGATAACAGAGGAAAACAGGTGAGAAATCATGGCCATTTTGACCTGGGATTCTTTTAGGTGGCTCTGCGTGTTGAATAGTAGATTTAAGGGCCAATGACTCAGAACTCTGTGGATTCTAAGATCACTTAGGGTAGTATATTTTGTTGTTTGTTTATTGTTTTGCAAACTTAAACATCCCTTCCTTGGAATTCATGGAGCAGGAAATGAAGCTGTTGATAGGAGCCAGAGTGCCGGGAAAGCCATGCCTGTGTCTCTCCAGAGGAGCCCAGTGATTAAACGTTGCCCTTCCCTCACACTGAGGCCTACCATTTACTCAGGCTTTGTGTCTTGGACCAATTCTTTAATTCCTGTATGCCTCAGTTTTATCACCTATAAAATGGAAGCCATTGTTTTTTTCAGTGCTAAAAGTCAAACTCAAGAGCCTTCCCCTAGGAGCCGGGGAGATGGCTCAGTGGAATATGCGCTTCCCTGGCAAGCGCAAGGGCCTGAGTTCAATCCCCGGTTCCACCAAAAAAAAAAAAAAAAAAAAGAGCCTTCCCCTTACACATGCTAATGCACCTGTCCACTGAGTTGTATGTATGGCTCTAAAATGGAGATATTAATAGTCCCCAATTCAAGGAGATTTTGATATTTTTTAATATTCTTAGAACAATGACTCCACCAAAGGTTAGTGATATTACTAATGGTACTGACATACTAAGTGCATCTTTTGTTATGTTTTGTTGTTTCAAACAGGGTTTCACTGTGTAGTTCAGGCTAGCCTTGAACTCACAGCATTCATCCTGCCTCGGCCTCCTGAGTGCTGGGATTACAGGCCTGCACCACCACACCTGGCCATTTTCTTTTTGTTTAAGAGGGTAGGAGTTATTCCATGCTACTCAAGGTGGTGTCAGACTCTTGAGTTCAAGTGATCCTCCTGAGTAGCTGGGATTCCAGGGAATGTGCCATCACACCAGTTTGTTCTTTCTTTTAAATAAAGAATGAAAAGGCCAGGAGCATGTCTCTTGCCCAAGAGCAGAAGAAGAAATGTCTTGGTCTTCTGACAAGATATATATTCTCATGCCATTATCACAGAAATCTGACCCTGCTCAGACCATGCCATTGCAAACAGATGAGTGACAGGGTTGTCCTACCCTGACTGTGGTGCAGTCTTTGCTGTATTTTCATCTTGCCCATGCAGGTGATTTTCTATGATAGTGACTGGAACCCCACTGTAGACCAGCAGGCCATGGACAGGGCCCACCGCTTAGGGCAGACAAAGCAGGTTACTGTATATCGGCTCATCTGTAAAGGTACCATTGAGGAGCGCATTCTGCAAAGAGCCAAGGAAAAGAGTGAGGTAAGCACAGGGGAAGGGAATAACTGTGTGGGTGAGAGAAGAGAAATTTAGCCATGTTGACTAGATTAACACTGTTTAAGATTCTTGCTTTTCATCAGTCATGAAGAAAGTAGAATTTATTCTACATAGAAAAAAATCTTGGGGCCAGGGAGATGGCTCAGTGGAATAAGCACTTCCCTGGCAAGCGCAAGGGCCTGAGTTCAATCCCCAGTTCTGTCAAAAAAGAAAAGAAAATCTAAGTGTACAATAGCAGTCTTGGCTGCTACTCTACACACAAGTTGAGTGTAGTAAGGGTTCTCATGTTAGACACATGCTTGTATTCAGAGGAAAAACAATGACATTTTTGAGTCCTATTCCTAATACTCAGCTTACCTACATCTGAGTTGTATCCCAAGTTCACTAGTTTCCAAAGAAACCAGTTTTTTTCATTCTAATTCAGTATTGGACTCTGTAGCTATAAATTTAATAGTCCGAAGCAAGTGTTTACTGTTCTTTCTGTTGGGCAAATAACCTGGAGGAGCCAGTTGGATTTAAAAATAAAGGGGTGGGGGGAGAGAGGTCTGCCCTAAAGAATGGGTTGAGAGATGTTTATCCTTTCAGATATTTGCCTTGAGGGAATGGATACCTGGAGATGATGTTTTGATCTGTTTTATGTAGATTCAGCGGATGGTGATTTCAGGTGGCAACTTCAAGCCAGATACCTTGAAACCCAAAGAGGTGGTTAGTCTTCTTCTAGATGATGAAGAGTTGGAGAAGAAACGTATGTACTCTTAAGTACTCTGTGCCCTGTCCTCTGGGTCCCATGGCCTGGGAGCAGAAGGCACATTTGCCTGTAAGCCAGGGCTAGACAAAGTCAAGGGTTACTGGAGGGCCTGTTTTATAGTAAGACAACAAACAAGAGTGCTCTGTGTAATACAGGGCAAGATTTATTTGTATTTTAAAAGTAAATGCAACTTCAAATATACTTTCAGCTGGCCAGGTGTGGTGGTGCACACCTGTAATCCCAGCACTCGGGAGGCTGAGGCAGGAGGATCATTGTGAGTTTGAGACCAGCCTGGGCTACAAAGTAAGCTGAAGGCCAGCCTCAACTACATAACAAGATCCTGTCTCAAAAAAAAAAAGCAAAAAAACCTTTCAGCGTATAGCTGGGAGAAGGCTATGCCCAACTCCTTAGCAGTAATTCTTTATCTCCTCCCCATAGACATTTTCATAGGGAACTTGAAGATCTACACTGCTCCAATCATACAAACCCCTTTCCTGTGTGTTTCTGACTTTTGAGAACATTGAGTTTCAGATTTATCCTGTGGTCTTCTGAGGACTTCCGTGGTAGCATATAAAAAATAAGCTGATATTTGCTAGCACTCTGTAAAAATCTTCTGTTGGTCCATGCAATACAGAGATATTAAAAGACTAAACAATAGTTGAGCAGAGGCTGGGGGGAGACAAAGGCCCATGATAATTGAGTGGGGTCCTGGTTTAAATCCAAAAGCTGTTGAGAATCTAGGAACTCTATTCTTTCTCTTGATTTGGAAATCACCAATCACCTACCTTAAATAGACTAACGTCATATCTAGAATGTCAATGTCAGAGGATGTGGCCCTTCGGAGAATAGATAATGATTGCCACTTAGTGGTATTTTTTCCTTGGTAGTAAGACTACGGCAAGAAGAAAAACGGCAGCAAGAGGAAACCAACCGGGTGAAAGAACGCAAGCGCAAACGGGAAAAGTATGCAGAGAAGGTATTTCCAGGCTGGGGTGCCAACAGGGGCTGAGGACCTGCTACACTTAAACAACAGGCTTCATGGGGGCCCGGGAGATAGCTCAGTAGAATAAACGCTTGCCTGGCAAGCACAAGGGCCTGAGTTCAATCCCTGGTTACACCCAAAAAGGAGAAGGGGAAAAAAAAAAAAAAACAGGCTTCTGATATATACCTTGTTACCTTAGTCACTGATTGGTATCCATCCAGATTGTGTGGTTTTAGCAGTTGTGGGTTTATAGAGGTTTGATGAGGAGAAACACAGTCTTAATAGAGCTGTACTCACCTCACAAACCCACTTTGTTGGGGTAACACTTTGATTATGGAATAAGGATTTTTGTTGTTGTTGTTGTTCCTCGAATGCCTTCAGGGCACGTTTGGCCAGGGGGAGAGTTGTGAGGTTCGAACTCCAGCCACCTGAGGCTGACAGCTTTGTGGAAGCAGCCACTTAAAGGACTGAGATAGGCCCAGGCCCCAAACACTTTGATTATGGAAACCACTTGCCAGTGTGAAACATAAGATTGATGTCGCCTGTATACACTGTTGGATTCCATAGGGAAGTGATGGAGAACTTTTTGGAGATCACATGCCCAAACTGTAACCCAAAGCCCATTTATTGGGTCCAGGGAGATAGCTCAGTAGAATAAGCGCTTGCCTGGCAAGTGCAAGAGCCTGAGTTTAATCCCCAGTTCCGCAAAAAAAAAAAAAAAAAAAAAAAAAAAAAATTCATCACAAAGTGTCAGCACTGCAATTAAAACTGAATACTGAGGGGTTTAGTTAGGGGAAAAAAGAAAAGAAAAAAAAAAAAAACCCACTGTTATCCAGTGCTCAGCCTGCTAGGGTGACTTGGTTCACATGCCAACAAAGAAGTCTGCATGCCAGCTGTGCCATGTGTATCATAAGTTCACCACTACTACCAGGGGTTAGAAAGGTCCCATGTCCCTTTGCCCTTACCACCATAATCATCAGCCTAATAGCCTATTTGTATCATGCCATCATTTTCCAGTAGGTGCACCAGTTCTTCTATCTCATAGTTCAAATCCTCAGTTGAACTTCCCTGAGAAGAACAGTGTTTAACCTGGAAGATTCCCCTGGTACTTCTTCTACAAAGCTGAGAAATCCTGAGGACAAAAAAATCAAGATCCTTCTACCTTGGGCCACCATCTCTACCTATTTTGCCAGGCTTCTGTTATTCTGCCATAAAATAGCTACCTAACCCTTACCACTGCTTAAAATTAAATTACTATAACATTTAGCAGAACTACCCAAGAAGAAAAAGTAGTTTTCTTACACGGGACATTGAAGCAGTTAACAGCCTATATCAAATATAACTGCTGCTCTAGCTGCAGAATAGAGTGTGTATGAACTGCACAGACATACAGTATCACTCTTACAGTAAGTGTAGATACAAGTGCAATGTTGCAGTGGTTGACAAGATTCCCAGATATATACAAGTATTTGTGATTCCAGGTCTCTAACCTGTGACAACCTACTGAACTTGGTTCTAAAATTGCGACGTGTACTTCATTTGCTCAACCTTCAAAGCTTTCATGTAAATTCAGGAAATAATGACAAGAACAACTTATGTATGCTATTTGGGGGCTGTATGTAGGCCCCTTCATTCTTTTTGTATATATAAACATGCACCTATCCTCTCAATTTTGCTGTAAATCTGTAACTGTTCTAAATAAAATCATTAAAAAGATATACTGTAGCTAGGTATGCTAACACACACCTGTAACTCCAGCACTCTGGGAGGCTGAGGCTACAAGTTCCAGCCCAATGTCAGCAACTTAGTAACTTAATGAGGCTTTTTCTCAAAAGATAAAAGGGCTAGTGGTGATAGCTAGATACAGCCTGATGTCTTGGCTACTTGGGAGGCTCAAGTAGAGGGATCACTCAAGCCCAGAAGTTCAAGGCTATCCTTGTCCCATAATAACCCATCTCAAGAAAAAAGTATATATTTAAAAATTTATAAATGAGTATGTGCTGGTTCAGTGATAGAGTACAAATTAGCCTGTGTGAGTCCTTGACTTGAATTCCCAGCCCCAAAAAAGTATGTCTGAAAATGAAACAGTCTCCCCTACTTTTAGGAGACTGCATTTCTCCTGCCCTAGAAATGCTGTTATATGTATGTGCCCTAGCCTGGCCACCCTTCCCCTCCTGGAGATTAGATTGGATGTAGCTCTGGTTCAGTGTATCTTCCCTACCTTTAAGTTCTGTATTGGGCTAGGATGCCGCTCAATGGTAGCAAATGTGCTTAGTATACACAATGACCTGGGTTCAATCCCCAGCACCTGAAAAAAATAATAATAACTGTATAATTGTCTCCTTATGAGTCTCTAATTTTTTAAAAATATGATAATTGAGGAGTCAAAGATGTTGCATAGTGTTTGTCTACTATGCATAAAGTCCTTGGTTCAATCTGCAGTACTGCCAAAAAGGGGGAGGGATAATTGATGGTCTATAAAATAAAGAGTAAAAGTTCTGTCACCATTTTCTTATTCCACTTTACCCTTAGAGAATATCCTCATGTTTTGTTTTTGTTTTTGTATTTTTTGGGTATATCCTTATCTTTATGTTCCCAGAAGAAAAAGGAAGATGAATTGGATGGGAAAAGAAGGAAAGAGGGTCTGAACCTGGTGATTCCATTTGTTCCTTCTGCTGATAACTCTAACCTTTCTGCTGATGGGGACGACTCCTTTATTAGTGTGGATTCAGCCATGCCCAGCCCTTTCAGTGAGGTGAGGCTCCCAGTGGTCTTCACAGCTGTGGGAATGCATCCTGACTAGAAGGACTTGCTGCAAGACAGCCTTTGTCTCTAGGCCTCCTGCTATCTGGCAGGCATGATAATTACAAGGAGTAAAGGAATGAAATCAGACTAGCTTCTAAAAAGCCCAGGCAGGAAAATCTGATCTCAGCAGGGAAGCCAGCAGAGAGAGATCAGCCACGTCCTATAAGCATGTTCTCAAGTGCAAGGGTTGTTGGGCTGTGGGCATCGAAGGAATCAATGGTCTTGACCCCTCCATTTGCAGATCTCCATCAGCAGTGAGCTGCACACTGGCTCCATCCCCCCTGATGAGAGCAGCAGTGACATGCTGGTCATCGTGGATGACCCAGCCTCCTCAGCCCCTCAGTCTCGAGCCACCAATTCACCTGCATCTGTTACAGGCTCGGTCTCAGACACCGTGAATGGTAAGTGATCTGTCTGTCTGTCTTGTGTATCTGAACCAGTTTTACCACCTTACAGAAAGCATTGGTTTGATGGTAATCAAAAGAGTAAAATGATGCCAAAAGGAAATTCTATAGGGTTGTCCCGTCCCCCCCATATCCTTATCAAGCAAAAGGAAGAGAACTTTACAAAGATTTAAAACTTTATAACTGGGGCCAGGGAGATGGCTCAGTAGGATAAGCGCTTGACTGGCAAACGCAAGGATCTGAGTTAAATCCCCGGTTCCACCAAAAAAAAAATAAATAAATAAAACTTTATAACTTTACAACTTTATAAAATAAGAACTTTACAAAGATTTAAAATTTATAGGGGCTGGGGAGACAGCTCAGTAGAATAAGTGCTTGCCTGGCAAATGCAAGGTCCTGAGCTCAATCCCCAGTACCACCAAAAAGAGACTGTAAAATTATTTTTTCGTCATTTCTGTCTTTTGTAGTTTGCCTTAATTTTTGCTAATTTTTAATTAAAATTAGCTCTTTTGGGTATTTTCTCACTTTGCTGTATGAGACCCACAGTCCCTGATATTTCTTGAGGAGTTCTAAGTTTAAAACTTAGAATCGGCCGGGGAGATGGCTCAGTGGAATAAGCGCTTCCCTGGCAAGCACAAGGGCCTGAGTTCAATCCCCAGTTCCACCAAAAAAACCCCAAAACAAAACAAAACAGAATGGGTTTAATATTCTGGGGCTGGTGAGATGGCTCAGTGGTCTAAAGCACCTACTTGGAACAAACTTAGCAAAGCACAGGGACCACAGTTCAATCCCCCAGCACCACATGCCAGCCAGGGCCGCCCCCTGGTGGGCTGAGCTGGACACACACACACACACACACACACACACACACACACACTAAATAAATAAAATTAAAAAAAAAAAAAAACTTAGAATTGGGCACAGCAGTAGAATGTATGCCTAGTAAGCACAGCATCAAAGGGGGAAGGGGTGGGGGCTTAGAAACAGAAGTTGACTCTCCAAGGTGGAAGCATGTTACTGTACACAGGTGAATGCTAGTTCCCATGTGGCAAGTCCCTACTGTTCATTCAGTAACAGTAGTGGAACCACCTCTAAAGAGAAGGAAAGACACCTTGAGAAGTCAGGCCATGTTAACTATTGAGAATTTTAGTGCTCTGTATATTACTACAGTGGCCAAAGACCGACCTCCCCAGGAATCCTGAAACACCCTAAAAAGCCAGGCACAGTGTACAAGCCTATAGTCCTGTACTCAGGTGATTGAGGCAGGAGGATAGATTGAGCCCAGAAATTCAAGGGCAGCCTGCACAGTATACTGAGACCATATGCATATGCACACACCCAGAGAAAACTGTCCCTGTCAGGGGAAGATTCTGTTAACATTTTAAGAGATTCAGTTTTGCCTCTTGACCATTTGTTCTCACAGGAATTTCCATTCAGGAAATGCCAGCTGCAGGACGTGGTCAATCAGTGCGAAGCCGGGGCCGCCCCAAAGGTTCAGGAAGCACAGCAAAAGGAGCAGGGAAAGGCCGAAGCCGAAAGTCCACAGCAGGCAGTGCTGCTGCGATGGCAGGAGCCAAAGCTGGCGCTGCAGCAGCCTCGGCAGCTGCCTATGCTGCATACGGGTACAATGTGTCTAAAGGTACGGGGGTCAGGGTGGCTGTGCACTGTTAGGAGCAATCTGCTGCAGATGGCAAAGGGCACAAGAAAAATCAATAGTGCTTGCTAACTGGGAATGGAAACCAAGGGGAAGCATTGACTCAGAATTTATAAATCTACTGTATGAACAGATACCTGCCTGCATGCCCAACAATTGAAATTTGTTTTTAAGAAAGTAAAACGGTACACAGGAAACATTGCCAAATCATATTAGACAATCTCTTACCACATATAAGTATATTTGGCTCATACTAGAAAAAAAAGGTTCACTCTCAAAATATACCTCTTCCCCCTCAGCAGTGTGCAAAGAGATTCCTCATTGGTAGCAGTATTCTTTCATCATTCAGGCAGAGCAGACAGACCTTTACTCTATCCTAGCTTGATGCCTAGGCTGGTGACCAGAGCCATTGAATGCCTAGGGTACATAAAAGAGAAACAAAGTTTAATGTTGGCTAGGCATGGCACCTGTGATCCCAGCAGTCAGAAGCTGAGGCAGAAGGATCACTGTAAGTTCAAGGCCAGTCTGAGCCACATAGTTGAAGGCTAGGCTGTACTATATGGTGAGACCCTGTCTCAAAAACAAAACAGAATTTACTGTTGTCTTGGGAGTTGTCATCAGAGATGAGGGATTTGACCAGGGTCCTTGAAGTGGCAGGGTTCAGAGTACAGGGATGGCCACAGCCAATGCCAGGAAAACTGCATGAGTGCAGATACAGGTCAGAGAGGGGCAACCTTGTACCCTCTGGCCAGACTTACTGGGGAATAAAGCACATCTGTGGAATGAAGAAGAAAACCCAGCCTAGTGGCACACTAAGCAATTCCAGGGTTTTTTGGTTTTTTTGGTTTTTTTAGGAAAAGATCTACAAGGTATTCAGGATCTCACTACTAGATTGGACTTGTAGTGAGTGATCCATCTGTTTACAGCCTCCCTAGAGCTGGGATTACAGGCACGCACCACCATGCCCAGTCTCAATTGCCATCTCAGTGCTCCTTGGGGGAGGCTTGGTGAAAAAAATTTGACAGGAAGAGCCAGTGAATATGCCAAGAAAAGTCTGGCAAGGAGGGATTCCCCACCCTTGTGCTCTAGCCCAGACTCTGGTACTCAACACCTCAGGCTCCAGGTAGCTCACCTGCACCTGGTGTTTACAATCATCCATCTTTCTCCATCCACACAGGAATCTCTGCCAGCAGTCCTCTGCAGACATCCCTTGTCCGTCCTGCTGGCCTTGTTGACTTTGGACCCTCAAGCGCCTCTTCTCCCTTGAGTTCCCCTCTGAGCAAAGGAAATAATGTTCCTGGGACTCCCAAGAGCCTCCATATGACCAGCAGCCTCGCCTCAGACTCTCTGGTCCGGAAACAGGGCAAAAGCATCAATCCCTCTGGAGGACGGTAACCATCTTGGCCCCACCAGCTTCCTTCAACCAAACCAGGGACTCAAGTCCTGGTCTGCATATGATCTTTGGATGGCTGGCCCAATGCAGCATTTCCTGAGTCGGAGGGTATAGAGGGCCTGTCACAGCAAAGGAAAGACAAGACAGGTGGATAGTGTGAGCACTTTATCACCTGTTTCCAAAGCAGTGCTCTGGGGTGGCCTATGAGAAGAGGACAAGGTCAGCCCCATAGCAGCCCAGATGAGCTCTGTGACCATGCCTCAAACCCCTTACCAGGGAAGGGCCTGCCCTAGATCCCCTTTAGATGCTCAGGCACGCTGTCTCCATGCTCATTCCACTTTTTTGCTCTGACCATATCCCTTTCAAAGGTTCTCCAGGTGTTACAAAGAGCCTTCGATGGTGGAGACTTTTCTTAAATTAATGATTTCCTGTAGGGCTAAGAAGGAAGGAACTCCTGTACCTGGTGTCCAAAGAATCTGGACAGCTCCCCCAGGTCTCCAGATTAGTTTGCCACGGTATTAGCACTAAAGAGAAGGCAGTAAATGCCAGAGAAGCTAATGTCTTGTAAGAGTGGCAGAAAACTGGAGGAAGCAGACCATGAGCAGTGGTTCCCCAGCACTTCCTCCTTTGTCCTGCATGGTTCACACCAGGGAAACTTCAGGTCCCACCAGCAACAGTAGCAACAGCTCCTACCCAAAGGACTCCCAGAAGCCAGTAAAGAGACCAGGAGCCACCTCAATCAGCAGGACATCCTTACTGCCCCTCTTGCAGACACCCCTTTTCCCATCCCGAATGCACATTCTCCCCACCCTTGCCCTTCAAGCCCCTGCTTGGCTGTATGCACTGTCTGTATTGCACTGAGAAGGGAAGGGGCAACAAGAGGAAGTGGAGAGAGGACAAGCTCGTCAGTGACCCGCTAAGACCCAGCCCCACCAGCCTGAGCTTGCTGGCCTCTCAGAGGCCAGGGGGCAGTATTTGATGGGAGGGGTTTCTGGACACTGTCTCACCCCACCCTCAACCCCCGCCCCAGTCCCTGGTGGAGCAGGTGCTTCTGGGCGGGCCAGCCTCTAATTTGCACACCCGAAAATCACAGAATTGAGTTTAGATAGATTGATTTTTAAACTTTTTTTTGGAGTAGGGGTTGGGGGGGATCATTTAATTTAAATCATTAAGATTCCCCTGCCCAAACTCAGACTCCTATGTACAGATGCTATTTAGAGAGAATCAGAAAAATGCCAAGCCTTTTTCTCTTTGAATGTGCTATTTTTATAACTGAACTTGTATATATGTATAAAGAGAGACACATCTTTTCTTTTACTAACTGGATAAAAAAATCTTAAATAAAATGGAGTGAGATAATTTTATGTAAATCAGGGTGTCTGTAGTCTTTGCAGCTACCTCTTCTTGGGGGCAAAAGTAGGGCCCGGAGGGGATTTGGCAGATAAAGGAAAGGCAGAGCCCTAACTGTTCACCAAGGGCAGGGTTAGTGGGGCGAAGAGTGCTCTGTGGGCACTTCCTCAGTAGCAATTGGAATTGGACTTGAAATTTGCCTCCAGCCATCAGGACAGCTTGACCAAGTGCCTGGTATGCAGCACCAAGGCCCAGGGGTGCAGGCTGTTCATGCGTCAAGACCTAGATGTGAACAGCTTGTCCTGGTCCATCAACTGCTTTACATAGTTGTAATCTTCATACTGATAGTGTCTCAAAGCTAGCTGTACTTGAAAGAGTCCTGAAAAGAAACAGTAAAATACATTCCTCAAGATTTCAAAGACAACCAGGCCTAAAAAACTTCAGTGATCAGTCAAGAAAAGAGTACTTGTTCCCAGCCTAGACTAGCAGTCAGCATGTCTGTAACTGAGCTAGAATGCTGATATGCTGTTGCTTCATCTTTGAGTAGGGCTCATGCTGTTCCCAAGTGAATGCCACCTAACTGGGTGGCCTTCCTAGCCAGGGTTCACCCTGCATACTTTGATCAGGATGGATGGCTCCTGGGCAGCTCCGTTCACCTACAGTCACAATGCTACTCTCACAGGGCACCATTAATACTCTGGGTTTTGTTTTACTTGCTGTAACACAAACCAGCCTCAGTTTCCCAGTTAACCATGCCCTGTGTTTGTCACCACTGTGGCTATTATGACCTAGTGATACCTGGGATATTCCTGGTAGAGCCTTGCTGAGATTAGCAATAGCCACCTCTCTAGGGACTTTATTATTATTATTATTTTTTTTTTTTTTTTTTTTTTTTTTTTTTTTTTT
>NW_004524578.1:28270268-28276298 GCF_000260255.1 Octodon degus
GCTTGCCAGGGAAGCGCTTATTCCATTGAGCCATCTCCGGCCCCTCTAGGGACTTTATAGCTCTGAAATCCTCAGGCAGTTCACCTGTGTGATATAATTTTGGCATTGGAGCCCTATACTTTGAAAACACCACAGTATTCCTTTCACACACTTAACCCAGTCCCTGAAAACACACAGCTATCATATGTATTGAGACCAGCTCATAGCCTTAATGTCCCATCACCTGTCCCTCCCTTACCTGAGGATACAGGGATGGGATCTGAATCTTAAAAGCTTGAAGCTCATTAATAACGTGTCAGTTTTCCAATTTAAGACTCATGCCTCATCTACCCACTGTCAGAACATCTCCATGTGAGAGACTGCTAACCTCTCACCTAAGCAGTTTTTTCTTTAATACCAAAAAACAGGAAGAGCTCCATCCTGGCTAAAATAAGCATCTCTCAGCAAGCCCCAAAGCTCAAGCACACCTAAAAGTTTGGGCTGGATTAGAGAAACAATCAGTCCCTTCTGCCAGGGTGACCTTGGTTGACTTGTGAGCCCTAGGTAAGTGTGAATTCTTAGTTTATAAGTCTCATGAACCGCCTTTGATGTCTAGGTTTGCACTGGGCTTATTATCATTGTCTGTGTTCGGGATTTGTTGAAACTTCCAAGACTAAAGACGGACTTGAACCCAGGAGGCGGGGCTGGACGGGATAGGCAGTACACACAGAGGAGTAAGCTCTGTAGAGCTTTGCCATGGTGTCTGCAGGTGTGTCCCAGCCACAGAGTGCCATTATTGGCTTTTAGGTTGGGTCCACATACCCTCAACCTATATTGTTCACATGGAACCACCTCCCCCTGAAAAATCAACTACTTTTTGGTCCTTTTAAATGCACAATTGGGGGCTGGCGAGATGGCTCAGTGGTCTAAAGCACCTATATGGAACAAGCTTGGCAAAGCACAGGGACCACGGTTCGATCCCCCAGCACCACATGCCAGCCAACCACGCCCCCCCCGGTGGGCTGAGCTGGCCCCCCACACACACACAATAAATAAATAAATGTTTAAAAAAAAATAAAAAATAAATGCACAATTGGGAACTTAGACTGGATTAGTAGGTTTTTAGTAGCTGGTGTAAGAGTTCAAAAACTTAAAATTTTCTGAGTCACCCCTTAAACAGACTGTTCTCAAACTTAATATGTGTGTGAAACAACTGGAAATCTTAAAATGCAGGAAAGTCCAGACTGAACTCTGAGATTGCTTTCTACTGAGATCTGAGGAGATAGCCATGGTGCCAGTTTTGGACCATAGCTAGAACAAGACCCACGATGCCGTCAAGCCCTGCCAGCCAGAGTAACTCCTCACCTTTGCTCCCTAGCAACTAGGCAAACAGGCTTTTATAGGAAATTCAGATTTTCTATCACTCAGTTTATTTGATGACAAAAAATGAAATCCTAGCATTCCCAGGAAAATTCAGACTGCATTTTTTTCAAGGTCTTTTGTTTTGCTTGTTATTCTAAATCTCAGTTTGTCCTTTTCTCTATCACAGTACTTTTTTGTTGGGGGCTTCACCTCCACTGGGCCCAGTAGGTCTGACAAAAAGTCTCTGGTTGCTGCTGCCCTGTGCAGCCTCCACTAAGAAGCACTCTGATTTTGATACCTAGACTTAATATTTGGCACTGTGGCCTGTCACTGTGAGCACCAGACTCCTTCAGGGTTCATTGGCTGTCTAGGCTGTCCTGAGCCCTCCTCAGGAAGGGTATGCAAAGATTCAGCTGCTCTCCCACACTTCTGAGATTCCTAGAAAGCTATGAGACCCTGGGATTTGGGAGGCAGAATAGTTAAGTGTTCACCCATCTCCATGGTACACAATGAAGCAACTTCACTGTACGGGTGGGTTCTGTCTTGGAGCATGTAGACCCTGTGGAAGTACCTAGGTACTTGTTCTAAGATAGCAAATGATAGTGAACAGTAGCTGCCTGGGGGGCGAGGTGCCTACAGACACTCCTAAGGTCTCAGAAGATAAGAGCTTGGGCTATGTCAGCCTCATGGGAATGGCCCACCTATTTGCTGCCCAGGAAGTGTAGGCCACACAGCTCCAGGACCAGGAGAGAAGTGCCATTCCCCAGTGATAGATCCTAGAAGCAGGTGTCGGAGTGGAAGGAAACGGAGGAGGGAGAACATATTAAGGCCTACTTCTTGTGGTCAAGATCTTAGGAAGCAGAATGCCTCATTTATCACCAAACCCTGGCCTCTTTTTATGTCTCATTTCTTCTTTGCTTCAGGTCCTGGGACTTAGCTGGTTTCCCTTCCTCTTTAGAGCTGGCTCTACCTACTAGCTTCTATTCCCTCTCCTCCAACACCCTGCTGGGAAGCACTCCTAGTTGGTGCCACGGAAGAGCATCCCGCTGCTTTTTCTTGTCTTTTCTTCATTTCATTAATTAAAGATTCTCTTGTTAATTAAAACGAGTGGGCCAGGGAAATAGCTCAGTAGAATAAGCACAAGGTCCTGAGTTCAATCCCCGGTACCGCAAAAAAAAAAAAAATCGAGTACACCACCGACATAGTGATGCATGTCTGTGCTAGCGAGACTCAGGCAGGGATATCATAAATTCAAGGCCAGCCTAGATAATTTAGCGAAATACTGTCTCAAAAAAAAAAAAAAAAAAAAATCGGGGGGGCTGGAAGACCTAGGGAGATAGCTCAGTAGTCTAAGCACCTGCCTGGCAAGTGCAAGGATCCGGGTTCAATCCCCAGTACCACACACTGTGCCGACCTGGGGCTCCAAGCCAGCCACAGAAACTGGCCGTGGTGGCCCATGCCTGTAATCCCAGCACTGGGACAGGAGGATCACTATGAGTCAGAGCTGTGTAGCAAGACTGTACCAAATAAAAAAAATTTTTTAATGGTGGCATAGGCTTTTAATCCCAGCAGTCTGGTAGACAGACAGGAGAATTGCAAGTTCAGGCACAGCCTGGGCAAGTTAGTGACTTAGCAAGATCCTGTCTCAAAAGTTAATTTTTTTTTTTTTTTTTTTTTTGGCAGAACCGGGGATTGAACTCAGGCCCTTGCGCTTGCCAGGGAAGTGCTTATTCCACTGAGCCATCTCCCCGCCCCCCCCTTTTTTTTAAACATGATCTTGCTCTGTAGTCTCCTGGCCTTGAATTCACTAAGTAGCCCAGACTGACCTCAAATTTGTGGTAATCTTTTTTCCTCAGCCTCCTGACTGCTAAAGTTACAGGTATACACCATTATATCCAGCTCAAAACAAATCTTTGGCCAGGGAGGTAGCTCAGTAGAATAAGTGCTTGCCTGGCAAGCACAGGGTCCTGAATTCAATCCCCAGTACTGCAAAATAAATAAGATAAATAGGGCTCTGGCTCAATACAGAGACCTTAGTATTAGTACCAAAAAAAAAAGCATGTGAAGAATGGTATGAATGTATGTAGTTTAGTACCAAGGCCTTTAGTTCAATCCCTAGGACCTCAAGGCCAGGCATAATGGCACATGCCTGTAGTACCTGGGAGGCCGAGGCAGAAGCATTGCTGTAGGCACAAGGCCAGTCTGGGCTACAAAGCGTGTGAAGCCCAGCTTGAATGCATAGTGAGACCTTGTCTCAAAAAAGCAAAAAATAAAGCTGGGAATGTAGCACAATGTAGTTACTCCTGGGTTTATTTTTTTATTTTTATTTTTTTTAAATATTTAGTGTGTGTGTGTGTGTGTGTGTGTGTGTGTGTGTGTGTGTGGCCAGCTCAGCCCACCAGGGGGCGCGGCTGGCTGGCATGTGGTGCTGGGGGATCGAACCGCGGTCCCTGTGCTTTGCCAAGCTTGTTCCAAGTATGTGCTTTAGACCACTGAGCCATCTCTCCAGCCCCTACTCCTGGGTTTATTCCCTAGTACTAAACAAATGGAAGAAAGGCAGGAGAGGGAGAAGAAAGAAAAAAAGAGGTAAAGACAGTACTGGGTGAGGAAGTTCCAAAGCTTAAGTAAGTTTAGAACTGTGAAGTCTTCCTTGGAGCTGCCCAGACTTGGACTTTAGACCTCTATAGCTGTGAGCTAAATAAACCTCCTCATACAATACCTAGCCATAGGTGTTTCATTACAGCAATGAAAAATGGATTAATACAGAACATCTTACTGTCCTCTCCCCCGCCAGCACACAACCTGAATCAGAGGCCCATCCCACAGCTCTTCCCACTGCCAGAGAAGGGGAAAGCAGCTCCACTCAGGTTTCCAAGGCTCTATACCTTGCAGCCTTAAAGACGTGGGGCCACCTGCATGTCTCTGTCTGAGGAGGCAATGGAGAAGGGGCAAGGTCTAATCCAGGGGTTGCCATGCAGCCCACCTTCAGGGTCAGGTTTGCCCTAACCCATATCATCTGGAGGAGGGTAGCATAAACTGTTAGGATTTTTCAGAATATCCACATCTTTCCAGAGGGTTTTAACCTTAGTACCACAATTTATCTTGGTAGAACTCCCTCAGGACTTTCTGACCATGAGTTCAATTTCCAGTACTGGAAGAAACAGTAATAAATGCATGACTGGGTGAAATTTGTTCCTACATGACTGCTGCCAGAGCTGGAGAGACTACAAGAAAATGGATTTAGGTGGGCACTATGCTGCTTGGCTATAATCCCATCTGCTCAGGAAGCTCAGGAAGATCAAAAATTTGAGACCAACCTTGGCAATTTATCAAGATCCTATTTCAACATAGAAATAAAAGGTGGTGAGGGACCAGAGGTGGTGGAGCATGCCTATATACCCAACACTCAGCTGAGGCAGGAAGATCACTGAAAATTCTAGGCAGACTGGGCAACATAGACCCTGTTTCAAAAACAGAAAAAGCTTGGAACTAGAGTGTCCCTGGGGCTTGGACCACAGCACTTGGTTGGGGAAGAGACAGACAAGGCTAAAAAAGGAGGGGAACAGGCCAAGGTGGCACAGCTCAATGTAATCGCAGCACTGTGGAGGACTGAGCCCAGCAAATTAGGAGAGCCTGTCTCAATAATAATAAAATGGCTAAGGTATAGCTCAGTGGGAAGATCCTAGGTGATATCCCCAGTGCCGAGAGAGAAAAGAGGGAAGGGAACAGGAGGGGCAGAGAGAAAGGGAAAGAAGGGTAAGAAAAGAGTGGGGTTGGGAGGGGGTTGTTTGTTTTTGTTTTTTTGTTTTGCAGAACCAGGGATTGAACTCAGGCCCTTTGCTTGCCAGGGAAGCACTTACTCTACTGAGCCATCTCCCCGGCCCCAACTTCCTATTATTTTTTTAAAAAGTAATTTTCAGCCAAAATGTAGAGGAAAAACTTGAACAATATAAAGTTTCTTTTTGATCATAGCCATTTTTTACCTGTAAATATGGAAGTTCTATATTTCAGTCTATTGAATTCAATCTTCCAATCTATTCCACTGATCCTTGGATCTGTTTTTTGTTGCCTTTGTTGTTTTGGCCATACAGTGCTGGTTTTATTTTGATTTTATTTATTTATTATTGGTCTTTTTGAAACACAGTCTCACTATGTAGTTTAGGCTGGCCTTGAGCTCACTTTGTAGCCCAGATTTGTCTCTTAACTCACAACAATCCTGTGTAGCATTTTTTTTTTATGCATTTAGTACAGGGGATACAGGGTCTCAGTACATAGATTGACCTTATAGTGATTCTCCTGTTTTCAACCTCCCAAGCGCTGGGATTACAGGCACTCACCACCAAGCCCAGTCTCAATCACTATCTCAACGCACCCTGGGGGCGGGCCCTGCATGGCATGCTGAGGATCAAGCCCCGGCCACTGTGCTGTGCCTAAGCAGGCACTTTAGTCCACTGAGCTATCAGGCTGGCCCTTGTGTAGTAACAGTTTTAGAAGTGTGGCCATTTTCATTATATTTGTTCCTACTGAAGAAGGGATATCTTTCCATTTTCTGATATCTTCTTCAATCTCCTTTTTCAGAGTACTGTAGTTTTCAATATTAAAGTCTTCTACTTCCTTCATTAGACTGATTCCTAGGTATTTCTTTTTCTTTTCTGTTCTTTTTTTTTTTTTTTTTTTTTTTTTTTTTTT
>NW_004524578.1:28276398-28282910 GCF_000260255.1 Octodon degus
TTTTTTTGATGCTACTGTGAATGGTGTTGTTTCCCTAACTTCTCTCTCAGTGAATTTGTTATTCCTGTATAGGAATGCTGTTGATTCTTGAGGGTTGATTTTGTATCCAGCTGTGTTTCTAAATTTGGTTACTAAATCTGAAGTCTTTTGGTGGAGTTTTTGGGTTCCACCAAGAACTCCAGAGTATTTGTAGAGCATTCTGTCATCCACAAATAATAATTTAACTTTTTCCTCTCCTACCCGTAGTCCCTTTCTTTCTTTCTCTTGTCTAATTGCTCTGGCTAATGTTTCTAGAACTATATTGAATAAGAGTAGTGACAGTGGATAGCCTTGTCTTGTTTCTGCTTTTAGAGTGAAAACTTTCAGTTTTTGTCATTTAGTATGATGATGGCTGTTGGTTTGTCATAGATGGCTTTTATCAGATTGAGATAAAGATCATCTATTCCAATTTTCTGTAGGATTGTTTTTTTTATCATGAATGGGTATTGGACATTGTCAAATACTTTTTCTGCATCTATTGTGATAATCATGTGTTTTTTGTTCTTGGCTCTGTTAATATGGCATATTACATTTACTGATTTGCTTATGTTGAACCATCCCTACTTTCCTGTGACAAAGCCTATGTGGTCATGGTTTGTAATTTTCCCACGATTTGCTGTATTCTGTTTGCTAGGGGATTTTTGCATCTATGTTCACTAGGGGAATTTGCCAGTATTCTCATTTTGGGTTGGATCTTTCTGATTTTGGTGTCGAGATAATGCTTGCTTCCAGGTATGAATTTGGGAATATTACTTCATTTTCAATTTTATTAGTTTGAGAAGTAGAGGCGTTTGCTCTTTATTTTAGAATTGAATGTGAATATCATGGCCTAGGCTTTTAAAAAAATTTTTATTATTATTATTATTTTTAATGTGTTTGGTTGTTGCAGGGTCTCACTACACCACTTGGATGTATAGTGATCCTCCTGTTTTCAGCCTCCCCAGAGCTGGGATTACAGTTGTGCTCTACTATACCCCAGACTCTGTGGCTGGCTCAGCTGGTCCTGGGGTGGGGGGTGCTGGGGATTGAACTGTGGTCCCTGTGCTTGCCTAAGCTTGCCTAAGCAGGCGCTTTAGCCTACTGAGCTATCTTGCCAGGCCCGGCCTGGACTTTTCTTTGTTGATAGGTTTTTACTTTTATCTTCAGTTTCATTGACCTGTATTTTATTTAAAATTTTTATATTTTCTTGATTCAACTTCAGTAAATTCATATATATCTAAGAATCTGTTCATTTCTCCTGTGTTTTTCATCTTATTGGAATACAGATTCTCAAAGTAAGTATTAGGGCCTGCGAGATAGCTCAGCAGACTAAATGCAAGTTACTTAGGCAAGCACAGGGACTGGGGTTCAATCCCCAGCACCATATGCCACACCGGCCCCACCCCCAGGCTCCCTGAGTGGGCCACAAAGTCCAGGCATGCTGGCACATGCCTGTAATCCCAGCACTGGGTAGGCTGAAAACAGGAGGATCACTATGAGTCCAAGCTGCATAGTGAGACTCTATACCAAGTACATTAAATAAATAACCAGTGAAGCAAAGTAAGTATTGATGATCTTCTGTATTTCTGGAGGATATGTTGTGATTTCATCCTTTTCATTGCTAATTGCATGGATTTGAGTCTTTTCTCTTTTGGTATTTTTGGGAAGGGTCTACAGGGTGTTCAGGGTCTCACTACTAGATTGGACTCATAGTGATCCGCCTGTTTACAGCCTCCCAAGAGGTGGGATTACAGGCATGCACCACCACACCCAGTCTTCTCTCCTTTTTTTTTTTTTTAAATTTGTGTGTGTGTGTGTGTGTGTGTGTGTGTGTGTGTGGCCAGCTCAGCCCACCAGGGGGCGGCGCTGGCTGGCATGTGGTGCTGGGGGATTGAACCGCGCTCCCTGTGCTTTGCAAAGCTTGTTCTAAGTAGGTGCTTTAGACCACTGAGCCATCTCACCAGCCCATTCTCTCCTTTTTTTTAAATAAGGTTGGCTAAGGGTTTGTCAATTGTACTTCGTCTTCTAAGAACCAACTGTCTGAGTCATTGATTTTTTTGTTTTGATTTCTTAGTCTCCATTGTATTAATTTTTTTTCTTTTTTTTAAACACTCATTTACATATTTTATTTGGAAGTGTTTACACCAGTACAGTGAAACTAAAGTTTAGAGAACATATGTGATTAGTTTAGATATCATCAGTTTATTATAAAAGAGACATGGAAATTATGTACCTGATGAAAGATGCAGAACCTCAGTGGAATGGGCAGCGTTGTGTGACACCACTTCAACAGTGATTTACTTCACTCTATGTATTTTCCAAGAATGTCACCATCTCTAAACAAGAAATAATCCTTGTCGTCTAGAACTACTTTGGTGCCTCCACATTCTGGAAGAAGAACTTTATCTCCAACTTTCACACTAACTGGTTGGATCTCTCCACCCTTTCCCTTAGAGCCGGACCCTACAGCTACCACAGTTGCCTGCAGCACTTTGCCTTGAGATTTTTCTGGAAGCATAATGCCTCCTTTGGTGACAGTTTCAGCTGCGCTCCTTTCAACCAACATGCGGTCAGACAGCGAGAGAAACTTCTGAAATGCCTATCCTGCCGTGGCTCCTGCCCCACAGCTCACTCCACCACCACACCCTCCGTTGTATTAATTTCTACTCTGATCTTTATAATTTCCTCCCTCATACAAGCTTTGGATTTAAGTTGCTCTTTTTCAAGAAGCTTGAAGTTCAGCATTAAGTTGTAATTCACCTGTTTCCCATTACTCTGTGCGCTCACCCCTCCCGTCCTCTTTCCGCCATCTTTCCGTGCCGCCATAATGGTGCGCATGAATGTCCTGGCTGATGCTCTCAAGAGCATCAACAATGCCGAAAAGAGAGGCAAACACCAGGTCCTCATTAGGCCGTGCTCCAAAGTCATTGTCCGGTTTCTAACTGTGATGATGAAGCATGGTTACATTGGCGAATTTGAAATCATTGATGATCATAGGGCTGGAAAAATTGTTGTCAACCTCACAGGCAGGTTAAACAAGTGTGGTGTGATTAGCCCCAGGTTTGATGTACAGCTGAAAGATCTGGAAAAATGGCAGAATAACCTGCTCCCATCTCGTCAGTTTGGTTTCATTGTATTGACGACCTCAGCTGGCATCATGGATCATGAAGAAGCGCGACGAAAACACACAGGAGGAAAAATCCTGGGATTCTTTTTCTAAGGATGTAAAACATACAAATAAAATGCCTCAGCGGAAAGTTGTAATTCACTCTGGGGTTTTTTGATGTAAATTTCCCTCAGCACTGCTTTCATTGCATCCCATAAGTCACAGGACATTATATTGGCATTATTATTTAATTGTAGAAAATGCCTAATTTTATAGTTAGTTTTCTTCTGTGACCCATTGGTTGTTTAGGAATCTGTTAATTTCCAAGTTTATGAAGTTCTTGTGATTTCTTTTGGCATTGATTTCCATTTTTGTTGCACTATAATCTGATAATATACATGGGATAATTGTAATTCCTTTGCATTTACTTAAGCATGTTCTACCAGCTAATATGTGGTCTATTTTGGACAAGATCCCATGGACAGCTTGGAAGAATGTGTATCTGATGTTGTAAGGTGGAATACTCTGTAAACTTCTACTAAGTCCATTCTGATGTTTCTTTGTTGATTTTTTTTTGGCTAGTTGATCTGTCTATTTGTGACAGTGGGCTATTGCCACTCATAATTGTATTACTGTTTATTTGATTTTTGATGTCTGTTAAAAATCTGTTTTATATAGTTGGGTGCACTGGTATTTAAATATAAATATATATTTATTATCTCTTCCTCTTGGATTGTTACCTTTAGAAGGATGTAGTGACCTTCTTTGTCTCTCTTAATCAGTTTTGGTTTGAAATCCACTTTGTCTGCAAGTAGAATCATTACCCTGCTTTTTTCTTGGTTCTTGTTGCATGGAGTATTGTTTTCCATCCTTTGACTTTCAGTCTATGAATTTCTTTTGAATGAAACATGTTTCTGTATGCAATATATTATTGGATTTTGCCTCTTGATCCATTCTGCCAGTCTTTGTCTTTTAATTGGTGAATCGAGGCTACTTACATTGATGATTATAATTGTCATGTGTTGTGGTTTGGGGTTTTTGCAAGGGGAATAATACAGTACAGGACACATTTTATAGTATTTTTTAACATTTATTTAGTGTGTGTGTGTGTGTGTGTGTGTGTGTGTGTGGCCAGCTCAGCCCACATGTGGTGCTGGGGGATTGAACCGCGGTCCCTGTGCTTTGCCAAGCTTGTTCCAAGTAGGTGCTTTAGACCACTGAGCCATCTCGCCAGCCCCACATTTTATAATATTTTATAATCACCCAAAGAATCATACAGAAAGACTAGGAAATCTGTCCACACACTAAAAACCAAAAAAATCCAGCTGAGGACCTGGATCCTAATATCCTTCATGAGTCCAGCTGAAAACCAAGAGATCATAACAATGCCTTCCACAAGTCCAATTGGAGGGTTAGAACCTATCACAATGTCTCGTGCAGGCCTGCTTCACGGATCTGTGCTGGGAAGGCCCAAAGTCAGTGGTAGAAGCTAGAAAGTATATGCCAGCAGGATGAAGGATCTGTGCTAGCCGGTTGAGGGATCTGAACTGGAGCTAGGAAAACAATGCTTAAGGTAAACACCAAAGCTCCCCCCCAGAAGTGCCACAGCCATCCTCAGCAACAGTGAGGTCCTCCAGTAGGTGAGGAAAGTTGAGTTCCCATAAAGAAAGCCAACATGACAAGGTTTTCCATAAGGCTGAGCCAGGAACCAATGCTCCAAAGCCAGGAAGTGATGCTCAAGAAGAGGACCAGAGCTCCCCCAAAGTGAATCGTAGGTATTCTCAGCAACAGTGAAGGTCCCAAACTCCTTCAATAAGAACATCCAAGTTCTCCAGGAAAGCCAGCATAACAAGCTCCTCCAGCCGAATAGCCCAAGAGAGTCAGCAGCTTCAACAGCTCCAATAGCTTCTCCAAGAAGTTTCCCTAACAGCCTCTCTACAGCTTCTGTAGTTCTGCCTCTTATGCTACTAGCAACAATCCCCAGGTGGGCCTCCCATACCCATTACCATGCTAGTTCAATTTAGCTGGGTGTAACAAGTTGACCACCAGTTAGAAATCCACTACATCATGCTATTTTCCTATTCCCTTTTTTTTTCCCATCTGTTTAATTGCTAACCTTGCCTGATGGATTCATTTTGTTGGGGTTTATGGAGTTACAGCTTTGTTAATCTCCTTCTAGAATGTCCTTCAGCACATTTTGGCATGCTAGTTTGGCAGTCATGAATTTCTTCAGGTGTTCTTTGTCATGGAAGTATCTTATTTCTCCATCAAGTTTGAAAGATAGTTTTGAGTGATAATTAGTCTGGTTTGGAGGCTGTCTTCTTTTGACTTTACTTTAAGCTCTCCTTTACTTGAGGGTTTGTGCTGAGAAGTCTGCTGGGATTCTGATGGGATTTCCTTTATAGGGGATTTGTTTATTTCCTCTGACAGCTCTTAATATTCTATTCTTGTATTGAGTTCATGGAATCTAGACTATTACATGTCTTGGGATTGATTGATTGATTGATTGATTGATTGATTGATTGATTTGGCAGAACCAGGGATTTAACTCAGACCCTTGCACTTGCCAGGGAAGCACTTATTCTACTGAGCCATCTCCCCGACATCTAGATTAGTTTTTATCATGGCTAAATGGAGTTCTGTATCTCTGACATATATGAATGTCAAATTCTTTTTCCATACTTGGCAACTTTTCTGCCATCATTTTTTTTTTCCTGCCATCATTTCTGTGAACAGGTTTGTTTGTTTTTTTTAATGTCATTTGCACTGTCTCCTGCTTTTTCATTGACTCTGATCAATCTGATGTTATTCTTCTTTGCAGTATCTAGCACATGTTGGATTCATTTTTCATGATCCCTGGCTATTTTTCAGAAATCTTTTTTCATGATTGCTATCTACAATCCTGTCATATCTCTGACATTATATCTTCACAAATTGGCTCATTCTGCTGTATGTACTTTTAGTGAAAATTAATCTCTAGGATATCTGTTTGAATCTATTTCATAGATTCCATTTATTTCCTCTTTTGGTTTTTTTTTCTGTTTTTCCATAATTTTATTGAGAAACAAATAGCAATGAGACAGTTTCAAACCAAATTGGTAGGACAGTTTCAATAATTAACCCACTGCATACATTCTTCCTAGTGGTTAATTGCTGTACAAGATGCGGACATGATATCCTAGTTACAAACACTGTTAGAACAAATCCCTCTATTCATTAAGAGAATGTAACTATATATCTATCCTAATCATTTTGAATACACAGATACAAAATGGACATTCATCTGTATCCCCTTTTTTTGTTTAGTTCCATTATTTGAATATTATAGGTGTGTCAACTCAGTAAAATATTCTAAAAGAGTCCAGTAGTCCATAATAGTATTGGGTCT
>NW_004524578.1:28284320-28293353 GCF_000260255.1 Octodon degus
TTTAAAAAAAAAAAAAAAGATATAACTACTTCAGGCTGGGTGCACACCTGTAATTCCAACATGAGGATCGCTGTGAGTTCAAGACCAGCCTGGGCTACAAGGTGACCTCAAGGCTAGCCTCATCTACATAGTAAGACCCTGCCTCAAAAGGCGGGGGGAGACTATTTCTCAGAAATTTCTTCTATATAGCTGGATTTTGAGTTTTGTGTTGTTACAAGATCCTAGCTTTTCAATTTACTGGGGATGAGATGTTGCCGCCTATTTGGCCTACCCTCTGGTTCTTTGGCACTGGCCTGTGGTATTTTTTATGACCCTTAGGTAATTTCAGTCTTAGCATACCAGGAACAGCTGATTAGAACATTTATGTCAGCTAGCTAAAGTAGTACAAGCAGCAATAACAATAATATACAATGCAGCCTAGAAAACGACAAATGGGTGACTTGATTTGTCACTTTTAACCATGTGAACTAGATTTGTTTTTGTATAACAAAATCTAAATCCAGAAAATTGTATACAGTATGCCCGCAATATGATGAGTTTACCCTCAAGGGAGGAAATTTTAAAGGGTTTGGGAGGAATTAGAGAAACAGAAGAAGAGGCAGAGATTAGAAGCAAGGCTGGAGGGCAAGGGAAGATTACACAAGCTTTGGAAAGCTGGTAAAAATGAGAGGGAGAGAAGAAATAAATAAAAATGAGATCAGAAAAAAAAAAGCTAGAAACAGTGTTTATACTCCTTTACAAACAAGAACGAACAATCACGGAAAAAAAAAAAGGGAAAAAAATAAGAAAATGAATGCCCACATGAAGCCATGTCTCTGCTGTCCCTTGTAGATAAAGTGGGCAGACAGAGCCCCTATCCTTGTTAATTAATTCCAGCAAGCCAGCTATAGATTAATTGTGGGATAGAGTATAATTCCAGCAAGCCCACACGTTTAGTTCCACTGAAGTTCAGGCGGGTTTCTGGCTGTAAGGCTGCAACCCCGTTTGTTAAGCCTGCAACGCTCTTTGTGCCATCTGCCAGCTTTAATTGAGCTCCTCGACCTCAGACTAACTTGAACTCATTTCCACCGCTCCTTGACCCTGAGAGCAGCTAGATGGAGCCAGCACCCAGCTGCTCCTTTGGCCCCTCTCCAAGATAACTATTGACCAATCACCCTCTCTTGGGTGGGTTGACTGAAGGCAGATAGCACCAACTACTGCAGTCTGCTGCATCCTCTGCTCTGTTCCACTGATGTGTTTCTCTTTGGAGGCCTCTGGTGTCACCAGTAGTCACTGTGCATCTACACTCTACAGGTTTGAGCTGCCCTTCCCACTCAGTGGGTCTCGGGTCTCTCTCTCTCTCTCTCTCTCTCTCTCTCTCTCTCTTTCTCTCTCTCTTCCCTCCTTCTCTTCCTCCATTGATATATTCCAGCTCTAGCATCTGGACACCAAATTTCACAAAAATTTTTTCTCTGCTGTCCATCACTTCTTAAAAATCTGTTTTGTTATTGTTTCTTGTTTGTTTGTTTGTTTTGGTCTTTTTGAGACAGGGTTTTCACTATGCAATTCAGGATGACCTTTGAACTCACTTTGTAGCCTAGGCTTGCCTCCCCCTGTCTCAGCCTTCTGAGGACTGGGATTACAACTATATGCCATCATAGTGGTTTGTTATTTTATGATTTTTGAACTATTTCTCTTTCTCGTTTGTTTGTTTGTTTGTTATTTTGGGATACTCTGGATTGGATCCAGGGCTTTCCCACTCAGTTGTATCCCCAGCCCTTTAAAAAAAAAAAAAAAAAAAAAAAAAAAAAAAAAAGATGTATTTATTTATTTGGTACAGCTCATTATGTAGCTTGGACTCATAGTGATCCTCCTGTCTCAGCCTCCCCAGCACTGGAATTATAGGCAAGTGCCACCACCCCCTGTTTCAGTGGCTGGCATGGCATGTAGCTTGCACTTGCCAGGCAGGTGCTTAGACTGCCAAGCTATCTCCCCAACCCAGCCCCCCCTTTTTTTTGACAAGGTGTCACTAGATCACTTAGTTCCTCAGGTTAGGCTCAAACTTTTCATCTTCCTACCTTGGCCTCCCAGAGTACTAGGATTATAAGTGTGTACCACCATGCCCAGATAGATAGATAGATAGATAGATAGATAGATAGATAGATAGATAGATAGATAGATAGACAGACAGATATCAAAAATTGAACTCAGGGCCTTGAGCTGGCAAGGCATGCACTGTGCCTCTGAAATACATCCTTGGCCCTCTTGTTATATTTTCAAAGGATTTCCTCCACCAAATGGTATATGCCTGTAATCCCAGCACTTGGGAAACTGAGACAGGAAGATGGCTACAAGTTTGAGGCCAGCCTGGGCTACATAATGAGAACCTGTCTCAAACCAGCAAAAAAAGAAGATGAAGAAGAAAAGCAGCAGTTACAGCTGGTGTGCAGCAGCACCCTTGCAGCTTGCTAAATTAGAGCCCTATGTTTGCCAGAGCCTGTTTTCTCCCCATAGAGACTCTTCTGTCAGGTGGTATCTTCATACAACACAGAGGCCTTGTGCCCCTCCACACCCCATGGTTATGGCCATGAAGAATTGTGGCCCAGGGGCAGCAGAGCAGCTACCTGAGAGGGCCACTGCCACGTACAGACAAGTGTAACGCTGATAGGATTTAGGGAGATAGAGCATGACCCGACCTGGCTTGTCTCAGAGCCCCCTTCTTGTTAACTTTCATCACCAACACCCAGTGGGTTTATAAAGCCATCAGAGCTGGATTCTCAGATACAGGCAGCTTATATGATTGTTTTGTGGAAGCATTGTTGAAGCTAGCAAAAAAAGAAAAAACCTAAATGCCTCACAATCTAAGATTGGTTAAATATATTTTTGTATATTTCCATGATAAAATTACTTGGTGGCCATAAGAAATCATATTTTCAAGAGTATTTTGGTAGTCCAAGTGGAGCAAGCAAGCTGAGCAGTTGTGTGTTTGTGTCCCAGAAACCAGCAGCACTTGCAGCATAGCTGACAGCTGGGTAAAAAGCAGATTGCAGAAGTCAAAGAGGCTTACTCACTAATTGAGGAGGATGCCAGGTATCATGGCACACACCTATGATCCCAGCATTCAGGAGGCTGAGGCAGGAGGATCATTGTGAGCTCAAGGCCAGCCTGAGCTACATAGTGAAACCCTGTCTCAAAAAGAAGAAAAACCAAATCAGTAAGGATGAAGGCAGAACTATAACAACAAAGGAACTGGGAGCTATAATGGGCCTCTTGGGCAGAATCCCACAGCAGCAGAGATATAGGACATGATTTATGAAGTTGATGCCTATGGCAATTGTACAATGGTAGTGGTACTTTCTTCGGCAGCACATATACTAACTAAAATTGGAATGATACAGAGAAGATTAGCATGGGCCCTGCGCAAGGATGACATGCAAATCCGTGAAGAATTCCATATTTTTTCGCTGCTCAATAAAAAAGCCTTTTTTTCCAAAAAAAAATTTCAGGTATAATGATGAGGTCTTCATTCCACTGTTTTCTTCCTTTATCTTACAGTTATTGTCCAGGAAGCTTACTTTAGAAAGTTGATCAAGAAACATGTTGCATGTGGCTTAGTCTGGATATTTCTAAACCCCTCTGCACATCTCAGTTTAGATGGAATTGGTCAAAGGGGAGAACATGTGGGTTATGCATTTTTTAAAAGTAATTTGCTTTAAGAATTGTTAGCATGTTGTTGTTGAAGAGTTGATTTGTCACTCTGTGTGAACTCTAGACAGTCAACAGTATGTACCTACAAGTTGCAAGTATGAAGAGGTGTATTTTCAGGTACTCATACACTATTTTTGTTCTGCTGGCTTTATACAGAAAGTTTCTTTTGTTTTGTTTCTTGCTTTTTAAACTATGTTTAACTACTTAAAGAAAATCTGCTTGTGGCACAATTTGCCTCAAATCCATTCCAAGTTATATATTTATTTTATTTTCCAATAAAAAAAGTAATTAAAAAGATATTTGATGACACAGGAGAATGCTCAGTATATAATCTTGGGTGGAAAGTAGGGCACAGACTGTGATTAAGCTCCACACTATAGGTTCTTTGGGAATTTAGGGGGTTTAGGGGGTGGGAGGTGCTAGGGATCCGTCAGGGCCTCACATAAGCTAAACTTGTACTTTACCACCGAGCTACAGCTGGAGCCCTGTGTGCTGGGGCATTTTTTCTATTGCACTCAGGAGCCATTTAATACTGCTCTATATCTCCAACCTTTTGTTGTTGTTGTTATGTTTTGTTTTGTTTTTTTCCATTTAGGTATTTGGTACAGGGTCTTACTATGCGGCTTAGACTCGTAAGGATCCTGTTTTCAGCCTCCCTAGCACTGGAATCACAGACATGCACAACCACGCCTGGACTCGGACTCAGTCGCAGGCTCAGTGCACCCCGGGGGGCAGGGCTGGTGAGGCCTGTAGGACCGGGGGTCAAACCCTGGTCCCTGCACTTGCCAAAGCGCCACTTACTACGCTGAGGCTGAGCTATCCCACCAGCCCTTTTGTTATGTTTTGAGGCAAAAATCTCAGTAAATTACCTAGACTGGCCTCAGGCTTGCAGTCATTGTGCCTCAGTTTCCTAAGTAGCTGTGCCTAGTTGTCTGTAGGTTTTTAATGTGAAATGAAAGGGAAGGGTAAAAGGAAGTAGACTCCTGGATGGTGAGATTGTGAATTAATTCTTATTTTTTTTAAGGGGCTTTGTACATGCTAATTCCATTCTGTATTTTCCAAATTTGCTATTATGGCAAATTGTTCCACTACCAACATGGGTGCACATATATCGTTGTGGTATGATGTTTTTAGTTCTTATGGGAAAATACCAGAAGGCGAATAGCTGGGTTGGATGGGACCTCTAATCCTAGTTTTTTTAGAAATTTCCACAGATTTCCACAGTGGTTGCACCAGTTTACAGTCCCCTCAGCAGTGAAAAAGGATTCCTCTTTTCCCATAGCCCCTTCAAATATTTGTTATTGGTTAATTTCTTGATGATAGCCATTCTTTCTAGGGTGAGATGGAATCTCAGTATTGTTTTAATTTGCATCTCTCCAGTGACCAATGATGTTAAACATTTTTTCATATATTTATTTTCTATTTGTATTTCTTTATCTAAGAAGTGTGTATTAATTTCAGATGCCCCTTTTGGATTGGGTATTTGAATTTTGGGGGGCTCTGATTTTTTTTCAATTCTTTATATGTTATAATGCCAGGTGTGATGGTGCATGCCTATAATCCCAGCACTCAGAAGGCTGAGGCAGGAGGATTGTTGAGAGTTTGAGACCATCCTGGGCTGCAAAGTGAGTTCAAGATCAACCTGATGGGAGCTGGGGAGATAGCTCAGTAGAATAAGCATTTGCCTGGCAAGTGCAGGGTCCTGAGTTTGATCCCCAGTACTAGAGGAGAAAAAAAAAAAAAAAAAAAAAAAAAATCAGCCTGAACTGTAGAGAGAGACCCTGTCTCAAAAAGAAAAGACCGCCAAAAAAAAAAAAAAAAGACCTTTTTTTTTTTGGTGGAACCAGGGATTGAACTCAGATCCTTCCATTTCCCAGAGAAGCACTTTTTCCACTGAACCAGCTTCCTGGCTCTTAAAAAGAAAAGGAAGAAGAAGAAGGAGAAGAAGAAGACTGAAGAAAAATTGGCTAAAATTTTTTCCCACAATTTCCCGCCCCCCACCCCCCCCAGGACCCAGGATTGAACTCAGGATCCTGCGTTAGCCAGGCAAGCGCTCATTCTACTGAGCTATCTCCCCAGCCCCACAATTTGTAATAGCTAGATCTTGGAAACAATCCAAACGCCCATCAACTGAGGAATGGATAAAAAGATATGATATTATTATACAATGGAGTACTGTTCATTATAAAGCAAGGAAAACCAAGACTTGTTTTAAGTAAATGTATGCAATTTGAGGCTATACTCTTAAATGAAATCAGATTTGCATTTATAAACATTGTCTCTCTAGCATAAGAAGCTGAAAGAGTAAATAAGATCCAAAATGTACAATAGATACTATGAAATAGGAAAAAACTGTTCAAAAGGAAAAAGAAACTTGGATGGGGGAAAAGGACAAAAGGAAGGGAAAATAAATTATACGTGTGTGTGTGTGTGTGTGTGTGTGTGTGTATTAAGATTATCTGCTAATTTCTATTCTACTAATTTCCTTTTAGAAAAGAAAGGTTTATGCTTATATCATTTTGTCAATTTTTCATGCCTATATCTTGTAATCTGAGCACCTACTTTGAAGTTAACAATATGCAATGTACTAGCCATTATTATGCTCCTACAATCTTTTTTTTTTTTTTTTTTTTTTTTGTGGCGGAACTGGGGATTGAACTCAGACCCTTGCGCTTGCCAGGGAAGCGCTTATTCCACTGAGCAATCTCCCCAGCCCCCTGCTCCTACAATCTTACTCTGAAGTTTTGTATCATTTTAATTGTTTTTTACTCTTAAAAAAAAAAAAAATTGTGGGCTGGTGAGATAGCTCAGCGGACTGAAGGGCCTGCTTAGGCGAGGGAGCATAGTTCAATTCCCTGACACCACATGTGGTGCCAGCCCTCCCCCTAGGGCAGGCTGAGCCAGCCAGAGTCTGGGCTAGTGGCACATGCATTGTAATTCCAGTGCTCAGGAGACTGAAAGCAGGAGTATCACTACAAGTCCAAGCTGCATAGTGAGACCCTGCAGCAGCCAAATGCACTTAAAAAAATAATAAAAAATAAAAAAAACAGGGCCGGCCAAATAGCTCAGCAGATTAAAGCACCTGCAAGCAGGTGCAGGGGCCCAGGGTTCAATCTCTGGGCCTGCCGTGCCAGCCCTGCCCCCAGGGCACACTGAGAAGGCAACTGAAACTGGGCGTGGCAGCATGCGCCTGTAATCCCAGCTCTTGGGAGGCAGTAAACAGGCATATCACTACAAGTCCGATGTAGTAATGAGACACTGAACACCCTTAGACCCTTCCCTAAAATTAAAAAAAAATAATAAAATTTTTTTAAATGCTACTATGATCCTGTCCTGTGCTATTAGTAAAAAAAAGTTTATGAGGTTTGGCGGGGGAAGTTGGAATTTGTTTTGCTTTGTTTTGTTGAGACAGGGTCTTACTCTATAATCTAAACCTCCCTTGAATTTACTATGTAGCCCAGCCTCACCTTGAACACATGATCCTCTTGTCTCAGACTGTCAAACACTGGGATTATTGGTATGTGCCACTTCCATCACTCAGCCTCTGAAGAGCTAGGATTCCAAGAGTGCAACTGAAGTTCATGTTTCTAAGAGAAATTGGGAATAAACTCCAGAGCAAGAATAAATACCGGGGCTGGTGAGATGGCTCAGTGGTCTAAAGCACCTACTTAGAACAAGCTCAGCAAAGCACAGGGACCACGGTTCAATCCCCCAGCACCACATGCCAGCCAGCCCCGCCCCCTGGTGGGCTGAGCTGGCCACACACACACACACACACACACACACACACACACACATATATAAATAAATAAAAAAGAATAAATACCAATCGAAATTCTTTTGCTAAATCTCCCTACTTCATACTGGTTCTAGTGATAAAGTTGTAACACAGAAACATCCCCTGTCTCTACAAGTTTTCAAGAGAAGTTGAAAGAGACTATACAATGCCAGGCATGGAGGCACACACTTGTAATCCCAGCACTACAGGAGGCTGTGGCAGGACAAGCACCTGAGTTCAAGGCCAACCTGGGATGCATAGTGTGTTGAAAGCCAGACTGAAGTACAGAAGGAGGCCCTGTTGAGAGGGACAGGGACAGGGACAGGGACAGGGAGTGAGAGTGAGAGTACATTCTGCACTGCACGCCCAGAGATGACTCCAGTGCCAGCAGCGTCAGACCATAGGATTTATTTCAAGGCAGGTGTGTTTGCGATGCCTCATTTAATGCCAAGCACCCGGTCATGTGCCAGGCTGATGTTTGCATTTCCCTGCTTGTGCTCTAAATGTGAAAGGGCACACCCTGCACAGCCCGCCCCCAGGGAGTGGGGCTCCCAGAACTGCGTGTTTTCTTTTTCAGCTCTGGATTGTGTTATACTTTTTGTTCACTGACTTACGAACAAGTAATATACTTGCAGAGTGCAAAATTACAAACCTACAAGAGAACATGAGAAGAACAAGACTCTCCCATCCCATCCTTTGGTCCCCAGTTCCCCTCTCTGGGAGACAAACTGTGTCAACGGCTTCTTGGGATTTCTTCCAGACATGTTTATGTGGGTTTTTTCCTCGATACTAAGGATTAGATCCAGTTACACTAACACTTTATCTGACTTGGTATCCTTTCTCCCACTTGACACTGTACAGTAATGACATTGAGGGGAATGTAAAGCATTTAACATGGATAAATGCTCTTCATAAAACACTCAGAATGCCTGCAGATGTGTCGGGAAATGATCCAGTCTGCTGTCCTACAGCTGGACACTTAGGCTTTCCACCCTGAAATGCTCTGATTCTGTCCAAAGTGAAAATGGCCATATGGATGCAGCCAGCAATTGCAGTTTAGACCTTCACTCGCCATTTGTTCCCTGGAGACACAGGAGTCTAGGGTCAGGCAAGGCCCAAGTCCTAGCTCAGAGGGTGGTCCCTATCCATGTGGCCTTTAGGGACTGGCTGTGTGGTCCAAGCCAGCAGAGGAGGTATAATTAGCTGGATCACATAATGCTGGCTCTGTCATGCCCCAGGACTGTGCAGTTGGTAAACACACCACACAGGAGCAAAGCTAAGCTGGAGAGGGGACAAGGAGGGGAGGGGTGAGAGCAGGGAGAGGCTTGCAGAGGGGCTCCCTGCAAGTCTGAGCAGAGTTGGAAAGCCAGCCTTGTTCCCTGCCTGTTTGCTGGTTCTGTCTCCCAGGCAGCCCAGGAAGCACTGTCATCCTGTTCTGTGCTGCCTCCCACTCTCCACTTAACCCTTTGCCCAGTCAACCCTATTTTCCCTGATAATTGAGTGTGTTTGTTCATTTATATATTCATTCATTCTTTTCAACTCTTTTTTTTTTTTTTTTTTTTTTTTTT
>NW_004524578.1:28293853-28296573 GCF_000260255.1 Octodon degus
GTTCTAAGTAGGTGCTTTAGATCACTGAGCCATCTCACCAGCCCCCATTATATATATTCCTTATACATCTTCCATACATACTGAGTTCCTTCCCTAATTTGGACATTGTCTCCTCAGCAGATGTAAGGTTTTCCAATATTCTCTCCTATTACAATACGCGGATTGTCTACCTACAGCTCAGACGCTTAATGATCCTCCTGTCTCAGCCTCCCCAGTGCTAGGATTACAGGCATGTGCCAACCTACCCACTTTCAGGGTTCTGGGGCTGGCTCAGCACCTAGGGTTCCAGGGCCTGCACAGCATGTGGTACCAGAGATTGAACTCAAGACCTTACACTTGCCAGGCAGGCACTTGGACTGCAGAGCTATCTCCCCAGCCCCTTTTCATTTTTTTCTTTGGTACTTTTTATTGTTTTGGTTTTTCTTTTGAGACAGGATCTCACTATGTAGTTTAGGCTGGCCTTGAGCTTGCAGCAATCCTCCTGCCTCAGCCTTCTGACTGCTAGGATTATAGGTGTGTGTGTCCACACCCAGCAATTTGGCACTGCTTTTGAGAGCTTGACATATCCCCCTTGACCATACCCTTGGTCCTTGCGCCAAGGACCCAGCAATGAACAGGGGAATGACTCCTCCTTCCTTCACGCAGCTTCACTCTGGAGTGCTGTCACCAGCTAGTGTGGGCTCTTAGCTGCATATAACATGGGAATTGGACAAGGCTGATTCTTGAGCTTCTTAAAGACCATAACTGTTGTGCATCCTCTTCTTTTTTTGGTGGAACCAGGGATTGAACTCAGGCCTTTGTGCTTGCCAGGCAAGCGTTTATTCTACTGAGCCATCTCTCTGGCCCCTCTTTTTCAGGGCTCTCTAAACAGGCCAGCAAAATGTTACCCATCACTTGAGGATCCTTTTCCTCAACCCATGTAGAAGCCATGAATTGGTAATGGGAAGCTCTTTTGGTGTTAATAGCTCTAAGCTTTAATGCCAGCAGCAATTGGCTCTTTTAGTGTTCATGGCCCTCCTTGATGCTCAGAGCAGGCCATTACCCAACAGGCCTCAGGAGTGCTTCAAGTTGCCAGAGACGATGACTCCCCACAATTCTTCATTGCTCTCCAGCTTGATTCTATCCACCCCTTCAGTGTTACCAGCTCAGTTACTAGTAGACCACCTCAGCATGTTCTACTCAAGAGAGAATTCATGAACAGGTAAAAAATGTGCCACCATAATAGATTTTGTTAGAATTGCCTGTACAGCATAAGTGGGAAGAGCATACAGAATAAACCACTAAGGCATGGAGGGGTAGCTTATATATGGAGGGAGGCTCCACCCCAACCTAACGAGGAGGCTGCAGAGGGACAAAGTCATCCAGAGAGACTGCAGGCCAGAGTTCTCTGGGATGGGTCCACAGCTGAATCCTCTACAGCTCAAGAACAACATCTCCGGAAGTAGTGGGGAGATGCTGTAGTGTGGGCCCTACTATAGCTGGGCCAGCTGTAAGGTATTTGGAGTAGCTACAAAAAAAAAATTAAAAATATTCTTGGAGGGCAGTGGGCCCTTGTCCAAGATGATTGATAATCTAGTTAAGTGTTGGTAAAAAGTAGCATTGGCACAGTGCCTGGAGGCATATGGTGTGTGTTATAGTCAGAGTTTACAAGGGAAAGGATTAAATACAGAAAACATAATTTATAGGATTATTTTATAATATTCACCCAAAAAGTCAAATGCAAGAGATCTATCCACACATTAGAGACCAAAAAAAAAAATCTAGCTGAGGTCCTGTGTCCTGCCCCAGTGTCCTCCATGAGTCCAGCTGAAGACCTAAAGCCCATGGCTATGTCTTCCATCAGTCCAGCTAGAGGCCTAGGACCCAAGACAATGTTATCATGCAAGTCTGTTTCAAGGATCTGTTCTGGGAAGGCCCAAAGGTCAGTAGTGGATTCTAGAAAGTCTGTGCTGGAGAAATGAAGGTTCTGTGCCAGCAGGCTGAGGGATCTGCACCCCTAAGGTAAGGACCAGAGCTCCAAAGAGAACAGTAGCCATCCTTATCAACAGCAAGAACCTGAGCACCTCTAACAGTGAGAACAACCAAGTTCATATTAGGAAAGCCAGCATGACAAGCTTTTCAAGAAGGACCAACAGGGCCTGCCAGGTAACTCAGCAGAATAAAGTGCCTATTTAGGCAGATGCAGGAACCAGGGTTTCGATCCTCAGCATGCCGTGCTGGCCCCATCCCCAGGGCATGAGACGCGATTGAGGTGGTGGTACATGCCTGTAATCCCAGAGCTTGGGAGGCTGTAAACAGGAGGATCACTAGGAGTCCGATCTGTATAGTGAGACCCTGTAGACTATATACTAAATACATTTTTTTAAAAAGAGAATACAAGTTTTCAAAGTAACTATAGGTGATCTTCCAGATTTCTGCAGGGTCCATTGTAATTTTACCCTTTTCATTCCTAATTGCATGGATTTGAGTCTTTTATTTCTATTTTTTGATAAGGTTGGGTAAAGGTTAATCTTTCTAAGAACCATGGGCTGGAGATTTAGCTCAGTAGCACAAGTACCTGCCTGGCAAGGTCAAGGTCCTGAGTTCAATTTCTGGCATAAAAAAAATCAAAGAACCACCTCTTCTATTATTATTATTGTTATTATTATTATTGTTAATTATTATTGTTTTTTTGTTTTTGGCAGAACCAGGGATTGAACTCAGGCTCTTGCACTTGCCAG
>NW_004524578.1:28296673-28301799 GCF_000260255.1 Octodon degus
CCCTTATTCTACTGAGCCATCTCCCTGGCCCCTCAACTCTTCAATTAATTGATTTTTTTATATTATTTTCTTAGTCTCCAATGTGTTGATTTTTGCTATGATTTTTATAATTTCCTCCCTCATATGAGCTTTTGGCTTAGACTGCTCTTCTTTTTCTAGAAGTTGGAGGTTCACCACTAAGTTGTTTATTTGTATTTGGTCTGTTTTCCTGACATGAGTATTCACTGCTATAAATTTTTTTTCTTAGGACTGCCTTCATTGTGTCCCATAAGTTCTGGCGTGTTGTATTATAATTATCATTTAATTGTAGAAACTCTCTAATTTCTTCTTTAATTTCATCTGAGATCCATGAATATATGAAACATATATTCATATTATTGGATCTTGTTTCTTAATCCATTCTGCCAGTCTGTGTCTTTTGATTGATGAATTGAGACCATTCACACTGGTGGTTAGTGGATGGGCGTAGTGGCACACACCTGTAATTCCAGCATTTTGGAGGCTGAGGCAAGAAGAATATGTGAGTTTGAGGCCTACCTGGACTACAAAGTGAGTTCAAGGGCAGCCTGAACTGCATAGTGAAACCCTATCTTAAAAAGACAGAAAAAGGGGGCAGGGAGATGGCTCAGTAGAATAAATGCTTCCCTGGCACATGCAAGGGCCTGAATTCAATCCCTGGTTCTGCAAAAAAAAAAAAGACAGAAAAAAAATTAATGGTTATAGCTGCTATATATTGACTTCCTTGCCATGTTATTTTCTTGTTATTGGTGCCCCCCTTTATTTTTCCCTCCCTCCATTTAATTGTTTTCCTTGCCTGAAGCATTCCTTCTGTTGGGGTTCATAAAATTGTAGTCCTTGTTATCTCTTTCTAGAATGTTCTTCAAAACATTTCAGAGTGCTGGTTTCATGGTCAGCACTTTCAGTGTCCTTCAAAACATTTTTGGAGTGCTGATATACTCAGATGTTCTTTATCGTGGAAGTATCTTATTCATCCATCAGTTTTAAAAGATACTTTTGTGGAGTACATCAATTTGTGTTGAAGGTTGCTTTCCTTTAGAATTCGAAATGCTTCACTCCAACCTCTCCTTTACTTGAGGATTTGTGCTGAGAAGTCAGCTGTGATTCTTACAGGCTTTCCTTTATAGGTGATTTGTTTCTTTTCTCTAGCAGCTTTAAAGATTCTATTCTTCTGTTAAATTTATGGAATCTTGGGGCCAGGGAGATGGCTCAGTGGAATAAGTGCTTCCCTGGCAAGCACAAGGGCCTGAGTTCAATTCCCAGTTCCACCAAATAAATAAATAAATAAATAAATTTATGGAATCTTGAATATGATATGTCTGACTATAATATTTGTTTGTTTGAGGCTAATTTGAGTTCTACATGCCTCACTTAACTGTATGTCAAATTCTTTTTCACTACCAGGGAAGTTTTCTGTCATGACATCTGTGAACAGGTGTTTTGTTTTTTGTTTTTTGGGTTTTTTGAATATATATCGTTTGTGCTCTCTTCTGCTTTTTCAGTGACTTCATCAATCTTAAATTATTTTTTCTTTGCTACATCTAGCATCTGCTCGATTGATTTATCATGGTCTCTTGCTATATTTAAGGGCTATTTCTTTAATTTTATTTATGTTTTTATTTTATTTGGCTCAGCCTGCCCTGAGGGTGGGGCTGGTGCAGCATTGGTAGTGGGGCTCGAACTGTGATCCCCTGCAACTGCCTAAGCTTGCCTAAGCAGGCACTGTAGACCACTGAACTATCTCACCGGCCCCTTTAAGAACTATTTCTTCTCATGATCACTAACCACAAGCCCGTCTATATCTGAGATCCTGTCCTCACCTTGGCTTAATCTGCTGCAGGTACTTTTAATGGAATTTTCATTCTCTGGATACTTACTTTAATCTGCCCTGTGGATTCTATCTCTTTTCTATGCTGAGCATTCATGGCTTCCATAATTTTCTTAAGCTCCTCTATTTGCTTTGTCTGTATCTGCTCTAAAGTCACTAAGCATGGTTTTTATTGTGGACACCATCTCTATAGTTGTCTGAGAAATTACTTCTGATTGGATTTTTTTCTGGAGTCTCATCCAATAGTTTTGTTGTTACCACTTCAGAAAGGCCAATGTTGGGTTGCTTTATTGCTAGTATTTAGAACCCTTAGGAGGGCTGGTGAGATGGCTCAGTGGTCTAAAGCACCTACTTAGAACAAGCTTAACAAAGCACAGGGACGGCGGTTCAATCCCCCAGCACCACATGCCACACACACACACACACACACACATAAATAAATAAATTAATTAATTAAAAAAAAAAAGAACCCTTAGGAAATAACTACTTCTCCAAGATCTCTTGCAGATGTAGCTGGTTCTTGAGTTTTGAGCCTGTTTCAAGATCCCACATCTTCAATTTGTTGAGGCTGGAAAGTTGCTGCCTGCTTGGCCTTGCCCCTGAGTTTTGGGCACTGTATCACAGTATTTTCTATGACCTTTCATCTCAGTCTTGGCATACCAGGAATAATAGCTGTTTAGAACAATTATGTCACTCTTGCTAAAGTAGTACCATCAGTAATAACAGTAGCACCAATCACAGCCTAGAAAATTCCCCACTTACCTATATGTTGGAGCCCTGGTTCTTGAACCAGCCCTCTGACTCCAGCCCTTGTCCCTCCAGAAGAAAAGCCACTTGGACTGGACAGTTGTTTTTTTGTTTTGTTTTGTTTTGTTTGGACTGGACAGTTTTGTTTCTCCTCCAACTCTTCATTTTACATTTGAGGAGTTGCCTAGAAAGATGGATGTACCTTGCCCAAGACACATGGTGTACAAAAAGAATAGGAACCTCAGGTCCCAGCCCAGGACTCATACTGTTCATGTGGTGGTCAAGGCAAGCCTGACACATCTGAGAGGAGGTAGTCATGGTTGTCTAATTCTCCTCCCTGAAGTCCCAACCAGACCATCCCCTTTGCTGAGTATCCCTCTTGTTGGTGACAGCCCTGAGAGCCCCACACCAGCTTTCCCCTGCCTTTAGCAGCACCTGCCTCTCTTAAGTGGGCTTTCATCCTCCAACGCGACAAGAGCAGCTACTGCATTTAGACCCTGCTCAGATTCTCCAAGACAACGTTGGTCTTGTCTCTCAAGTTCTCACAGTCTCTGGAGAGGGCCAGTGTCAATAGGGAAAAGCTGACCAGGACACAGGTGACCAGTGTGCAAGAGAGAAGGCACAGGTGTCCAAGGCACATCGCAAGACCCACAACTTGGTTACTGAGGGTAGAAGCAGTTCAGGTAAGACTTTCCTGAGGAGATGATGGCCAAATTGACCCCTGAAGTCTGAGTGACAAATTCACCAGGCCACAGCTATTGGGACAGAGACTCTCAGGTCAGGAAACAGAGAATACAGGGCCAAAGGCAGAAAGGTAGAGGTGCATGACAAGGATGTGGAAGTAATGTAGCATCAGCTCCTATCTGTTCTGTGTGTGTCATACTTCCATGCTCTGGGTTCTGTGAGCAGGACCTCATCTCCCTTACTCGGGAAAGTCTATAGGCAAGGAAGGCCTACTCTGGACTACAACAGAGGCATCCCATGTGGGCAGTTGATCACCAGCTTCCATCACCAGAGACACACTGCCCTTCTTAGCCACAGCCCTCCTCCCTACCCAGAACCTGCTGGGGCCCCATGAGGAGCCGTGCCTGGCTGGATGCTTTGACTGTGGTAGGGGAAACTGCAGGTGGACACATTGCTGACCTGAGTCCTTCCTCTTCCCTAGTCATCAACCCCACTGGTTTTTGGCTTTTGGTTTTTTGAGACAGGCTCTCTATATGTCGTACAGGATGTCATTGAACTCACTATTTAACTCAGGCTGGCCTTGAAATCATATGGATCCTCCTGCCTCAGCCTCCCAAGTGCTGGGATTATAGGCATTGTATCAGCATTTTAATAGAGGTACAGATATAACACAAGATGTACAAATGTATAAGAAATTCCAAGGTTGGCTTACAACAGTCAGCCATAGAGTTGGAAGAGGAAGTGTGCAGAGGGCGTCTGTACACTGGAGACTAAGGATGCAGTTCAAGGTCCGGAGCCCACTGCTGTATTCTGTGCAAGTCCATATCAGGATGCTGATGGATCTGGGATGGAAGGCTGATGAGTCTACACTCCAGAAGGCTGAAGGATCCAAAGCATAAGCCAAGAGTCTGCACTAGAGCCAGAAGATGACATCCAAGCTGATGGCGAAGACTGGAGCTCCTCCGAGGAAAAATGAGACCCTCTGTCCTTCCTCATTCTCCTTTAAGTAATGAGTCACTCTAGAGTGTGGCCTCCACACCCTAGGGTGTAGAATTGCTGAGCCAATTTAGTTAAGCTCTTAGCTTCTCAAGTTGACACAATCAGTCAACCACTACAGGCATGTACCCCTATACCTAGCATGGTTTTTGTTTTTTAGGGTTGTTTTGTTTTTTGAGACAGAGTCTCATTATGTAGTTCAGGCTGGACTTGAATATACTATGTAGCCCAAATTGCCCTTGAAGAAGGTGATCCTTCTTCCTCAGGCTCCTGAGTGCTGGGATTATAGAATTGTGCCACCATGCCTGCTTTACCAACACCATTAGGTAGTGCTAAGGCAGGCCAATTCTTCCTCCTACAGCCAAGGTGAGGGATGGAGAATTTGTTAATTTTCTCATTGCTGTGACAAAATACCTAACATCCAAAGTTAAAGGAGGAAAGATGATTTATTTATTTATTTATTTATTTATTGTTGTTGTTGTTATTATTATTATTATTATTATTATTATTATTAAGTACTGGGGAGATCCACCCAACCCCAGGCCCTTCAGGTGCATGGGAGAGCTTCTGCTCTGTCCTGCACCCACTGGACCAAGCCCAGGCATGCAGCATGAGAGAGGCCTTTCCCCACATTCTCCGGACTTCCCCCGCCCCTCCAGAGCCAGCACAGCCCTCCCTGTGAGTGAGAACTTCCACTGTGCTCTTGGGAGTCCTGCAGACCTGCCAAAGCCCAGGCCCAGTGAGTGTGGGAGAGCTTCTGCACTCTCCTGCACACCCCATACCCCTCCAGACCCAGCCCAGGCCTGGCATACAGGCCTGAGGTGAAACTGCAGCTGAAGGCCTTGCAGTGAGA
>NW_004524578.1:28308514-28315941 GCF_000260255.1 Octodon degus
AAAGAAAGAAAGAAGAAAGAAAGAAAGAAAGAAAGAAAGAAAGAAAGAAAGAAAGAAAGAAAGAAAAGAAAGAGAAGAAGGAAGGAAGGAAGGAAGGAAGGAAGGAACGAAGGAACGAAGGAACGAAGGAAAAGAGGAAGGAAGGGAGGAAGTCCAAGCATTCCAGACAGCTGAATGCAAGGCAGCTCCTGGAGGGTGGCAGCGGCGGGCTCAGAAGGAAGCACTGCACTCGTCCTCCATACCTCAGCCTGCATGTTCTTGCTCCACGACCTTCACTGCATCTAGTATAAGAAATAAGCACAAGCATTCCCTGAGTCCTGGAAGCCACTGTAACACTAACCTGTGGCAGCACCTTGGGTACCTAAGTGTACACTGTGGGTTAAAAGCACAAGTAAAACAAACTGAGGTTCTCAACTGGCACCAAAGGGGGAGCCGCTGGGACTGAGCCCTCACCTATGGATCTGATGCTGCGGGTAGTGGCGGAACTAAATGGGGCTAGGGGACACTGCTGCAGATTTTCTTGCTGCTTTTCCTTGTGAGGGAACCCACACATGCATGGGGTCAGAAGTAGTCTGTTGTGCCGGTCCCACTTCCTGGGGTGAGCTGAGATGGCGATTGAGACTGGGTATAGTGGCATGCGCCTGTAATCCAGTGTGCTTGGAAGGCTGAAAGCAAGAGGATCACTACGAGTCCAATCTGTGTACAGTCCAATGTCGGAGTGAGACCCTGTAAACCCTGTCCTAAATACAAAAAAAAAAAAAGAGAGCAAGAGCGAGAGAGCAGGGGCCAGGGAGATGGCTCAGTGGAATAAGCACCTCCCTGGCAAGTGCAAGGGTCTGAGTTCAATCCCTGGTTCCGCCAAAAAAAAAAAAAAAAAAAAAAAAAAAAAAAGAGCAAGAGAGCAACAGAGAGAGAAAGAGACAGAGAGAGAGAGAGAGACAGAAACAGAGAGGGAGGGAGGGAAGGAAAAAAATGAAGTAGTCTGTATCATGAGAATGTAAGGAAAGAAACTGAGCCTGAGTTTGAGTTGTTTCACCCTTGTTCTGCTCAACCTGCCAGTCACCAGATCTGGTCAGTCTTGTGCCTGGTCAATCCATCCCGCCCCCTGCCACATCTGTAGACCCCTTTTAGCCTAGCTCCTGCAGCTGAACACAGCACCTGCTGTGCACTCTCACCAAGGCCCCCACTGACCCAAGAAATCCTAGGCCCGCCAGGCCCAGTCCTGCCACCTGTCCATCCTGTGTCCACTCCTGACAAAGCTATCAGGCTGTCTGCCCTCCCCCAGTCCCCAGGTACAGGCTGTTCCGACTCGCTGTTCCAAGAGGCCTCTGATCAGGGCCTTTCCCCATGCTCACATTCCTGCCCAGTCATCACCATGCCCACAGGGCAGAAGGGCTTCTCTCACTGCTGTATCCCCAGTGCCCAGAACCGTGTCCAACCCAGTGTGCAGCTGGCAAGCAGCCCTCCCTACCCTATAGAACTTCCATTCTAGAACCTGCCACCCACCCGCCACCACCTCCTGCCCTGTTGCTCTGACTGGGTTCCCAGAAGAACCTGGCTGGACTCCATATTTTTCCAAGCCATGGCCAAGGCATGAGGCTGCTGAGACACAGCTCAAGATAGCAACCTCCTGGGCACAATGCCTGCCTGGCCTGGTCAGAGCTGACCCTGCTGGGGACATCCAAACCAATCCAGGTCACAAGGGCAGTAGCACTTGTCAGGCCACAGCTCAACTGATGCTCAGGGGGCTGGACAGAGGGAAAGGGGCTATTGGGATTCGGACTCTTCTGCTACCGAAGTTTGTCATCTCAGCCCTGTGCCCACCCTGCAGGAGCAGCCCAAGGGCCATTCATTCAGGGTTCAGGAGCCCTGGGCCAGGACATGAGCAGAATCCAGGGACAGGCCACCACCATCCTGGCAACTCAATGTACAATGGGGAGTCCCAGCAGAAGGGGCAGACAGCCCTGCAGGCCCTGGGAGTAAAAGGGACATTAGGTTTTCCAGGCCACAGGACCCTGCTGTCATCATTGCCCCAGATATCACCACCACACCCACATATGCTATTTAAATTATGTTTATTTATAAGCAAGATCTTGCTATGGAGTTCAGGCTGGACTGATCCTACTGCCTCAGCTTCCCAAATGCTGGGATTACAGGCATGTGCCATTGTGCCCAGCTCATACACATTCCTTTAACAGGAAGCCAGGAGTCTGACCTCACTGTCAGGAAGACCCTAGAGCTAGCCATGCAGCTGGAGGAAAATCTGGTCTCAGCTTCCTCAGCCTGCTGGGGAGGGTGAGACACAGGGTCCCAGGTCAGCAGTAGGGGCACTACTCAGAGGGCTGCCAAGTTCAGGTGCATGAATCAAATTCTACACAAGTTGGAAATATTATATGCATGCATTTGGCTCTAGATCAGGGATAGTGAACCTTTTAGAGACTGAGTGTTCAAACTGCAAACCAAATCCCACTTATTTATCAGAAAGTGCCAACACTGCAATTAAGCCTGAATGCTTGGCTGCTGGGACAATGCTGGAGTGATCTGACTTGAGTGCTAACAGGAAAGCCTCTGTGTGCCCGCTGCGGCAGTCATCATCTATCAATCCCCTGGACTGATAGAACCTTGTGATCCTGCCTGCTCAGCTACCCCTCCCTGGAGAAAGGGAAGAGGGGCAGAGGGAGTCCTTTCCCCTCTTAGGAGCCTTCCTAAGCTTGCTCCTTGCTGCTGTTAAGCCCTGTATACAGTAAGAATCACATTCCAGGGAAGCATAGAAGATGAGAAATCAGTTTATGGGTAAATGGGTAGAACAGGTTGGGAAGGGGCCAGGCCCTGTAATGACGAACTTCCCAAGAATAGAACAAGAGATACACAGGACTGGCCTAGACAGGCAGGCAGACAGACAGACAAAACCACAAAGGTAAAAAGCCCAGGCCTGACTCTGATGCCAGAGCGTCCAGCATCAGACCCACCTCTGCCCTGGGCTTCCAGTGCATGAGCAGGCCTCAGCCTTTGTGGGGCCTCCTCCTTGCTCCTGCCCTTCACACAGCAGGATGAGCACTCAGGCAGGAGCTCTCTCAGGGCTGGGGAATGACAGGTCTGGATAGACAAAGGATGAAGGTGCATGGAGCTCCCTGCAGAGCTGGAGGTCTGGGTGATGTGGGGTTAGCAGCAGCACTGGAGGGATCATCAGGCACCAGGGATCTGGGCTAGGCCACCACACAGCAGGGCCTGTATCTAGGGCAGGCCTCCCACCCTGCCCACCACACCAACATGGTGCAATAAATGAAGTTTCAAGTAGAAAGTCAACCGCACATAGGAGAGCTGCAGGCTGGCAGATGGGTGGGGCTTAGGGAGAGGAGCCCCCAGCTGCCCACTGTGTCCTGACTCAGGCGCTGGGCTGGGCATGTGCCCCTGGGTCTGCATGTGCACTCCCTGCAGGGGCTCTGCCCCTCAGACCACTGCCAGATCCTGCTCCATGGGGCAGAAACAGGGCAGCATGGAGCCCACGGCGTCCACAATGGCTTCCAGGTGCTCATCCTGAGCCTGAGGCCCACAGAGCTGCATGAAGTCAGCAAGTCGCAACAAATACTCAAGGTTGTGGCCAGAGAAGCCCTGGCAGGCCAGGATCTGGGTAGCGATGGCCTCCTCCGGTGCAGGGCCCAGGTAGCCAGGGTTCTGCGGGGTGGCCACATAGGCCAATGCCTTGAGTGGCTGCTCAGGTGCATCCTGAGGGTAGAAGGTCACTTCCTTGGTGTCATAGCCGCCAAGTACAGCCTCCCGCACATTGAGGTACTTCAAGGCCTCATTCACCTGCTCTCCTCGAACCTGGTATGCCACGCCCCAAGTGCAGCCCTATAGGGGGAACAGAGACACATCTGGTCAGTGACAGAATGCTTCCCTCCCCTGGGGTTGTGTGTATAAAGGAGTTGGTTGACCAGGTGATGAGCTATTTCTGGCAATACACCCAGCTGTCTCCATATCTACATACTACTTGGTATGTAATTCTTGCTGGCTCTGAACTCATATGGAGTCCAGGGTGGACTGGAACTCACAGCAATCCTCATCTCTTGGCCTCTCTGGAAATACAGATGTGTACCCCCACACTCAGCTTATTCCTTAAGGGCTGACAAGGTGGTCTGGGCCCAGGGAAAACAGAATTCTTGGTCACAGTGAAGGCCAGGAACTAGTAACATTACTGGGAAGCTTGTTAGAAATACTGCATCTGAGGCCCAACTCTAGTCTGCTGAAGTTAGTCTGGCTTAAACAAGCTCCTCAGGTGACTCTCTGACAAACACTGCAGAGATCACGCTTCTGCTCCATCAGCCAGGAACCATACCTGGCCTGCAGCCACAGGCCCCTAGTGCTCCGCCTGTGCACACCCCTCCACGCTGGACCCCAAGGTTCCCTTATGGGCCCGTGTACTTACCTCTCGATCTTCTAGGAGGGTCACCACACGGCCAGGCTAAATAAAGAAAGATTTTGGGGAAAAAAAAATAATAAAATTAGAAATCAGCCTGGCTGACAGTGCAAGAACACCCTTTAAAAACCCAAGGCCCAGGCCGTGGGGGTCCCACGGGTCCAAGGGACCTACGGGGTGTGATGCAGGTATGAGGAGGAATTGGAATACAGGGCAGCACCACTCTGTTCAGCACCTCAGGAACCTACAGGTCCTGGCTCCAGGCATTAAAAGGCAATGCCCTGCGCACCCCATTTACACCGCAAGCCAGGACACAGGCGGACACATTTCCCCAGCAGCCCTAGGCGCCCGACTGCCCATCGCCTGGCTCTGCACAGTCAGATGCTCACCATCTTGTCACTGCCTCGATGGAAGGTGTCTCCCTGCCAGAAACGCCGGCTGTAGCCCCGCACGAAGCCCACGCGGCTGGCGCTGTAGGCAAAGTCGGGCCTCCACACCAATGAGCCATATCCGAAAATCCACAGTGCTTGGGGGTCGCCGTCCTCCTCGGAGGGCTGCATGGATGGTGCTTCGGAAGGTGAGGGGGGCGGTGTGTTCTGGGCCGAGGGGTCCTGCTTCATGGTGCCGGGCACAGGTACCGCCCGGGCGTCCTCCGCGGTTGGGCTCCGGCGCGGGCGCGGAAGGGCCGATGGACGCGCACACCTGGCCTGGCACCGCTCTGCCGCTCCAGCTGAGTGGTCCCTGCGGAGGCGCCCTTTAAACCCTCTGGCCAAGCGCCCTCGCCCCCCCGCGGCTAGCTGCCGCGGTGATTGGGGTGGGGCAGACCCCCTTCTGGCCAATCACCTTTGGATTGTGCTTCTCGGTTAACCGCGCGGCGCTCTAAGTGGGTGCTGAGCGGCCCGCCCGGGGTGCAGCGCGCCCGCTGATTGGCTGGTCCCTGCCCCGGGAGCGACCTGGCAGGAGTGATGCAAGGGCCGCGGAGGTTTTCCAGCGCGGCTGCAGCAAGGCGGCAGCAGATTGCGTCAGGCAGCGGCAGCGGCGTAGTGGACCCGGCACAGACGTGGTCTCCCTGCACCGCCCACTCAGGGGGCGCCGCGGCAAGGGTCTCAGCTGTGTGCTCTGCACCTGGCATCCGCCACGCAACGCTCTGGGGCGGAGCCGAACCGAGCTTGGTCGCGTTGGCGAGGCGCGCACAGCGGGGTGCTCGGGCTGGTGGACACTCTGGTCTCTGCGCCAGCACCGAGAGTCGTCCGCATTCCGCGTGGGTGCCTCACGCCTCTGGTCCGCGTGAGCAAGTGGAGAAACTGAGTCACGGGGCAGCAGGGAGCTCTGTAGAGGTCGCGATTGAGTCAGGAGAGGCGGCACGAGTTTGCAGGCTTCATGTGACAGCGACGCCCGGCCGGCATGGGACTCCCACCCAGGTGGGTGGAGGAAGAGTGGGCGGCGTTCCGGGAAGCTTTCACCTGGGGTCGTTCCTGCACCTGCTGGGGAGGCCGCTAAGACACGGATTCAGCCGGTATTGCCTCGAGGCGAGAGTTTGGTTTCCCGATGTGAGCGTTTGCAGAGATAACCATTCCTTGACCTTGAGTTTCCAGGGGGCTTAGGCAGGGGTGGCCCAGCCGAGGTCCCAGAGAGTCCGAGACAGCTATAAACCTCTGTCCCGGTGGGCCGCCGCCCGGGCTGCCCCGGGTCTCTGGCTAGAAAGGCTACCTGCAGACTTCGCTCCAGGTCGGGGTGGGCCCTGTGTCAGGGGAACCAGTGGTACTGCTTCTCATTCAGTTGTGATTGTTCAAATGAAAATCTGTCTCTGCGCTGCACAGTTACTCCACAGGTGTCTCTGCAAAGAGGAGGAAGCAATTTCTTTAAAAACAAAAACAAGTTATCCCGTCGTGTTTGGGTAGGAAATGATCCTACAAGGCGAGGTCTAAGCTGTAAGCAGAAGGTGACATCAAAGGACAACTTTTCAATATTAAATTCTCATGTATGAAGAAGTCTTGGTTCTTTACAAAAAACATAAATTAGTTTTCCAGTTAAGAAAAACAAAAAACGAAACCCTCAAGTAGAATGGCCATTCCTGTCATTACCTTCTGCTACTCACACTTCCTGTGTTCGCTTTCCCTTTTCTCTTGTCCCTGTCTTGTTCTTGTCCCTGCGGGTCATCAAAGCCGCTCCTGTGAAGCCACTACCTTCTTCGGGGAAAAGCTCGAGGTTTCTTCTGTGGAATGTGCTGGAAGGACGCGAATTGGCACCACCCATCTTGTGGAAAAGCAGCTTGGTGATACAAATCAAGAATTATTAAATGTCCCTGACCTTTGACCCAATACTTCCACTCCAGGAAATTATTCAAAATATGGGGAAAGCCATATCGTCAAAGATTTCCAATGTGTTATTATTTATTATAGTAAAAGAAAAACTACATATCCAAAAATAGCTAAATATATAAGTAAATTATGGCCAGTTCACATGATGGAGAAGGACACACCAATACACACACTCACATGGAAACAATTTAAATGTCAGTAACAGGTGTTTACATACATTTGATATATGATGTGTGATTAAGAACTATAGGGGGGCTGGGGAGTTAGCTCAGTAGAATAAGTGCTTGCCTGGCAAGCGCAAGGGCCTGAGTTCAATCCCCAGTTCCACACACTCACACACACACACACACACACACACACACACACACACACACAAAAGAACTATAGGGGGCCAGGGAGATGGCTCAGTGGAATAAGTGCTTCCCTGGCAAGCACAAGGGCCTGAGTTCAATCCCCGCTACCACATGCTGTGCCAGCCCTGTGACAAGCCAGCCACCAAAATTGGGCATGGTGGCACACACCTGTAATCCCAGCGCAGAAGAGGTTGAGACAGGAGAATCACTATGAGTTTGAGTTGCGTTGTGAGACCTGTACAAAAAAAAAAAAAAAAAACCTACAGTGAGGGCAGCTCAGCGATCTAAAGCACCTGCTTAGGCAAGCGCAGGGAGATTTGATTCCCAGTACCACAT
>NW_004524578.1:28316041-28318820 GCF_000260255.1 Octodon degus
CAGGGTGGCATCACAGAAGAGAAATAGTTCATGGTAGATAGAGGGCAGCAAAGCAGAAGGCAGCAAGCAGTGAAGCTGCAGCAGCCTGCCTCTCTTTTATTCCTTCGAAGCTACCCCGCCTTGGATGATGTCACCCACACCCAGGATGGACCTCCCCACTATTCACACTCAGAGTTATGCCAAACCAATCTGTGAACTCATTTCGTACATATACCCTCAATCTTAGCATCACACTCTTAATCTCAGCATCACACACCCTAGATCCAACCACGTCTGAAAAGACCTATGACCACATGAGGCCTTGGTGGAACATCTAGACACAAGCCATAATAGATGGAGAATGGAGAGTGGTGGACCCCTTTCCAGCTTGGCAGCCTGATTTAGAGTGTTGCAAGAGCAGGCCCTGCCCCTCATGTACATTCAAGGCCCAGGAGAGGTGATGAGTATGAGGGGTGTGAGAGCAGTCAGTGACAAGACACACTGAGGTCATACAAGATACGCAGCACTCGTGAGGACATGAGGAATGACCTGTGCCCAGGATCTGGGCCCCTGATAGGCTGTGGTGTGGTTACCCTTGGCTAAAGCTTCCTGGTAGGTACATGGTCCAGGGAGAAGCTGGATAAGTGGTGGGATCTAGCACCAAGCCAAGAATGGCCAACAAGTGGCAGGTAGAGCAGGAGCAAGAGCCAGAGGTGAGCAGCTAAATCCATGGATGAAGGAAGAAAGAGTAACAGAAAGCAGCCCAGGGTGAAAATGGTGCCACAGGAAGGGCTGGTGACCTGGATGAACCTTCTGGTATATTAAACTCTCCTCGCACCCAAGGAAGTGCCTAAGGTGAGGTGAGGTCAAGGGTGGGCCTTTGGCAGGAGGAAGGACACAGTGGCTTCCCTGGGCATCACTCTAGATTTGGCTCCCTGAGCCGGGCCTCTATATCTGGACAGAAGCAGAGTTCAGGGGTTCAGGTCTATAGTGAGGAGAGCAAAGGGCAAACATGACCATGTGGGCTTTGGCTAAGCTACTGTGAGAGCCACCAGCTCTACTGACAAAGACAACCTGGCTGGCCCCAGCTCTCCACAGCCATCATGTAATTTACTGTCCACCCCAGGATTCTTTGAGAATCAAAGTCATAATTATGGACAGCAAAGTAAACTTACACCTGCCCTGGGCACACTGGGAGAGGAGGTTGGGCCTGCCTTGAACTCCTACACTGGCCCTCAAGAACACTATCTCTGTTACCCCCAACCTGGTCCTGGGCTCACACCTGGAGCATCTGGACCTCCTCAGAGCCAGGCTGGGAAAAGGAGACCTCCTCCAGTTGTGGTCCTTGCCCCATACCCTCTGCCTTTCTGAAAACTGGCATGGGCACTGTCACTCTTTTCAGGGAATGCCAGCTCCCTAAGGAGCGTAGTTCTTCCTATGCCCCAGCAGAGCAAAGCCCCAGGAGTCTGGCAGCCCTAAACAGGGGCAAAAAGGCTGAATGTGTCACCACATTCCACCTGCCCGTGGCTTCTGTGGATCAGAGCCTCATCCTTTCAGGGGAATCTTAGAGTCCCAAAAGTCCCCAGTTCCACTCTCCTGCCTGTGCGCTGAGGCAGGCATCACTACCACATTCGGGGTCCCTGGCTTTCCTGCAGTCCTCACCATGCCTTGCCTGGGATGTGGGTCACAGCACATTCCTGCCAGTTTCTGTGGTGGCCTACAGCCCATCCTTCCTGCCACAAGTGGCCTTAAATCCAGGCCTGAATGCAACTTTCACACAAAACTGCTTTAAAGAACACAAAACAGCTGTGTGTGGTGGCACACGCTTGTATCCCAGCTCTTGGGAGATTAAAGCAGGCGGGTCATCTGGAGTTTGAGGTTAGCCTGGGCTCCATAGTGAGTTCAAGGCCAGCCTGTACTACATAGTGAGACTCTGTCTCAAAAAAACTTAAAGTGGGGGAGGGGGCAACCCACTGGGGACTCCTATCTCTCAGGAGCTATTCATAGTCTCCACTCCTTTTCTACAATAAATTTTGCTACCAAGAAAGAAAGAAAGAAAAAGCAATCTAAAAGAACAGGGGCTAGGGAGATAGCTTGGCAGAATAAGCACCTGCCTTTCAAGAGCAAGGACCTGAGTTCCATCCCTGGTACCACATGTTGTGCAGGCCTTGGGGCATGCTGTGCCAGCCCTGAAACCAGGCATGGTGGTGCACACCTGTAATCCCAGCACTAGAGAGGTTGAGACAGAGGATCACTATAAGTGTGAATTGGATAGCAAGATCCTGTACCAAATAAATTTCCCAAATAAATAAAAAAAAAAAAAGAACAAAAAGATCCTTCCATAGGAAGATAAATATCTTGCAACATAAACACAGAACTCAACTTGCCTACAAAAGAATATCCAATACTTCCTCCGCCTCTGACTCCAAGGTAGCTCCTGGATTCCTCCCTAATACTCTAGGTTTCCAGACACTTGAACTCAGCAGTGTGTTGCCCTTGTGGCTGCTTTTCCCTCCCCTGCTGCTTCTTGGCCCCTGCTGGGCAGTGTTTGTCTTCACAGCTGGAGGTCAAAGGGCCTCTGGCCTATTGTAGATAACAAATGGCTTTGGAATTGGCATTCAGTCCTCCCCATTGCCTGCTGGTTCTCCAGGGAGGTGCTTCAAAAGGAGGGAGGAGATGGTTTCTCAGGTTTCCTACTAACTCAAATTCCTTCTGCTGCTGCCTAGGTTGGCTGCCCACCCTCAACCCTGCTCGAGTTCTTCCCAATTATCTTTTTAAGCCTTTTTTTAATTTTTGTTTT
>NW_004524578.1:28328732-28383879 GCF_000260255.1 Octodon degus
GGGGCTGGCTGGCATGTGGTGCTGGGGGATCGAACTCTGGTCCCTGTGCTTTAGCCAAGCTTGTTCTAAGTAGGTGCTTTAGACCACTGAGCCATCTCTCCAGCCCTTTGCTAGTGATTTTAACTTTGAGGAAGTGCTGGAAGTTGCATGGGGCCAGATCTGGTGAATAGATGAATGACGACACTGTCGCACCTTTTGCCTTTTGGTTTTTGGGGGTGAGTGAGACAGGGTTTTGACATGTAGTCTAGGCTGCCTTTGACTCACACTGACACTGCTGCCTCAGCTTCCCGAGTGCTGGGATGGGAGTTGTGTGCCACTACACCCAGATTGTCACGTGTTTACGAGGCTACCTTTCTTTTAGATGGCTCCCAGCAGCAGCACTTACATGTTTTGATTTTTTTAAATCACATGTCATAGAGACATGAAATAGGACATCTTTCATATAAAGAAGATTACAGGTGTATGCCACCACACTGGGTACCCAGATCTTTAAAAAAAATTATTTATTGGATACAGGATCTCACTGTGCAGCTCAGACTCATAGTGATCCTCCTGTCTCAGCCTCCCCAGCTCTGGGATTACAGGCATGCGCCACCAAGCCTGGTTTCAGGGCTGGCGTGGTATGTGGTACAAAGGATCACACTGGTCCTTTCGCTTGCCAGGCAGGTGCTTAGACTGCTGAGCTATCTACCCAGCCCCACCCAGACCTTCTTAAGCTTAAAAAAATCCTATTTTCCCCCCTTAATATATGTCACAGGTATGTTTCCATGCCAGAAAGTGTAGGCATATGTAATTGTTTTCAGTCGCTTCACTGATTGCATAGCTAGGAGTGTGATTGAAATGCATAGTGAATGTTTAAGTTTAAAAATACTACAGTAAAAGACACATTGCAATTAATCCCCTTCTGAATATTCTCCCTTTCTTTAAACACACACCATTCTCACCACCTTCAGAAAGAGGACTTACAGGTGTATGACACCTATCCATTTATGTGTCATTTAAAAATCAAATCCATGTCAAGTATAGTGGCACATTCCTGTAATCCCAGCACTTGGGAGGCTGAGGCAAGAAGATAGCTGTAAATCTGAGCCCAGCCTGGGCTACATAGTGAGTTCAAGGCCAGCCTGAACTACACAGCCAAGACTGTCTAAAAAAAAAAAAAAATCAAAATCCATTATGAAAAAAGTATAATGAAAAGCTCTACAAGTGCATAATAAGGAAAAAATGCAAAATAGGAACTGCCCCATGCACTGTGATTAAAACAATTAAAAATGACAAATGTCTGGGGAATAAAGATGAAGGGGATCAGATACCAGTATTAGGATATTGGTGTGATACATAGGTTTTTCTTCACTTTCCAAGTTGTATGAAATGCAATTTTTAAATAAGAAAGATACTTTGAAGAAGTGGTTGATGGTTTTCTGATGGGGCAGGGGGAGGTGGTCGAGTCCCCTAAGCAACATTTCCAGGACATCTTGCTTAGAGCTGTCCCCACTCCAGCCATAGACCAGGTCACAACTTTCTAACAACTATTGTTCTCAGTACATAGCATGCTGCCCAGGCCGTTAGACACTCCCTCTTCCACTCTCCCAGGCCATTTAGGTCACCTGTGTTTATTTACTTGTCTCCGCCACCTGTGCTTACAACAGAAACAGTCATTTGTTGAATGCTTACCATATGCTAGGCAGTTTGTGAACCGCTTTCGGACCCACTCTAATTATAAACGTCTACCCTACTTTGTGAAGTAAATACTATTTCATAGATAAGCAGACAGGAAATGTCAGTAAGCTCATAGTGACATAGGTGGAGCGGTGACCCAGCTCCCAGCCTCCTCCCTGTCGTCCCACCCCTACTCCCTGGCAGCCAGGCTTATCACAAAGCAGGGAAGCTGGCCCAGAACTGGCGCTCGGAAGGTTCTGCCCCAATGCAGAATGAGGGACGCTCTGGGAAAGGCTGGGGCAATGTCTCATAACCCAGGTTCAACCATGACACTCGGAGCAGGGACTGTACAGAAGATGCCCGCGTGAGTCTCCAGCACGTTCCTATGAGCATGGCCTGCCTGCTTCCAGTCCTTGCCTGCATCTGTCTCCTTCCCTTCCGCAAGACACTCAGGCAGTAAACCTACCCCACCTCTCCTTCCCAGTCCTTGAGAAGGGCCCCTGCGCCCCTGAGGCGGCTCCGGGGAGGTGAGGTGCAGGCATGGCCTCCACTTTAGAGTTGCACATGACTCACACGTGGTGAGCACGTGGTGGCTTCCCAAATTAATCTTCCCTGGTTGTTCTTCTTCATGTGGGCACTGCTCATTTCCTTATGATCTATCTGTTCCTTTCCTTTCTCATTGCAGACTTCATGGTGGATGCCAGTGTTAGCAGCATGATTGTCTGACACAGGGAGGGAGCTATGAAATTATGTTCACTTAATCTGTTAAATGATGAAGCTGGTTTATAAAGCTGCCAGTTCCAAAAGGGTGCAAAGCACACCCAGCCCCAGGCTGTGAGTTCAGCTCATGCAGATGTGAGCCCTGCTCCACCACTCAACAGCTGCACCACCTGAGCTGTCTTGCGTCTAGGCCTCCATTTCCCCCATGGTGAAGTGGGAGTAATAAGAATAGCTTTCGCAAAAAATTTAAAAAATTTTTTAAAAAATAATAGCTTTTCCCTGGTAGGGACTTACAGGAGCTAGAAGAAATAACTCCTCAGCCAGTGCCTGGCACATGGGAATGAGTGCCCCATAACCACAGGCTTATATTCATTGTAGACTTTTAATTTTCCTTATCCAGAGAAGAGTCATAATCCACCTGTCATTCTGATATGGCTTTGAAGAACTGAGTGGCTAAGGAAAGCAAGCAGGCTTTTAAATTTACTGGAAGCAATCTGCAGCCATCTCACTTGGTACTGGGGATTGATAGGGCTTTGCACTGAGCTGCAACCCCAGATCTTTTTTATTTTCTACTTTGAGACAAGGTCTCACTAAATTACTAAATTGCCCAGGCTGGCCTTGAACTCACAGTGATCTTCCTGCCTGAGCCCCCCAAGAATGCTGGGATTATAGGCCTGAAGCACTATGTCTGGCAAGAAAGGCCTTCTCATTTGTAATCTCTAAAAAAAAACAAGCAAACAAACAAACAAACAAAAAAAAAAAAAACCAGACAAAATGGGGCTACTGTGTTCTTCCACTGTACTCCACCCTCATGTTGTAGGATGTGGGTTTTCCCCCTTACCTTTACTTGGCCCAAACTCACTCTCAGAATCTGGCTGGTTTTTTTTTTTTTTTTTTTTCCTACCTTTACTAAATTAAAGCCTTGGGAAAAAATAATAAAAGAATGGTTAAGGGGCCGGGGAGGTGGCTCAGTAGAATAAGTGCTTCCCTGGCAAGCGTAAGGGTCTGACTTCAATCCCCAGTTCCAAAGGAAAAAAAAAAAAAAAGAATAGTTAATAGTCTTCTCCAGCATGCTACACGTATAATGGCTGCATTAACACAGAGCTCTCTTTCCCTCTCTCTCTCTTTCTCCCTCTCGCTCTCCTACTCTGTGTGTGTGTGTGTGTGTGTGTGTGTGTGTGTGTGTGTGTGTAAGGGCATGGGCTTCTGAGAGTTTACTGTGAAAACACACAATGCTGCTTGATGTTTTTGTGAAGGAAAAACTTCTACAAAGGAATAATTTAGGGCTGGAGAGATGGCTCAGTGGTCTAAAGCACCTTCTTGGAACAAGCTTGGTCAAAGCAGAGGGACCACGGTTCGATCCCCCAGCACCACATGCCAGCCAGCTGCGCCCCCTGGTGGGCTGAGCTGGCCACACACACACACACACACACACACACACACACACACACACAATAAATAAATGTTTAAAAAAAAAAAAAAAGGAGTAATTTAGTCCTAGGATGAAAGGCCCACTCAGGTTTTTACAGGCTGGGCATGGTGGTGCACACCGTTATCCCAGAACTCAAAGGCTGAGATGATCTCTTCAAGTTCAAGGGTAGCCTGGGCTGCAAAGTGAACTGTCTCAAAAAAATTTTAAAAATCAGGTTTTTACAGCTATCCATCTACTGATGAGAGGACGGTCTGTAGCACAAGCAATACGCTGAGCCTTATGAATACATCTTGCAATGGAAACATGTCTCTAAGCAAAATCAGAATTAAATTTCTTCTAAGGAGATGGGCAGATGGAGTCCTGGGGTCTGTTCATGGCACCTTGAGGGGAAGGGATGGCTTTCTAACCTGCAAGACTCAGTAATTGAGTCTGTGAGATAAATTGACAGTAGGCAGAGTCCCAGGAGAAAAGGTACAAAGATGCATTGCTTATACGGGATCATTTTGTGAAGGAAAAGTGAATCCCCCCAAAACCCAAGAGAGATGGGGAGTGTTATAGTCAGGGTTTGCAAGGGAATATATTTAATACAGGACACATAATTTATAGGATTATCTTATATTCACCCAAAAAGTCAATGCAAAAGTGTATAGATTTGTACACACACCAAAAAATCCAGCTGAGAACCTGGAGCCCATGTCAAGGTCCTCCATGAATCCAACTAGAGTCCTAGAGCCCACAATGTCTCATGCAAATCTGTTTCAAGGATCTGTTCTGAGAAGGCCCAAAGGCCAGTGGTGGCAGCTAGAAAATCTGTTCCAAAGGGATGAAGGATTTATGCTGACAGTCTGAGGGATCTGCACTGGAGCCAGGAAGCAACCTCAAAGTAAGGACCAGAGCTCCCTCAAAAAGAACCACAGCCAACCTCAGCACCAGCAAGAACCCAAGCTCCTCCTCTGATAAGAACAGCTGAGTTCATATCAAGAAAGCCAGTGTGACAAGCTTCTCCAGGGAAATTGACAGCACACCATCTTCTCCTCCAGTCCTCATTTTTGTACTGGTGGCAACAATCCTCAAGTGGACCATCTACACCCAGCAGTTCAGCAGGGTGTTACAAGTTGACCATTAGTTAACCTACCACAGAGTGGAAGGAAGCAGCAATTTAAGGGAAAGTAAGTGATTTTTGCAGAAAGATGAGTGGCTCTCATAGAAAAATATGGCAGCTTATGATAAAATCTGCCAGGATGTGGTGTTAAATTCCAGTGTCCCCTCTAGTGACATGAGTTGATGAGATCCTGGGAGGGTGATTGGAGCAGTAGAGCTCCTTTCAGAGGACCTGTCATGAGGCAGATAAAGGACATCTGTGAAAGCCTCTGGCTGTATTGCTGCCCCCAAGGCCCTCAGTTTGGAGTGGTATATTTCGGGATAGTGCTCCCTGCACACCCTTTGTCCACCTCAGAGGAGTCAGACAATGGTTTTGCTAGTTGTGACAGCTGAGTCCGTGACTGAAGAGAATGTGCCTGGTCTTTGGCCCTCAAAAGCAGGGACTGTAAAGTTTTACCACAAATCCTTAACCTACAGTAGATGCCTGTCACAGTGGGAAAGCCAGGCTCTCTGCCCATTGTCTGCCCTCCAGGAAGGGAAAGACCAGCTGGAGGGCATCTCTGAGTGGTTGGTGTTCAGCTTACTCAAAGCTCAGTCCTGGTCCATCAGAAGAGGGCCTGAGGGGCTGGGGAGATAGCTCAGTTGAATAAGTGCTTCCCTGGCAAGCACAAGGGCCTGAGTTCAAGCCCTGGCTCCACAAAAAAAAGAGAAGAAGAAGAGGGCCTGGACTGGTGATGTGTGAGCAGGAAGCCAGGCTTCAGGGCTGGGGAGGAGCCCTGTGCAGGGAGATTTCAGTGGAGTGACAGGCCACACAGAGGTGACCCATGGACTCAAAAAGAGTGAATATCAGATTCCAAGGAAATGCTACAGTGTGGTGGGTCCTGGCTTTGGAAGAGAAGTCTAGAAAAAGAGCCCATTTGGAGAAATAACTGTTCAACAGAGTCCTGACTTAGAGTGACCACTCTAAGACTGGGAGCCATGCAAGTGAAGTCCATTTAATGAGAACAGCTGGGACATCACTGTCCCAGGGCCCATTGGTAATGGGCTGGAGAAGACCCCACAATCTTTCGCCACTTTTACAAAAGAGAAAGGAGGAAACACAGAAGGAAATCACTGGTGAAGGTGTGAAACTGACTTGGGTCTAATAAGATGAATGTGGCCCAGTGTCTGCCACTGAGGGAGAGCAACAGAAATCCTCAGACAAACGCCCAACCTGAGCCAGGCATAGGGACTACTGGAGACATCCAGCCTGGCCATGCCTGGCAGGGCTCAGTGGCTTTGCCCTGCAGCGGGTGCCATGACATGGGGCAGGCCCTGAGCCACCTGTTGCTAAATCCAGATTCCTGAGCTCTGCTGATTACCTTGTGTGACACTGAAGAAGATATATTTATTCTCAGTCTGTTTCCTGGCATAAAACTCCTAAAATAATAAATGTCCTAGTTGGACATGGTGGCACATGCATGTAATCCCAGCACTCAGGAAGCTGAGGCAGAAGGATCATTCCAAGTTTGAGACCAGCCTGAAAAGTGAGCTCAAGACCAGCCTGAATTCCACAGTGAGATCCAGTCTCAAAAAGACAAAAGAAAGGGTGGGGAGATGGCTCAGTGGAATAAGCACTTCTCTGGCAAGCGCAAGGGCCTGAGTTCAATCCCCGGTTCTACCAAAAAAAAAAAAAAAAGGGTGGGGAGACAGGAGGAGGAGGTGGAGGAAGAGGTGGAGGAGGGGGAGGAGGATTCAGACCCGCCCTCCTGTCTCAGGGAGGGGAGAGAGGCTGAAGTCTTGGCAAATTCCAGGGGCCAAATTAGTTAATCAGTCATGTCCATCTAATGATTTTTCTCCAGAAAAACCCAGAAGCACAAGGTTTGCTCAGCTTCACACATGGTGGCTCCTAAAGGTGACTCTCCCAGAGACAGTACAGGAATCCCACCCCACTCCCAGAGTCCATCTGTAGCTGTCTGTCTGTCTGTCTGTCTGTCTGTCTGTCTCTGTCTCTCTGTCTCTGTGTGTGTGTGTGTGTGTGTGTGTGTGTGTGTGTTACTAGGGAGTGAACCCAAGACCTTCACACGGAACTGCACCCCCAAACCTTTTACACTAAGTTGCTAAATTACCCAGGCTGGGCTCAAACTTAGCATCCTCCTGCGTCAGCCTCCTCCAGTACTAGGATGACATGTGGGCACCACCACACCCCGGTGGGAAGGTGAGTCGTGAGGTCTTAGAGTCCTGTGAAGCCCTCTGCCACAGAGGGGGCTCCTCCCGCTACCACTCACACCAGCGGAGGTTGGCCCGGTGCAGTCCCGTGGTGTTCTCAGAGACTGCATGAAGGGCAGCAAGTGTGGAAGCGACGCAGCTAGGACTACTCAGCTGACCCCAGCCCCTGCTGTGAGCAGGGGCCACAAGCCCCCCAAGGTGGTGTGCTGGGCACTGTAAGGATTTCGAGAACGCATCGCACCGAGCGCTTCTCGGCTTAGAGGCCCGGGAGCCGCGCGGCAAAGATGCGCACTGGTCTCAGGAGGTCGGAGTGGGACCGCAGCGCGCAGCCAACGGGGCGCAGCGCCCTCTGGTGCCGGGAAGAAGCACCTGGCGGCCGGGCGCCCGCTCCTAGGCTGGGGGCGGACTTCAGGGAGGCAGGAGGCGGAGCCCAGCGGGCTAGCGCTACTCCGAGAAACTTGCGGCCTTCGGCTGCTTCCCGGCCCGGGAAGTGAGCCGGGGTCGACAGCCGCAAACAGGAAGTCGGGCTGGAACAAAGCGCGGGGGTGGGGGCGGGAGCCCGGGAGCCCCGCGGCGTCCGGCGCGGCAGCGGCAGGTGGAGGGCTGACCCGGCGACCGGGCGCACCTGCCGCTTCCGCCGCCGCCCGGCCCGCCGGGATCCAGCCGGGCTTCGGGCTGGTCCGCGCGCCCCGGGCCCAAGGGAGGGCACAGCGGCTCGGGCAAGGCCACGGGGACCTCCCAAGCGCATCCCTTCCCCGAGAAAGGACAGTCACAGTTCCCCGAGTGAATCACTTCCATCCCCTTCCCGGAATGCAGCAGGCCACGTGGGGCGGAGGCTAGGTCCACTGGTGCTGTGGGCCCACGAGGGGAGAGGCGGAGAGCTGCAGGCAGGGAGCCAGCGATGCTCCCGGGCCCCCTGGGTTGAGTCCAGTGCCCTGGTTGAGCCTGAATGGGAGAGGCTGGAACCACCCTTGTACCCCTTAGCCACACGCTTGCCGGAGACAGCAGAGGGCTCCAGGCCGAGCAAGTTAGAATAAAAGCGTTTCACAACCCTGCCCTGTGCTCTCCAGAGATCTCCAGGTGGTCACTAGCCCAAGAGTCCTGGAAAAGCAGCTGTCCTCAGGGCTAAAGGTCACCGTGTGGTCAGATTGATTCTCTAGGCAGGGCCCTGTTTCCAGGCTGTTAAGTGCTAAACCAGGCGAGGTGGCGCCACCTGTGAACCTGTAATCCAGCACTATGGGAGACTCAGGAGGATCAAAAGTTCGAGTCCAGGCAGAGACTTCGCAAAATTCTGTCTCAAAATAAAACATTAAGGGGCCAGGGAGATGGCTCAGTGGAGCAAGCGCAAGGGCTTGAGTTCAATCCCGGTTCCTCCAAATAAATAAATAAATAAACCTTTAAGGGGCCTGGGAGATGGCTCAGTGGAATAAGCACTTCCCTGGCAAGCTCAAGGACCAACGCCAAGCTTCTCAGAATTCACCTGTGAAATACCATGCAAACTAAACATGGGCATTTGAAACCACTTCATGGTGAATCTGGAGTGGTGCTCTAGCCTTGTTTCTGCCTGGCACATCTGAATACCTGGACACTCATGTGGTCAGGAAAGCCTTAAGTCCCTTGCTGCTAGGAAGGGGCTGGACCCTCAAGAGGGACTTTCAGGAAGTCCCAGAGAGAGGAGGGATAGATGCAGCCCGTTCACACCTAAGTGTCTGGCCTGCTACAGGTGGATCGAGCTGTGGGATGAAGCAGCCCATGCCAAATGCATGCATGGGTTCTCACACTCCCCTAAAAGCCAGAATGGTCAGAGACTTTCCCAACTCCCCACCTAGAGTATCAGAGCCTGTGAGTACAGTTAGCCAGCTCTCCTCTGGCAGCCCCTGCAGCCCAGCACAGCCTGGTGGTGTGGACGTGCAGGCCTGCGAGTGTCCTACCTGTCCCCCACATGGGAGCCTCGTCATCTTGCCTTCTGTCCCAGCCCAGTTTCCCCCGCCTCTCCCCCCCAGGGCCCGGGAGCTGCTTTCCTGTTTCATTTTGGGCAGGAAGAGTGAGGTCGTGTTGTTCTTCCCCCTGCTGCCGGCTCAGGCTGTGGGAACAGTTCCCTGAATCCTTTCCTGTTTGATACCCTGTGTGTGCAGGGAAGGGAGCAGGGAGCAATGGCAAGGCAGAGAGCATTGCATGCCCCTGTGCTCTGGAATGAGCACCCATGTCCAGGGCTGGCGCAATGTTGAACACCACTAGGAGTGAAGCACCTGAGGGCTCTCTTTTGCTTTCCTGTGGACAGGCTGAGAGCTAGGAACATCTGCTCAGATTTTTGTCAATGGTTCATTTTGTCATGATTTGTTCTCCACGGGGCTATGTTTGCAGCTAGAGAGATAGGAGTGTGGCACCCTAGGGACTATCCTGTGCCTTAGAGGAAGCAGGCATGAAATAGACTGGAAACCCCCTCATTAGCTCCTCAACCTGAGAAACCCAGTTTGCAATAAAGTTCAGCAGCTCTGGGCAGACAAGGGCCCCAGACCCTCTGCTCTCTGCCAGCTGCACAGTGGATGAGCCCAAGGCAACCCCCATGCTAGTTCCCTACAGAGGCTGAGATGAGCAAGGTGACAACAGCTGAACGAAGGACCTAGATGGACCTCGTGGCTTAAGAGGCCCCACTGTCTGATGAGGGAATCTTTTTTTTTTTTTTTTTTTTTTTTTTTTTTTGGCGGCACTGGGGATTGAACTCAGGCCCTTGAGCTTGCCAGGGAAGCACTTATTTTACTAAGCCATCTCCCCAGGCCCCGGCGGAATCCTTTTGAATAAGAAAATAGCAGCCCTGGGAGCTCCATAAACTTCTTCCGGTTTTAGGAGAGTCCAACCAGAGAAACATTCTCTCAGGAATGAGTAGAAGCAAAAATGGGGTACTGAAAAATAGAAATCAACCCCAAAGTCATCAGGCAAGGAAAACTGGCCCAGGCCAGACGAGTGAGGCTGGGCTCCCCCAGGACCACTGAGGACAAAGGCCCTTCCACATTACACCAAAACCAAGTGTGTCCCCAGGTCACAGGGATTCCAATGGGATGGGGCTCTTGGCAGCAACATGAGCATGGGGTTTAAGAATCCTTTGGGGTGAGAAAGCAGGGAGAGGATTCCCACTCTGCCATCACAAAGACAGGACCCAAGAAATAATAAACTCCTGTACATATCTGTTCCATATTATAAATACACATTATATACAAAATAATGTTATAAAATGTAGAAAGGCCAGTGCTTCTGATTCTTAAATTATCGAAATACTAGATTTCAAAATAGACTAAAAAAACAAACAAAATAAAAAACTCATATTATTGATTTCTGAAGATTGGTTTCTAGGGGCAGTAGTGAACATGGGCAGAGCCCAGGCTCGAGGTCGTAGGAATAGATTTGAGGGAGGCAAGTGCCCAGGTGGCACCAGACCTGCTTTCTCCCTCACTAGAATTTCCAACATAACTGCTCCCAGAGCTCCTTGGTTAGGCCTGGCACTCATGGCTGGAGATGGGCAGGCCTTCTACCTGTCTGCTCATGAGAGTCCAGAGCACCCAGGGTCAGAGGATTGTGGGAGCAGGTTAAGCTTTAGCAACACTCGCCTGCCCCGAATGTAAAGGCCAGGAATAGGCTGGGCGGCCTTCTGAGCAAGGCCCATATGCAGCAGTTGGGGACAAAGGGCCAAAAGCACTCCTTGCCCCTGGAGCACTTCCTCACCTGCAGGGCAATGCCTGCCAGGAGCCACACCCAGGGGCTTTCCTGCCACAAGAGACCCTGCCCTTACTGGCCTCCTTCTTTCTGATTTAGGCCCAGATGTTGCTATGGTGCCTGGGACAAAGGCACTTTCAGAACACAGATACCAGTGGAGGCCACCGTTACTCCAAGCTCCATGGGGCTAGTGCCGCTCTTCCTGGAACAGGTCAGAGCCCCAGAAAGTGCCTCCAAAGCCCACTGATAGTGCAGATCTAGGTGGCACCCTCCTCTCTGGCTGGCACAGCTCCATGTGATGCCAGCAGACACCCAGAGGTGCGTAGCATGTCTTGGCAAGTTCACAGTCCCTCCGGTTCCTGCCATCCCCTCTTCCTCCTGAGAGCAGCACAGTGCATAGAAACGTCCCATCCAGGATGCAATGTAAACAGTGCAGAAGGAAGGTCCAGCCACTGGGCCAAAGCTGGGGTGTTCTGGGCAGGCTTGTGCCTTATACCTGGGGAGAATTACAGAGTGCCAAAATGGTTACACCAGGAATAAGTACGCCCTCCCCAGCTGTCCTGAGCCTCTCTGGGTGAAACCAGTAGGTATGCAATAGTAAAGGAAAAGGGGACAGTCCCCCCAATCTGCCCCAACACGTGCACGTCAAGCAGCTTTCATTTAGTGGTCCAGTGGAAGAACCTATTCTCTCTCTCTCTCTCTCTCTCTCTCTCTCTCTCTCTCTCTCTCTCTCTCTCTTTCGCATTACCAGGGATTGAACTCAGGACCTTGCGCTTGCAAGGCAAGTGCTTAATCTACTGAGCTATCTCCCAGGCCCAGAAGAAGCCCCTGGGAGGGGGTGGGAGGACATCCTCAGCCCGTGCACCTTGGAAACAGTGCCTAGGAGCTAGCCAGATACTACACTACCATGCCCAGATGTGACACTGTGAGAGAGACCAGGCCAGGAACACCACTGGCTTCCATTTCACACTGTCAGAGACTCATGACCCAGGGGATGTGACCTGCTAAGATGCAGTTCTGACCCCCTCTGCAGGAGAGGGTGTGGGGTTGAGAGTGACCACGTCTCTTTTCCATCTACACAGAGCAGGAGTGGACAGTGGAGGCAAGCCTGGTACTCACCTCCGTGGCAATGACACATTCGTTCCTCTCTTCTGATATCAAACACACAGACTGGTACATAGACTCCCTGGGGGAGCATATCGCTGATATTCGACACTCTGGCTTTTCACTGAGGGAATATAAGACAGGAGAGTGTGAGGGAGGAGGGGAGGGAGGAAGGGGGAAGCTGGGGGAGGGGAAAGGTGCTGATCTGGACCCAGGAGACTCAAAGGGCACCTGAGACAGGGGTCAGGGGCAAATATTGGCCAGAGGTGCCACTGCAGCCCTCCCACGGAGGACAATTAGAAGCAAGCCTGTAAGAAAGTCAGAGGAGTCCAACCATACTAGAAAGTCTACAAGGCCTAGAAAAGGCAGCACTGGCAATGGAGGCAAGCCATCCACGGGAAGGCTGAAGTCACAAGAGACATACTGTGGACATGACATTCATGAATGAATTAAATGAATGAATGAATTGTAGGGCCTTCTCTAGGAAAAGACCCGCTAGTAGAAATATTTGGATTTTTTTTTTTTTTTTTTTTTTTGAGATAGGGTCTCAAGCTGACCTTGAACTTGCCATCTTTCTGCCTCAGCATCGTGAGTAGCTGGGATTATAGGAATGTACTACCTTGCCTGGCCCTCTAGCACAAAACTCATTAGAGGATTATCCTGTCACTAACAAACCCCTGCCTGTTTAAAAGCAGTCAGGGCCTAATGCCAGCCTTGCACCTGGTTAGGAGCCCAGGTAAGACCAAGTAGGGCCATGACCAGGCCCTAGGCTTCCCGTTGCTACTTACCTGTGTAACCGCAGTGGCACCTTTTCCCCTAAGCTCTTGTCACTGTGGGGATACTTCCCAGGCATGGTTCCCCGCCCCAGAGGGCCAGGAGCCAGATTATAGTCCAATGTGTGGTTCTGCTGTTTGCCACAGTTGGACTTATCCAGACCACAGTCCACCTCCAGCTCCTTCTTCTGGTTTGTGTTCTTGAGCTGGGCGGCAGGGATCAGATTGTCCTTCTGGAAGTCTGACAAGTTGTTCATGGCTTCCCTCCTGCCATCATCTGGCCGCCGAAGCCGCATCTGGCGTACAGCCACTGCCACCATGCCCAACAGCACCAGCACCACCACCAGCCCCACACCCAGGGACACAGCCACCCAGGGGAAGCTGGGTGGCAGGCCCACCGGGAATTCGCAGCGGCTGCCCACAAAGCCATAGGGGCAGTTGCACACGAAGTTGTCCGGAGAGAGGCCAGTATAGCAGGTGGCCCCATTGAAGCAGGGCCCAGAGGCACAGGCATCGCTGGACCTCGCAGGCATCCGCACCTCGCAGCGCAGGCCAGAAAAGCCCACAGGGCAGGTGCACATGATCCCCTTCTCTAGGTCATGACAAGTGCCACCGTGAGCACAAGGATTTCGGGTGCAGTCACTGATGTGGAGTTCACAGAGGGTGCCTGTGAATCCAGGACGGCAGCGGCATGTGCGGCTTGTACCTCTGTTCAGACACTGGCCCCCTATGAACACACAGTGTGCAAGTCAGCAACGACCTGGTAATCCCCTGGTTCAGGGGGTAGGGGCCCCATCTCTGGAGTATGCTTCTGCCTCCATGTACACAGCCAGCAAAGACAGAGCCCACTGCAAAGAGCTGGGGAGTCAGGAGAGTGAGAGTCTGGGGTGAGCCCAGTTCTCTTCATCTCAGTGGGCTCATGTAGCTAACATCTTATAAAATTTTCAGAGCAGCCAAATAGCTCAGTGGATTAAAGCGCCAGCAAACAGGTGCAGGGGCCCTGGGGGTTCAATCCCTGGGCCTGCCATGCCAGCCCACCCCTGGGGCACGCTGAGATGGCAATTGAGACTGGGCATGGTGGTGTGCACGTGCGCATGTGCCTGTAATCCCAACTCTTGGGAGGCTATAAACAAGTGGATCACTACAAGTCCAGGCAAGCACAAGGGTCTGAGTTTAATCCCCAGTTCCGCAAAAAAAAAAAAAAAATTACGAGTCTGATCTAGTAGTGAGACCCTGAACACCCTGTAGACCCTGCCCTAAAAATACAAAAATAAATAAATAAATATAAATAAAAATAAAACTTTCGCATGAAAGAGAGATGCTTGTGTTTGACCCTCAGCTAGCCATCTCCAATGAGGATCTGGCACCTGTCACTTTACCCTAACCCTAACCCTCAGTTTCCTCATTTGCCAGAGTGTAGGAGGATATTATGGCCTTCACAGGCTAGTTCTGAGGGTCAGGTAGGAAGGAGTGTGAGGACCAGCACATGAGGCACGAGGGCAGAGAGTGAATGCACAGATAAATGCAATCATCATCGTCTGATTTCTCTTCTCCATGGTGCTGTCTGCCTTCATTACAATCACTGGGACAAGGAGACAAAGGCTGCTTAAAACATGCTGGGCACTCCAGGCTCCATGTAGCTGCAGGGAAGGCCTCCAGGATCAGGGTGCTGCTGGCCCTCTTGAGGACGAACCTGTACACCCCCATAGCCCTCTCTCCAGCACAAGACCTCCCCAGCCAGCTCAGACTCTGTCATGGAAGTCACACCAGGTGTACACTGGGCCTCTCTTAGGCCTGTTGCTAACTTGCTCTTCTTCCAAAGCCTCCCAGTTGATCGAGCCAGATTTTCACCCCTCGAGCACATGGTAGTCACTCTCCAACCAGCCAGAATGCCTTCTTTTGCCCCCCACCTCAAAGGCTCTCAGCCCAAGCCAGTGGCCCAGGTAAATAAGGCCTTTCCTACCATTAGCACAGGGGTTGCTGGTACACCTGTCCACTTTCTTCTCACAGTTGGAGCCAGTGAAGTTGGGGGGGCATTCACAGGCATAGCTGGCTCCCTGGTTTCGTTCCCGGCAGGAGCCCCCATTGAAACAGGGGGAGTCAGCACAGGTCAGTGTGCTGTGCTCACAGTGCAGGCCATAGTAACCCGGGGGACACAAGCAGTGGTAGCCATCATCCTGGTCCTGGAGAGAGATGGTAAAAGGGCCAAAGTCAGAACCTGAAGGGGGAGGGGGCAGAGGCAGGGTGTAATCAGCACCATTTATTTTCAACCTCACAGGTACATCAAAGACAGAGGAAAAGTGCTATCTCACACTTTCCCATTCATTAATGAACACTGAATTGTTGCTCTGGGGAGTCAAAGGAGAGTAGACTCCATCCCACCCTTCTAGTCCCTCTCCACCCACAGTGCCTGTCCCTGGCTGCAAGGCTTGCATCCACTGACTGCTTAGGCTGGGCAGGCCTAGACACACTGGTTGGACCTCTGCCTTTGGGCACTCACCTTACAACTGCCCCCATTACGACATGGGTTGCTGTCACATTTGCTGAGTTCCAACTCACAGTCGATGCCAGTATAGCCTGGTCGACAGGTACAGGTGTAGCTCCGCTGCCCACTGTTGGAGCATGTGGCCCCATTCTTGCATGGTGAGTGGTGAGTGCAGTAGTTGAGATCTGTAGAGACAGGAATCGATGAGCTCGGGACACTCCCACCTCCTGGCTCCTTATACCACCAGTTCACCCCCAGGATCCCAAGAAGCTTCCACTCAAAGCCTTCTGATCCTAAATATCCTTCTCATCCCAACAAAATCATGCATACTAAAGCACGTGGAACCACATGTGATCAGTGCAGTTAGCAAGGTTGTTAAAATACAGTTAGACAGTGTCCCACCAGGTAAGCTTCACAAGCATGGCTAGTAATAAGGGATGAGGGTAGGAAGAGGAGGAGAGGGCATGGCTGTGGGTGAGAAAGTCAGAAAAGGCTTCATGAGGAGGAGCTGCTGAGATAAGCCTGAAAGGAGGGGTGAAATTTGAGCAGGTGGCCTAGAGGGGAGATGAGAGCCACCATAGGTGATGACCGGACATTTTGAAAAGGAAGAGGTTTTAAAGCAGTATTTTGGAGTGTAAGTATTTGTTCTCTTATTGGGAAAGAACAGAAAGGGAGAAACAGACAGAGCAAATATAGGGGCTGTGAGGCTGTGTTTGCCTATGATGAGTGTATATGAGTGTCAGCTGAGAACAAGTGTGGACAGAGGAGAGGGAACGAGCAGGAACCAGGTGTGTGTGTTGGAGAGGGGCAGAGAAAAGAGGGACAGTCACACACATGGAGAACACAGGGACTGTGCCACTCCCTTAGAAACATCCAGTTAAGGCCTAGAAGAGTTCCTTCCTGCCTGTCAAGCCCATGCCCTCCCCAGGCCTATGTGGAGTCCCTTGGCAGCAGGCATCCCACTTGACCCTGAAAATGGGAGGTATACACTGCAGCTGGCTACAAGGACATAAAAGAGGGCTTCCCTCCCCCAAAGTCAGGACACAAAGGCTGTTATGTAGACAGAAGAGTGACTGATACCAGATGCCAGCTAGAGAGATTGTGTGGACTCAGGCAACTGCCTGTTGAGTGCCACTGGAGGAGAATAGGGGAAGCTCTTTGCACCCACATCGAAAAGTCAGATGTGGCTCCTTTCGCCAAGAGATCCAGCTCAGCCACAGCCTGGGCAGCTAGTGGGCACACCCCACCAGGCAGCTGTTTAGGGGAGAGCTGCTCAAACAGCCCGCAAGGTAAGCAAACACTCAGAGGGTTAATAGGTAACTACAAGGTAGAAAGAGGAACTGAGCCTAGCATCCCTCTCTTCGGCCTTGCTAGAATTTATGAGGGCAACCTCCAGGCTGCCAATCTGTCATGTTGCTGGCTTCTTCTGCCACTCTGACCCCCTAGCACCTGGAGAAGAGGGACCCACCATCTCATTCTAGGCTAGCTGTAAAGATCCTTTAGAAAGTCTCAAGATCATCATCAAAGGACAAGAAAGCCAAGCTAGCATGAGCTCTGGCTCCCAGCTCTTCCCCTTACCCCCTCCCTCCCTCTCCTCACCTTGATCACAGAACAGGCCTCCCCAGCCCTCATTGCAGGTACACTGCCAGGGGGTGCTGCAGGTGCCATGGCGACAGCCGTTATGAGGGATACATTCGTTGCACAGGCGGCCCTGCCAACCTGGGCGGCAGCTGCAGGAGAAGGGGAGCCTGGGTGAGGTGAGATACCTGGCTGGGGAGGGCACCCCCACTTTCTGTCCCCCTACTCACAGGCACTCTGCTGGCTTGCTGCAGTAGCCATTCTGCTCATGACAGCCAGAAAGACAGATAGCTGAAGAAAGAGAACACACGGGCTGGGATCCGGATGCTGAAGACACTAACACTCCATTCTCCCTCCAGGCCTGGGGTGCCTGCTCTCCTGGGCTCACTTCCTACTTGGGCCTCAAAAAAGAGCCTTGGCTATCTTAACAGAAAGGAAGGCATGGGAAGGAGAATCCATGCTGGGTAGAATGCACTGTAAGTGCTTGTGGCCCTTGGAGAGATGGGAAGGAGCACCAGGAAGAGAAAGGTGGGCTGAGTCCCAGCCTCCCTCCGCATCTCCACTGGCCCTGGGACCCAGCTCCAGACTGTAGCTGGGAAGGGCCACCCTGGTCACACAGGTGGGACCTGGTTGCTTACGCTGTTCACAGTATTCTCCAGTCCAACCTGGCAGGCAGGATAGGCTGCCATCTGGCTGGCACACATAGTGGCCGAAGTGGTCGTTGCGCTTCTTGCACAGGCGTGAGCAGCTCTCCCCATAGTAGTTATCACTGCAGATGACCCGGTAAGAGTAGCGCAGCTTCGTGAGGGTGCTGGTTTGCTCCTCTGGTAACCAGTTCTCACCCACAGGTAGGGAGCCTTGGATGGCGATCTTGCTGATAAGTGCATCCGGTGGCAAGGCCTCTGAAGGAGCAGAGGGCCAGGTCAGGAAAAGCAGGCTGTCCTTTGAGAGGAGGCAACTTGTAGCCAATGCCCCCAACCTGGCTGTATTTATGCTGGTCAGCTGCAAAGTTGCCTGCTCTTCCAGATGACCCCCCACGCCGCCTGCCAGCAAGCACAGGCCAGAGAGACCCAAGAGTCCGCTGCTTAGTTGTCCTGTATGTGCATGTGCAGGGGGACCCGATATCATTCAGAACAGGGACAATAGAAGGATGTTAAGATATCCCAGTGTTCTGGAGGCAGATAGGGAGGAGAAAAAGGAAAAGAGGTCAAAATGGAAAACATAAAAGAGGGCAGAAGGAGAGAAAGAAGGAGAAAAGCTTTCCAGGCCAGGAACCCTGAGAGCAAGGTCCTCTGGTGCCCGCTCAGGGGTTCTGCTCCCAGGGGCAGGTAGTGGTTTTCTTTTTTCCTTTTCAAAGTGAGAATTGTTATGCTGCTGAAATATCCTTTTTCCTCTGTGTCAGAACAACATCCCAAAGCCATTATTCCCTTTCCAAAGGAGCGGAATTCGCGAAAGGTGTAAAATACAGGAAGGGGCCCGTCAGCGGCGCTGGCAGCTTCAGCCTTTCTCACCGCCGTGCTCCCCGCGTTCCCACGCCAAAAATAACCCGCAGGAAACGCAATTGTGCTCTGAGTCCAGGCAGCGAGCGGAATCTGAGCGTCCAGCGCGGGGCGCAGCTCCGGGCCAAGCAAAGCGTCCTGCCCCCTACTCGTACCCCGCGCTTCCCCCGCCTCAAACAAGTTAACTCTTTCGGCGCTGCGCCGTGTCGCCCCCCTGTGGCTGAGCAGCGAGACACTCACCTGGCCGCAGGTCGTCTCCAGGCGCGTGCCAAGCTTCAATGATGAGGGAGAAGGTGCCCTGGGAAGCGAAAGCGGGTGGGGGACGAGACAGTGCGAGATGAGCAGGGCGGGAGAGAGGGGTGCTTCGCGGCGGCCAGTTTAATTAATCTAATTGCAGGATACAGTTACTGCGCCCGAGTCCACATAACGGGCCTGCGTACAATGTGGCGCGAGCTGGGAAGGCGAGAGGAGAACCCAGGATGGGGGAGGGACGAGGGATGGGGAGGGTAAGTGAGAGCCTGGAGGGGGGGTCTGGTGTGCCGCGCAAGGGTGCTTGGTAATGAAAATCGAGTCTCGAGAGCTGGGGGAAGGGAGGGCAAAAGACTGGGAAGACCGGAGACTGGTGAGTCTTCTAGGGATGAGGTCCCAGGAGAGAATCAAAAACAGCGGGCCAGAAGAGAATGCATCCCTGGGCATTGGGGAGGATCTCGGGAGGGGGCTTGTTCTCGGGTGCTCCCTTCTTTCGGCTTCTGAGGCCACCCCGCGCGCCCAGGTTGTGCTCACCGGCCAGGTGAAGTTGAAGGGCAGTTGGAGAGGGTTTCGGCCCCCGCCGCTACTGTCGTCTCCAATGGCGAAGGAATTGATGCCCAATACCGGTGTGGAGACGCTGCCGAAGGTACACGGCCCAGGCGAAAGGACTGCCTGGAAGTGCTTTAGGCAGATGCGGAAGAAAGTCCGGCAACCGGGCTCGCACGGCCTCCCACTGGCCAGAACGCCGTGCTCGTTGGCGAACTCCTGCAGCTGCAGCTGGAAGACGCCGGAGCCGGCTGCGCGCTATTTCACGGGGACCAGGAAAGGAGGGAGAGCGGTCAGCTCAGCGGGCGCCAGGGCTCGAGCCCCGAGCGCAGCAGGAGGGGCAGAGAGGACGCGGGACGTTACCTGCTGCCAAAGTGCCACCAGCAGCAGTAGCTTCCACCCGGAGCTGCTCCGGACCGGGGCCGCCATCCCCCCGGGCCTCGAGCTTTCCACCTGCAGGCCCTGAATCGGGTTCTGTTGGGTATGATGCTTTCCTGCGCGTCCGCCCGCCAGTGGGGTCACTGAAAAGCTGGCAGCTCTTGACACACTCCTCCTCAGTCGCCTCCACGCTAGTTCGGCGGTAGCTGCCTCGTAGGTAATCCAGGTGAAGGCCACCGGGCGGTGGCCGCACTAAAGACGTGTCCTCGGGCTAATCCTGAGACGGCGCGGGCGAGAGTCGGGTCCGCCGCACCGAAGTGCTAAAGCTGCGGCACTTAGCCTCGTGTTTCTGGCCTGCGCGCAGCGCCGCTACTGAAACCTGCAGGCTCGGGAGCTTTCCTTATATATATTGACTCCTCTTATCGCCGCCTGTCACTCAGACAGACTCACGGTCAGTCTCCCCTCCCTCTGGCCTCTAGCTGCGACAGTCCCAGTGCCGACCGGAGGGGGCCGCCCCCCCAGCCAGTCGGGCCTAGGTCCCGCCCCTCTGTTCCTCTTCCAGCTGCCGAATCCCCAGATCTGCGCGGGCCGAAGTGACCAGCCACCGTGATCGCCCGGTTAAGGGCTGAGACCCCAGCTGCCCGAGGACACGGGGGCGGCCGGAGGATGAGGCGGGAGGTGAGCGGGCGGTTCCCGAGTGGTCCCGGGAGTAGAGACCCTAGGGAGTCCCCGGTGGCGGCGCATCTGCAGCGGATGCTGCTACCTGCTGTCCTCCAGTAGGTAAAAAGAATTTAAACCTGGAAAGCAAAGACTAGCGCCTCAGGACGCTGGTTTAGAAGTAGTAGGAGTATCTACTACTGCTCTTTCCCGGGTCTTTGGTAGCCCTCGCTTCATCGACCTCCAACCTTGGGTCGCCCACCCACCACGTGTCCCCAGCGCAGCGGGGAAGCCAGCAAAAGGCACATTAACCTCTGTGCGGCCGCTCCAGTAAGGAGCTCCGGTCGCGCTCCATGCACCTGGTGGGCGTCTCCCGCTCGCCTGCGGGGCGTGCCCAGCGCGTGCCTGCTTCTCCCGCCTAGACCCCCGCCTGGCTCGGCTCGTGCCAGTGCCCTGACTTGCAGTCCCGAGGTAGGGGAGGTGAGGAAAGGTCCCAGAGGTAGTCGTGGGCGCGTCCTCAGCTGTATGGTAATGAGACTCTGGCCCCTCCGTCAGAGCCTGCTCACCTGTCTCGCTTCAATTCCCTTGCCCTCCCTGCCCCCCTTGTACTCCCTAAGCCCCCGCCAGCGTCCTGTCGCTTCGCTTGTAGAGGGAGGAACTCTCTTGACTCGAGTTGCCTCGGGCCACTGGATTGTCCAGGTGGGGACTGAGGCCCGGTAGTTCCAGCCCGCTCATAGGTCGGCTACGGGGTGGAACTGCAGCCGCAGGAGTTGAGTTTCGGATGGCTTCTAGTCTCGCCCACGCTCTCCGGGTGGCCTCCCTGCTCCGCGCGCCAGGGCGCAGCTGCTTTCCCGGAACCCGGCGTGATCCCTGGAGGCCGCTGACTGAGGAGGGCCGGCTTCGCCCAATCTCCGGGGTGCCTGGGGATCTCGCTCTGCAACGCCGCTGGCGGCGGAGCCCTGTAGCTTCAGCTGTCAGCCGCGCGCGCAGCGATGGCTGTTGCTGGACGATAAGATCAGTGCAGGGGGAGTGGGGACGCGGCGCCAGCCCCGGGGAGGCCGGGGGGGGGGGGCGCTGAGCCCAACAGCTGCCAATGCCAAAGCATGGTCTGATTTTTTGACTTGGGTGGTAGTGGTGGATCCGGGAGGATGAGAAACAAGAGGTTGGGAGCGTGGGTTGGGGGAGGGGCGAGGTGAGAAGCCGGGCTCCGGGGTCCCCCACGCACGGCCACCCCTCCCAGCCACCATCTGGCGCGAGCGGGTTGGCGTGGGGAACGAAGTGGGGCGGGGGCCGGCAGATGGGCCCAGGCTGCGCTCAGAGTTAATGTAGGTTATGGGCTGGCGGAGTCCCAGGCCCGAGGGGGGGCCCGGGGCGTGCCTTCGGGCGATTCTAGCAAGTGGGCTTCCAGATCCTCCCCGCGCACATTCTATGGACCTGTCTAGGAAGCCAGAGGGTGCTCCTCACTCTCCTAAAGCTGGCATCCAGCCCCATCTAATTCTGCGGGTCCCAACCTCCAAACCTGGCCTGGGAGTTCATAAAAACATGCTTTTTTCCTGGCACCAGCACCGGCCTGACACTCAGGGGAGATATCTACGGCCATCATGCATCTCTGGTGGACCTGAAACTAGTCTCCACCCTGCCCACACTGAGATGTCCAGGTTGCTTTGCAAACAACCAAGGAACAAACAAGAATTGTGATCATTATTATCCTAACGGACAGGCAATATGAGGGATTCTAGAGATATAGAAAGCCCCTGAGCCAACAAGGAAAGAGTTAAATTCTCAAAAGCACTTATTTGCTGGGGACACCATCTCAGAAACTCATTTCCTGTCCAGGATGCCATCCTGGTCCTGGGACCCTATGTTTGATAACCTACACAGGTTCCCACTGTGAGCAAGGCATCCCAGTATGTCTCTGGAGGCCATACAGCAGGAACTTCTCCTAAATGTGACTTGATGGCAAAAAATATAATGCAAATCCTAGGTCACATGGGCTCAAAGGAGCAGGAGGCTGTGAAGTGATGGGAGGTTGCAGAGCACCGTAGAACTAGACACTCATCAAAATTTGTGATGCTACCCCGAGGGAGACGCTGGACGTTGTCCTAGAATGGGCATAGACCCAGGGCCTGAGCAACCTGGGCTCCCGGTTCCAGAAACTTTCCTTGGTCCCAGGAGCATGGTCTGGAGCCCTGGGCTCTTGCAAGGACCACAGCCACTTTCCCCGGAGGCCTCTGCTTCTGCTATTTCCTTGGCTTGACCATCCCCCACACACCTGGGGCTATGAAAAGCCATGGTTGCCTTCCACTCCTGCCCTCTGATGAACCCATATTATTGGGATGCTACAGAAGCTACAGGGAGCCTTGGGACCCCTTCCTTCCCACCTAGCCGGAATCGTCCCGAGAGCGATAGGCACAAAACCCGCTTCACCCCTTCCATCCCATGCCATCGCTCCCTGGACCCTGCACACTGCACCCAGCAGAAGCGTGGCGGAGTCCGGGCCACAGCACCCACTGGGCAGGCAGGAGGCGGGGAAGTAGGCCTGGCAGGGGCGGGGCGCCTAAGCCTTGAGGGGCGCCCGCTGTGGTTGCTGCGGAGAAGGGGCCACGTGCAGGGAGCGGGCGGCCGGGGAGCTGCACAGAAGGCGGGGAGATTTGCAAACTGTTGCTGCCACATGGCTGCTCCATTCGATCCATTCACATTGAAATGAGGCCGGCGCGTGCCTCATCTGCCGCAGGGCGCTGCCACGCGTCAGCCCGGCCCGCCGCGTGCCAACTGGGGCAGTGGGGCTGGCAGGGCCTGGCAGCCGTGGGGGCGCGGCCAGGAGGGGGCAGGGGAAGGGAGTCAGCTGCCCCAGCCGCCCAGGCGCCTCAGTCCTCGGATCCTGGCCTTCATCGGGAGCTGGCCGGCAGGGCAGAAAGGACCAGGACGCACAGCTTCAGAAGGTCCAAGATCGATGCCGCCGCTCCCCGCGGATGCGCCCGGGCGGCGCTGCTCTCCATCTGCCGCCGCTCGCACCTGCCGGTCAATAAATCGATTTTACAATTTAATGCAGCAGCTTCCCGCCCGCCCGCCCGCCTGGGACAGATGCCGCAGCAGAGGCGCCTCCGCCCTCGCCCTCCCCCGTGGGGCCGGGTAGGCACGGGTTCCTGCGCGGCAGGCGGCGCCCCAGGCACTAGTGCCCCTCTGGCTGGAGCCCCTACAAGGAACCTCCAGCTCGGGCTTTCCCCAAGAGACACAGTGGAACGGTTCCCCTAAGACAGGCCCGAGGCTGGCTGAGGAAAGCAAGGTGATGACTGGGCTGTGGCCCTGAGAACTGACTGGGCGCTTTAGGGGAGGAAGAGACTACCTTGAGTGGTAATAAAATGTGAGGCAGAGGGGGAACATAGGGCACAGGACCATGAGACCCATGAGTTGTGAAAACTTAGTTGGAGAACTGGGTGGGGTCAAGAGATGATTGAGGTACTGGGGTCTCTGCCCACCCTCCATGTCAGTCTGGTGAGTTGGCATGACCAGGACCTGGCATTCTCATATTCTATTCACCTTAGGCTTATAACTTCAACTCTCTACCTCAGGTTTCTCATCTGTGCCACGGAAATAACAAGTAACCTTGAAGGGTGACAGAGGGATCACATCAAAGGACCAGGGATTCAGTTTAGCAGCACAGCACCCTCCTGGCAAGCATGAGGTCCTAAGTTTGATTCCAGATACCTCTCTCAAAGAGGGTTCATTATCAGGTTACCCAATTGCAGGACCCAATAAACAATATTCCACCCCACTCTCACTGCCCCTGGTAGACATATAGACAGTCACAGCTGACTTAGGGAGATGAGGCGATGTCTAAGAGCAAATGGGTTCCAGGAAGAAAAAGGAAAGCTGAAGATAAACACTCATAATAGATGAGGCATGTAGGGGTGAAAGAGAAAGAAATGGAAAGGCCAACTGTTTGGTAGCCTTCTGTAGGGCCAGGGTGCAACAAAGTTCATATTTAGGGCTAAAATGGAATTTTGTGAATGGATTTGCAGAAAAGGGGACAGTTAGGATGAATCAGCTGCCTATACCCTTAGCTTTGCAGAGATGACCTCCTTTCCAAGACCAAGTGTAAGTTGAAAATTGCAACCCTCCTCTGAACTTCTGAATTGCTCTAATCATTGAGGGTCCCAGCAGCTCAGGAAAGCTATTTCCAAGAGGGCATGAAAACTGAGCTACTGTGTCCCCTGGCAGGTAGCCCATGGCTGATGATCCAGATATGCTATGGAAAGGACGCCCAAGGGGCTGGACACCAGGAGGCTCTCTGGTCCCCCTCTTCCTCAGGATCCCAGGAACCTAAAGACCTAGATTAGTCTCACATTTCTTTCTCCAGGGATCCAGTGTAGGCAGTGCCTGTAACTGGGATAACTGGTGTAGATTGTGCCCTCTGCATAGTAAGAACAGCTCCAGCCTACAGAGACAGTGAGCCCAAGAATGAAGAGGCTGAGGGTCCTGGGAGCTTCTTCTGTGACTTGTGGATGGTAGGCAGCTCTCCCTAGGTCTCCTGGGCACAGGTCAGGAGGAGAGGAGAGAAGAGGGGTAGGGTGAAGACCTGGCAGCTGCAGAGGCTGAAACAGGCCTGCCTGCAAGGGCTCTGAATGGTGACCAGGCAGCTGCCTCTACTTCTGCCAAAACCAGGGGATGCCTGGAAAGCTAGGGCCAGGAGCCACACAGCGGGTATTTCCAGCCACAGAGGCAGCTGGGTTCAGTGCAGCATCCAGGGCAACTTTCCCCAAGCCCTTGGCTTTCCTTTCTCCAGCTCCTTCCTGTCCCCACCCTGACCAAGCAGGGAGGCTCAGAAGAGAGTGAAAGCTCAGGGTGATGATCTCTGCCCAGAGACCCCGAACTGCAGGCCTTGGCTCAGCCTGCGCTTGCTGCCTGACTGGTCCCCTAGGACCCAAGAAGCACAGGTGAAAGGTATTTCTGGGAGTCAAAAGAAAACATGTGCTAAAGAATACTGGAGGGTAGGCAATCAGAGCCTAAGTATGAAGCAAAAGTTCTTCTGTTTTGTATTTAGTACAGGGTCTATAGGATCTCACTATGTAGATAGGACTTGTAATGATCCTCCTGTTTTCAGCCTCCAAGCGCTGGGATTACAGGTGCACACCACCAGGCCCAGACTAGTTGCTGGCTCAGTGCACCTCGGGGGCGGGGCTGGCATGACATGCAGGACCAGAGATCAAACCCTGGTCCCTGCAATTGCCAAAGCAGGCTGCTGAGCTATCTTGCCTGTTCCAGATACCCTCTTAAACCAGTTTTCTTATCTTGATTTTTTTTTCCTCCCTAGAAAAGTTTTTTCTTCTCTGGGAGGCTGAATTAGACCATAAATTCAACCTCAGTCTGAGCAACTTAGTAGACTGAGTCTTAAAAATAAATGAATAGGGGCTGGGGAGATGGCTTAGTAGGATAAGCGCTTGACTGGTAAACGCAAGGATCTGAGTCCAATCCCTGGTTCCATAAATAAATAAATAATAGGCCTGGGGGTGTGGCACAGTGCAAAGGCTGTTTGGTGGGTTCAGTCTCCAGAGAAACACACAGAGAGACAGAAACAGAGAGAGAGACAGACACACAGAGAGAGACAGAGACAGAGAGACAAAGAGAAAGAGATCCCCTGCTGCCTCTGTCTCTCCCTCTCCAGCATCCAGGACCTCCTTCTCCAGGAACTTCTTCCTCTGTGACCACTGACCTTCACCAGATGGGGCTCTGCTCAGCCACACCTTCCTGCCAAGATGCCACCCCCCCAATCTTGGCCTTCCACAAGTATGCAGCTCATCATCGCCCCTAGGTCCTTGTGTGTTCCACCTGCCAGCCACAGTTCATCTCCTGGATGTAACTCTCACTTCTCTCCATCTTCTTAATCTCTGACCCTAGCTGCTACCCAGGCCTGATAGGGCCTCAACCCCTGGCTCTGCTCTCTACAGCAGCAGGAACCTGGGAGCAGGGTTTAGTCACACTGATCTAGTCTCCCTAGAAGGAAGTGTAAGGCTTAAATCAGGAAGTACTGTGTCAAATACTCTTAAACAGAGAGAAGGAACCCACGGAAAGAAGCTGGGGACAGATGCCAACTCTGTGAATAGCTGCCGGTGTGGGCTGGTCCCTGCTCCTTGGAGAAATTGGAGAATCAAGTAGGTGATGGGTCTTAAGCCGAGAATGGGGAACTGGCTGTCTCCTTCTCCCACCACTGTCAGAATGAGAGGAAATGGGCTTCAATGGTGGCAGGAAGGATTTAGGTTAGACCTATGGGAGAACTTCCTGTGACCGAGTGTCTACACTGTGTATCCCAGTGGTTAATCCAGATTGAACTCTCCCCTGCAGTTGATAATTGCGTGTTGCCGCTTACTAGTAAGTAACTTGCCTTGCCTGAGATTGGCAGAGAACTTTAGCCTGGAGAATTGCTTTGCTTCTAGACCAAACTTAAGAAGAAGTACAGAGAAGTCTGGAGGCACTGAGGACCTAGCCTCTTCTCAGCCTTGAAAGGATTTAGGAGGCCGGGGAGATGGCTCAGTGGAATAAGCACTTGCCTGGCAAGCGCAAGGGCCTGAGTTCAATCCCCAGTTCCACAAAAAAAAAAAAAAAAAAAAAAGATTTAGGCCACTGTAAACCACTGTCACTTTTCCTCACCCCAGCTGTCACTTTTCCTCACCCCAGTGTTGCTTTCAGAAAAATTAAGTCCTTTGGAGCTGTCCAGCTATTCAAAGTTCACAGCAAAAGGAGCAGGCTGGATTGAAGGTCAAGAGCTCACAGAGAATTCCAGAGCTATCATAATAGGGTCTGCAACACCAAGGATTCAGTAACAGCCTCAGCTCTCTGTGCACTTGGAAATACTCAAATGTCAACCTATTTTTTTTTTTTTTAATTTTTTTAGCAGCGGCTGGAGTTTGATCCCCAGCCTGCTGTGCCGGCCCCACCTGTCAAGTGCACCAAGATGAATGAGACTGGGTGTGGTGGTACACACCTGTAATCCCAGCACTTGGGAGGCTGAAAACAGGAGAATCACTATGAGTCCAATCTACACAGTGAGACCCTGTAGACTCTGTAGACCATGTCCTAAATACAGAAAAAAAAATTTTTTTAAGAGAGTTTTACAGGGCCGGGGAGATGGCTCAGTGGAATAAGCGCTTCCCTGGCAAGCGCAAGGGCCTGAGTTCAATCCCCGGTTCCGCAAAAAAAAAATAAATAAATAAAATTAAGAGAGTTTTACTATGTTGCCCAGGCTGGTCTCAAATTCCTGGGCTCAAGTGATTTTCCTGCCCTCAGTTCTCTGTGTGCTGAGTATACAGACAGACAGTACAGGCACTGAGCCCAACTCAAGTCTCAGCATTTTCCTGTCCCTTCATTGGACTCCTGTCCAGGTCTTGAGTCTTGCTTGGACAATGTGGATAACCCCATTGCTGGAGCCCCTCTGGCTGCTGAATTCCTATGGTCCCTGTGGCTGACTCCCTCCCCTGCTCCCCCACCCCCTCCCCTAATTAGCTTGGTTTCTTCCACCACTGCCAAGACTTCCCAGTGAAGGGGAGACTAGGGAGACCTGGGACAAGCCTATCAAAACTGTCACCAAAGGCTGGGAGTGCAGCTCAGTGGTGGAGCACATGCTGAGTATGCAGAAGCCCCTTTTTGATCCCCAGAATCACAAACTAAGACAAACACACAACACCCCTAAAAGTGCTAACAAGAAGGCAAGGAGAATGCATTTTGCATTTAGGGTATGGCTTTGTAGGCCCATGGTTAATTTTCCTTGGGCCTCTGTGTGTGAGTGTGTGTGTGTGTGTGTGTGTGTGTGTGTGTGTACATGTGTGTGTAAGGCAGACAAAAGTACTCAGAGTTTGAGTCCAACCAGCATCTAGTTGCACGTGCCTAGTACTGGATCTAGGCTAGCAAAGCCACAGAGGAACTCACAGTGTATCTCCTGTTGCCCATAGGACTTGAAGAGGGAGAGGCTTATGAAAAGCGGTGCCTTTGGAACCAGGGTTCAGAGGGGCACTCATGCTCCAAGGGTCAGAGGAGGCTCTACAGGGAGGAGGCACTGCACTGGCCTGAGAAATGGCAGAACCTAGATAAAGAGGGAAGCATTCTGGCAGCAGGGATGGAGAGAGGCCCAGGGTCAGTGTGCATGTGAAGCAGGAATAGCTGGGCAGCAACTGTGTGCGGAGGTGGGCTGTGAGCTAAGATAGCCAGGCATGGAAACCCACTAGACAGATAAATGAGGACTTGACTAAGGCATGGGGGCCCATGGGCTCTTGGCCAGAGAGGACCTAGTGTGCAGCCATCATTGAGCAGTAGCACACTGGATCATCTGGGGAAGGGTGGTACACAGGTAGCAAGCAGCCTGTCTGCATCTGTGGCTGGCCAGTGGGGCTGATGGCTAGGTCCTGTCCCTGAGTTGGATGGCTGGGTCTCTGACAGTACCAGAGTCCTGATGACCTGCTGGGACTGCCCCACCCTCTCCTCACTGCTACTCCATCCTCTACACCCATTTTCCAGATAGACCCTTGTAAATATAAAAGTGCTATCAGCGGGGCTTCCCAGCTCCTGCTCTGATAGCAGGGCAGAGGTGGCCATGCCAGTTTCCTAGCAGCCCTTCCCATTTCTTCCTGTTTCTCTCAGAGGCCTGTGGCCCTGCCTGGCTGCCTAGACTTGGCAGAGGATGCAAAGTTGGAGCAGGCCTGAAACCCATGAAGCGAATCTAGAAGTATCTTGGGGGAATAACCCAAATTCAAAGGGCACTGGGACCAATTCTATACCACTAAAGGCTTGAATACCTCTAAGGAGGGGCCTATCAGCTCCTCCCTTAGAAGGCCCCATGCTCTTAGATGGTTCTGGCCATAGGAGATGCATTGTCTTATTGACCTGAAAGTCCTTCTGAGGTCAATGTGGACTAGCAGTTTTGGAGAGTTTGGCCTGGAGCTCACTGAAGATTTCTGACTAGTGCAGCTGGAGGAAGGGTCTCCCAGCTACCTGGGTCTGGCATGGCTCTACTGGATCTCATGGGCCCAACTGCTGCACCTGCTTGGCACCCAGGGTGGGGTAGTTTCATCATGGGAAGTGCTGATCCGTTTCCAGCTTGGCCAGGGGTGGGGCCACCAAGGCGAGGCCACCAGGGTCAGCCCTTCTCAGCCAGCCAGCTTGGTTTGAGGGCCAACCCTCCCTAGGCTGAGATCATTACCCTCCAGCCTTCAGGCAGCCCCCACCCCCAGCTGAGCTCACTGCCCCAGCCTGCTGGGGGTATTGTTGTCTCTCAGGCCCCGCCCCAGGCTCAATGAGCTGTTTGTTGGCATGTCCGGCGACGAAGGGTGAGGGAGGGTGGGCACAGGGCCTCTACACACAATGGGGATTCCGTCCATTCTGAGGTGGCCTGCGGGAACCAGGCTGGCTTTGTCCTGTGGACCCTCATTCCCACCATTTAGTGGAGCCGGAACTCCAGGCGGAAGGCCCCACATAAGAACAACAATGTCGTCACCCTGTCTGTGAAGGAGGGTGCTGCAGGCCAGGCCGCCTAGGGCTCCAGGGGACCCATAACGCAAGGGGCACTGGAATGGGTACTAGGCCAATGTGTGCCTCAAATCTGAGGGGGATTTAGGCAGATGGAGGATGTCCCCTTACCTGTCCCCAGAGTCATCCTGCAGCCTGTAGCAAGTGTGAACTGTTGTGCCCTGGCACCCGCAGTTAGCTCCCCCCTCCCCCCTAACAGGAACCCTGAGGTGCAGAAGGTGTGCAATCAATCAAGGAAGCTGATTAGGGCCAGCTGGCCCACAGGCCTATGCCCAGCTCCAGCCTATTTCTGGGTCTGTAGCCCCACCAGCCTGCTCCTTTGGAAGCAGTGCTGGCCACTCACACAAGTGTTTATTTTCCAGCTGGGGGCATGGGTGGAGGTGGGAGGGGGGCAGGACGTCACAGCGTTTCCCTCCTGCCTGGTGCTGCAGCGGTTCTCACAGTCTGGGCACTGGTGACATCACCGGCCTTTCCTCCTCAGCCCTGGCCTCTCTGCCACTCCTCCCATCCCCACCAGAGCCTTGGCCAGGCCACAGCGTTCTGAAGCTCCTGCTTCCGGCATCAGCCCCAGGCACCTCTGAGTGAGCTTTATTGGAGGGTGTGGGAGCAGAGGGCTATGCCAGCCCATCCATCCCTCACTCACAACCCCTCAGTGTTCCGGGCAGGTAGGCCAAGCCTGGGGTGGTCCCTCCATGCTCACCCCATCCCAGAATGCTTGGTGCTCTTCCCAGGATACACTCTTCAAGTGATGCTGGCCCTTTAAGGGTCTTGGGAAGCCAGAACAACAGGAAATCCAAACGGCCTCATTAGGCAGCTCCAAGCTCAGCACAGTAATTAGTGCCCTGAAAACAAAACAAGGAAAAGCAGGTGGTGGTACCCCCCCATCTCTGTTGCCCCCCCCCCCCGTGTGGCCTGTTAGTACCCAGGGCCAGGCAGCTGGGACTGGACCCCCTCCCTTGTGGGCCCCTCACTCTAAGCTCCTGAGGCCTGTTCTCCACTGCCCAGGCCAAGGGTCACAGCCTAAGCTTGTGGGGAGCAGACTGTCTCTCTGGGGACACAGAAGCCCCAGGGACATGCATGGGACTTCCCCTTTCCCTAGTCAGGTGCCACTCGTCCAGAGCATCTTACACTTGTCTGGAAAATACTATGATAGGGTAAGGAAAGTGGGAGACGCCTGGAATCCCAGGCTGAGAAGGCCCCCTTGGCAGGGGAGAGAAGAGCCTGCTCTGTGGCCCTGCCTCTCAGGCTCTTGTTCATCCACCAGGTGAACAAGACCATTTTGGCAAAGAGGCTGGTGACCTATGGGCACTTGCAAGCCTCCTCAGATGTCAAAAGGCTGGCCAGGAGACAAAAAGGACCTTAATGAGGTTTTTTTGGCCAGTCTGCAGGCCTTGGCTCATTCTACCCTTTCTTTCCAACATTTGCTACAATTGGAACCCCACCCTGTCCCTGACCCCTGAGATGTTTCTCTTTATTTATTATTCTGGGGAAAGGACATTCTATGCTTCATTTACAAAACAAATATTCATTCAACAAACATTTATGGAATGGTCCCAATATTTCCTATTCCATGGTAGTGTGGAGTTCCTGGGAAGGTTTTATAATCACTTTTTTGGGGGAGTAACCAGGAATTGAACTCAGGACCTTGCACTTGCCAGGCAGATGTTGTGCCACTGAGCTATAGTCCTAGCTCTCCTGGGAAGGTTTTGAAAATACAAATGACACTACTTTGTGATATCTTGTTACAGTATTTCCTTCTGAGAAAGGCTTTCAAAGCAGGAACTGTGACTTTCTCCTCTGCACGCTCCTCAGAGGCTGAACAGCACCTACGGGTGATTGGTACATGCTCTAGACAATCAAAAGCAAACCAGGGGCTGAGGCATCACTCAGTGGTATAGTACTCCACTAGCATGCATGACATCTGGGTTCAATCCCCAGCCCCACCAAAAAGAAAGAGCCAAGAAATCCTCCTGGACATGAGGTACCACCAGGGAATCCCAGGATTCAGCTCAGTGGGCAGCAGCACCTGTCAGAGCCCTTGATGCCTGAAGAAGTCCTGCCCTTTGTGCTCAGAGCCTCTATACAGCAAGGGCTGAGATTGCTAGAGAGGAAGAAAACCCAGGTTTTCCTGCAAATGAAACTGGCCTGACCAGGGCCAGTGACTGCAGGCTGCAGGCTGTGGGGCAGATGAGGAGCAAGTTGAGCAGTCGGTGACCAGGCTATGGGGTTGTAATTAAACTATGGGCAGAGTTCTTTGAACTCCTGTAAACAAAGACTGTTAAGTGTCCTTGGCCAGGTAGGAGAAGGAGCAGCAGAAGGGGAGGGAAACCCAGAACCTGTCCTAGGTCAGGCAGCTGCCCTCTGGAGGCCATGGGCTTTAAGATGGTCACTATTGATGGGTTCTGATCTGACACTGAGGGGCCAGTTCTGACGGCAGTAGTGAAGGGGACAGGCAGAGGGGTCAGATCATGGACAAGTTCTCAGCCTGGTCACACACAGGAAATCACCTGAGCCGCTCCCTAGAGATCCCTGACAGAACTGATCTGAGAGGAGGCCTAGGAGGCACTGGTATTTTCTAAAAGCTCCCAGGCTAGGACTATGGCTCAGTGGTATAAGCACCTGCCTGCAAGCACAAGGGCCATAGGTCCATTCAATCCCCAGTATCAAAAAAATAAAGGGGCCAGGGAGATGGCTCAGTAGAATAAGCGCTTCCCTGGCAAGCGCGAGGGCCTGAGCTCAATCCCTGGTTCCGCCAAAAAATAAAAATAAAAAAGCTCCTAGGTATCCCAGTGAGCAGGCATGGTTGGGAGGTACTGCCTGCTAGGAACACAGGCCTCCCATCTCCCAGGGCCTCCCCTCCCCAGGTTCAGAGTGCTCCAGGTCACAGCTACCCAAGGGGCCAGGTAGTTGAGGGCCCTATGGGAAAAGATGAGAGTTTTTCTAGGACCTAGCTGGTCTCATAGAGCACACCTGTGACCCCAGCACTTGGGAGGCTGAGGCAGGAAGATCCCTGTGAGTTCAAGGCTAGCCTTGCTACTTAGTAAGTTCAGGGTCAGCCTGAACTACTAAATGAAACCCTGACTCAAAAAACAAAACAAAACAGGGGCCAGGGAGATGGCTCAGTGGAATAAGCGCTTCCCTGGCAAGTGCAAGGGCCTGAGTTGATCCCTGGTTCCACCAAAAAAACCAAACCAAACCAAACCAAACAAACAAAAAAAACCCGAAACAGTCCTCCCCTTCTTGACTATATCCCCCTCCAGTGGAAAATTACCCAGAGAACAGCTGTGGGTAGACAAAGCAACAAGCTTGGGGGCGAAGTGCTCAATGGGTGGCCCCCAAAGGGACCCTCACACCTTACACCACCCCAAGGTCCTGGGGCTAGCCCCTGAGAGAACAGACTAAGGACTGGGTGTGAAGAGAGGTGGGCTAACCCCACCTGAGCACAGGGGCCTGGTCCCATGTGGGGGGATGTGATCCTGTCCTGAATCATTTCCCGGATGTAGCTCAACAGCCCAGACTTCAAGGTTTTGGGGGGGGGAATCTTTTTTCCAAGTTCCTCGATCTGTCATCCCCCTCCCCCGCTGGCCGGATAAGCCTGGACCAGTGTCCTCTCTGGGCTCCCTTTTGGCCTCCCAGCTAAGACCTTCTCCACTGAGCTCTCCCCTCCACATTGTTTTCCGCCTCAGGAAGTCTCTGATGCCCTGCACTGGATTTTGTTTTCCTTGTTATCGGGACAACTAATATTTTTTCCTGTGCAAGGTGGGGGGAGAGATTTTCCCAAGCAGATTACAGCTGTCAGTGAGGGGGTGGGGGCTGGAGATTGAGCCTGCCCTGCACCCTCCCCTCTGCCACTCTCACAGGGCCAAGCTTCTGAATGAAGTAGGAAGCCCTGCCTCCCCCACAACGTACCAGGTGACCTGGAGCCAGTGACCTGTCCTCAGCTCCCCGTTAAGAGTGTTGCTAATGGGTGGGCCTTGGGAGAGGCTGAAAGGGCAAACAACCCCCTCCCAGCTGTGGGAGGGAGCACGCCCAGCCTTGGGAACTATTTCTTCCAGATCAGAATTCTGTCCAATCAGGTGGCCCCATAGGTCCAGGGTGCCATGAGGAAGAACCCTCCCCCCCCCCAAGAAAGGTGGGAGCACACAGAGACCCAGCTCTGCCAAACAATCTGACTTGAATTCCTTACATTCCATACCTTGGGCTGTCTACCTCCAACATGGCCAAATTGATGGCTGACTCTCCTACCTTGGCAGTTGTGTTGTAAGGATGCAGATGAGGACCCAACATATTCAGTTCCATATCGGTATCTACATGACCTTAAGGGGATCCTCACAGCCAGAGAACCAGAAAGCAGGGACCACCATCAAAGAGCTGGGTGTGCTGGCGCCTGCCTAAGCTCCCTGCTACTCAGGAGGCCGAGGCAAGTTCAACATCAGCCTGGGCAACCTAGTGAGACCTTAGTGGTAGCACGCTTGCCTAGCACAAGCAAAACCCTGCATTCAATCTCTGTTCCAAAACATAAAAATAAAAACAATAGATTTTGGTTGGATGGCATGTTTTGGGTGTACACACACACACACACACACACACACACACAGAACCTGTGCATTCCCACTTGCTACATCAGTGTGCTATGAGGCCATCCCTATGGTGCTAGGGACAGGCTTCCTGGGTCTCTGGGGCAGGGGCCTACAGCACAAATGCCACTGAGACAATTGGGCCTTGCTTAAGAAGACTGAAGGTCAAAGCTGGGTGAAGCTGAGGCAGGAAGATCTCCAAGAATTCAAGACCAGCCTGGACTACATAGCAAGACCCTATTTCAAACAAAACAAAGCAAAGCAAAGCAAAACAAAACAAAATAAGAGGGCCAGGAATATAGCTCAGTGGTACAGCACCTGCCTGACAAAGCACAAGGTCCTGAGTTTGATTCCTGGTACCAAAAAGAAAGTCTGAGTTTCAAGTTAACAAATAGAAGGGCTCTACCTCTGGCTCACTTGTTTGTGGTCTACAGTGTGGTCAGCGGCCCCTCCTGCCTTGCCTTGTACACTACTGGGAGGTGATGGGCCCTTCCAGAGAGACTTTCATGTGCGTTGTGGGTGCCAAGCTGGCTTGGGTGCAGGTGCCACAGCCTTGTGGGGAGGAGGCATAGGATTTCTACTTAGACTTTTTTCTTTTTAGCTATAAAATAAATTGAATAATATAATAATAATATTGAGCGTGTGCATAGTTACAATCCATGCATACTTTGTTTTTGGTGCTGGGGATGAAACCCAGGATCTTGTGCATGCATGACAAGCATTCTACCATTGAGCTACTTCCCTTGTCTGCATAAACATTTACAATCAAAACAGCTTGGAGGGGCAGAGGATATGGCTCATGGGACAGTACTTGCCTAGCTCTGGGTTCCATCCTTGGCACTACAAAAACACACGAAGCAAAACAACATCAAAAACTTATTTCCCTGAGCAGTGTATTGCACACTTGTGGTCTAAGTACCTGGGAAGCTGAGATAGAAAGATCACCACTTCAATCCAGGAGTTCCAGGCCAGCCTGGACCACAGAGTGGGACCACATCTTTAAAGCAAATCAGAAAGAGAGAGAGAAGGGAGAGAGGAGGGAAGACAAGAAAAAGGAATGGAGGAAGGAAGTAAATTGGGAGACATTTTCCTGGACAGAAGTGTTAGAAGCTATCAGAAGCCTCTTTCATATGGGGTGCCAGGGTGAAGGAAAGGAGTATGGGGGGGATTAGTGAGCTGTGGGCACATGGTCTCCACATCCGCCCTTCTCCATGGCCCCCTTTAGGCCTGCATAGGTCCCAGGTGGTGCCATGCTTCCTGCAGGGGACGAAGTGGTCCACTACCCTGGCCCCCAGGCTGGCTGAAGTGTAGCGCTGGTCAGGCCAGGGCCCGCCATCTGCCCTGCATTTTGTGTCATCCCCAGGAGAAAAGTCCCTGGCGGGAGGCGGCCCTCTGCCCGGAGGCCGTCCCCTAAGCGGCCAAGGTAAGAAGTGGGGGATTTCCAAGCTGGGACAGGGCTGACTTCATTACTAGGGGCTCCTCTCCTTTTCCAACATCCTCACCCCAGCACAGAAACTGCAATTGGGCCCATGTGGTCCAAGGATTAGGGGCAGTAGAATCAGCTAGGCCCCTCCAGCCGCCACTTCCCACTCCAGAGGGAACCCCAGGGCTGCACCTGGGAACCACAGGGACCCAGCTTGGGAAGACCCCAACGGGCATCTCCGGGAGAGGTTGGGGTCTGGAAATCCAGAGCCATACTTACTCATGAGCTGTGGGGAATGAGTCAAATTGATGAATGCCCCTGCCTAACCCCAGGTCCTGCCCCACAGCTGCGGGTAGGCCTGGTGGTTAAAGGAATGGCCACTCGGAATCTTAGCCCCCAGGTTCCCCTAGTTGGCCAGCACTTCCATGGCAGCTCTAGAGTTAAAGGAGCCAACATGGGTCTATGGGAAGAGGGGAGCTCCCTGAAACATTGACCCACAGGAAAGAGGAACTATACCTGCATTCCCTGTATTCTTGCCTTGACCTCAACAGGTATCTGTAATCCCAGACACCAAGTGAAGGGACAGAAAGGAAGTCATGGTATTACATACATGTCCCAGCTCCAAATCAGCCTGCTCAGGCCCAGCTACCAGGTTTTTTTTTTTTTGGAACCGGGGATTGAACTCAGGCCCATGCACTTGCCGGGGAAGCACTTATTCCACTGAGCCATCTCCCTGGCCCCGTAGCTACCAGGTTTTTGAAACAGCTAGATTCTCCCTGCACCCTTGGCGTGTTTCCTGGGCCTCTGATGCTAGTGACTGATGTGTGTATGCTGTAGCCATGTATATAGAAGCTCTGCGCCTGTGTGTAGGCTTGTGTGGCTGGAGCATGCCTGGTGAACAAATAGGCATGGACTCACACAAGTGACATAAATCCAGCCACCATCATGGTAGGCTAGCACCTGTGCCAAGAGGCTTTCCATGCATTTTCTTTTCTTTTTCTTTTTTTTTTTTTAGTAGAAGCAGGGATTGAACTCAGGCCTTTGCACTTGCCAGGGAAACACTTATTCTACTGAGCCATCTCCCTGGCCCCTTTCCACGCATTTTCACCAATCTACATGCCAGCTAACCCTCTGAAGGGAGGTGTTCTGACCTGCATCTTACAAATCAGTAAACATTTAACTCAAAGAAATTAAATGACCCGCCTGAGGTCACATGGGAAGCAAATCTACAGCAGAGCTTGCACACAGGTCAAGGTAAGGCCAAGCCAGAGATCTTTCCATTGGCTCCTTTGGTGCGGTCCTGCTCAATTACACTCCATCTGCTCCTTGTCTCTGAGGCTGTGTCTGCGCTGGTCCGAGGTGACCAACCCTCTTCTATTCCTTTTCCTCTCACTGGTCAAGGTGGCAAAGCAGAGCGTGATGGAAACCATTGGAAGCCAGGACACTGCACCTAGATGTTTGCGCACCAAGCCAGGCCCCAGTTCAGAGAGGGTCTGGCTGGCCCTAGGCAAGATCAGCTAGGGCAGAGCTGCAGCAGCTGTTTATAGTAAACAGAAAGCTCTGGAGGAAGGAAGGAGGGGAGGGGCTGGGTGGTCATGGAGACAGGGACTGAGCAGCAGGGCCTCAGGCCTGATCACAAGGACTGGGAAGAACTGAGAATGCATCCTTGCTCCTGGGCTGGAGGAGACCCAGAGAAGTTCAGGGAGGGCATCCTGGACAGGCTAGACAGGCAGGCCAGACAGACCCACCGGGGACACCCTCCCTGTTCATCATGCCTTCTACTCTTGTTAACAATGTCTATTTATTGAACTGCCCAGGCAGTTGCAAATATGTTTTATTTAACCAGATGGTAAGTACAATAAAAGCCTCTAATTTATAGATGAGGAAATTAAGGCTCACAAAGATTAGGCTATTTATCAAGGTCACACAGCTTGTGAGAACAGAAATTTTGGATCAAAAATTCTTTCTACCCACTTGGGTAGGAAATACTATAGCCAGTAAAGGGAAACTGAGTCCCTTATTGCCAAAGGGACTTTTCCAGGCTTCTGGTGTTAGTTAATGAGATTGTTGGGGACAGACCAGTGTGTTCTGGTTCTAACCACTAGACCACACGGCTTCTCCATGGCTGCGCAGGGAAGGTCCACGGAGAAACTCCCTTTCCAGTCCCAGCCTAGAATGAAGCTTCTTCCCCAGCAAACACGGCTGAGCCCATGGAGGCCATGCGGGGCTGGGGTGTGGTGAGGGATGCTGGGGGGTTTCTGCCCACACATATGGTTTCCAGATTCCAGGGGATGAAAAGGAGGCCCTGAGAGGCGGAAATGGGGGATGTGTGATGACAAATTTAGACTGATTGCTTAAAAAAAAAAAAAAAAGCCAAGAAGCCCTAAAAAATAAAAGCAAAAATTCCACCAGAAAACCGAAGGGAATTATTTGATTGTGAAACAGCGCCATGAGGCACAGCACGGTTTGATGCAGACCAGTATTGAGAGACTCTGTTCAGAGGATTGGGGGAGGGAGGCTGTACTGGCTGCTCCTGCTTTGAATGTATCATGGTCCTGGACAGGTACAGCACTGGGCAGGATGCCTGGGAGCTCTCTGGGGTGAGGAACCCTTTGCCTCTGTGTGTGTGTGTGTGTGTGTGTGTGTGTGTGTGTGTGTGTGTTCCTGAGAGGTGTGGGCCCCCAGGTTGCATCCCAATGTCCCACTGTCTGTGGCCAAGGATCCTCCCTGGCTCATGCCAGGAGCTGCCCCAGTGACTCTTCGGTCAGTCCAAACCTGAGAGCAAGTGAAAAGATAAGTGGTAAGGTAAGGACTGAGGCTGTCTCAGAGTTCCAGCCTTTAGGGAAATGGCCAGGAACAGGAGGTAAAAGGGAGGACATTTGCCTGGAATTTGCCTGCAGCAGACCCAAAGGGGGTCAAAGGTCAAGGGGTGACAAGGGGGACTTCCTAAAGCTCTCAGGGGAGTGCCAGCCAGCCAGGCTGTTGTGTAAGCTCTGGGACGGACAGCTAGGACAGACTGGCAGAGGGGCCAGGCCTGCTCAGTGGCTAGAGTGAGATCTGTTCAGCCCCTTTCGCCTGTCCCATTGGTCATCTGGAGTTGGAATCATGCCTTCCTACTCCAGGAAACAGGATCCTGTCCCCAAGGGAGCACTCCTGGCTCACCTCAGTGTCTATGTTCCCATCCCAAGCCCCTCTTCCCTAAAGTCCCCCTTTTGCCAAGAAATAGCAAACCCTTCTTCAATAAGTCTCTTTCTCCTAATTCCACTCTGATTGCTGGAGAAGTAAGAGGGTTTGTGAGGCAACAGCTGTGTGGTGCTTACAAGGCCCTAGGCCTAGAGGATGAGATGCAGGGTAAAGGAAGAGAAACTGCTCCAGAGCCTGGGCCTGGGCTCAGTTTACAGATGTACTGGTGTGTTCTTGGTGAAGCTTTATGAGAGCTGTGCAAGGTCTGCTGTGTACTCACATTAGAAACCAAGGTTCTATGGGGCACAATTAGCCTGGTGGTGATGGCAGATAAACAATAGGGCAAAGACCTGCATTTGCTCTTTCCAGCATCAGCTCAAGCCACCTTGGCTGGAGGTGGAAAATGAGCAGCAGGAAGGGCCCCTAGGACAATATCTGCCCCACCATGGGCACAGGATCACTGCTAACTGCTGCTGAATCTCATGGAGAGAGGACAGGATCCAACTTCTCTAGACTTAGTATCTGAAAAAGGCAGCTTGGTGGTTTCTAAATGGGGTTCCTGGGCACCCTGGCATCCCATAGAGATTGGGGTGGAAAAGGAGGGAGAAGCTGATAAACAGGGGTAAGTATGAACTATCCAGCCCAGCTTTCACCACATATGCTCAGCATATTAACTCCAGGAATTAGACATCCGAGAAAGCTCTTATTTGAGTGTTCCACGGCCCTGTATGGTCTCTGAGATCTCTGCAGCTCTGGTCCTCTGGGAGCCAAGAGCAGTTTAGGTCCTGGGCTGAGGAGAAAAGCTAGAGGATCAGGGGAGGGAAGTGGGGTACACTGTATCTGGGCTTCTAGCCTTGTGGAGAAGCCAGGGAGGAAGCAGGCTGTGCTTTCGAGCTGTGAGACTGGGCCACAGCAGGGAGGGTGAGCGTAAGCTGCCAATATATGGCACCTGCCCCTGCACGTCGGAAACACAAAGAGAACTTGGGCCAGCCTGGGAACCAAGAACAGTACTCATCTTCCTGGGGGCAAATACTCCTTTCCCTGATTTCAATCCTGTCTTGCCCTAATGGACATCAGCTGCTGAGGGTAACTCACCCTTCCATGACCTCATGGTATGGCTCCTGACTGCTCAGTTCAAAAATTACCTCAAGAAGAACCTTATTTCAGTGGTGCAGACCTGTTATCCCAGCACTCTAGGAGGCTGAGGCAGGACCATCACAAGTTTGAGCCCAACCTGGGCAACTTAATAACTTAGCAAGACCCTGTAAGTCAATTTTCTTATTAAAAGTATGGGTGAGAAAAAAAAAAAAAAAAAGTAGGGGTGGCAGCTAGAATGTAGCTTAGTATAAAGGCCCTGTGTTCAATCCCTAATACAGCTTAAAAACAAAAATTACTTCAAAGGCAGAACTGCCCTGGAAAAGCAAGCACCAATCCTGGGCATTCAGAGAAGGGACCAATCCCCTTGAAAAGAAAACTCTAGTTTGTACCCCTTTTTTGGTCAGCTTAAGCCAAAGTTTGCCTGCTCTGCCTTGGTTCTTTTATTGCAACATGGTCGGAGAATACTGTCCCTCTTCAGGTGGCCTGAGCAGGTATAGCTCCTGGATAGCATCACCTCCATGTTCCAGGTGAAGGGCTGTCCCAGCACCAAACTACCCAGCATCCTCTTTCTGTCCTCCCACTGACCACTGTTCACCCTCAGCTTGCTGCAGGGCCCAGCCTCGCCCCACATAAGCAAAGCTGCCAGCAGGGTCCTTTGTGGTGCTGGTCCCGTGTGGCGCTGCCTAGGGGCCCCACTACGGGGCAACAGATGGACCTATGGTCTCTACAGAACAATAATGGGGGAGGGGCCTGGCACTGCCCGCACCAAACAGGAAGCACTGCAGAGCTTCAAAGGACTGGCAGGGCCAAGGGGCTGAGCGGTGGAGTCAGTGCCAGGACTGGCGGCTGCCTGAGGAGCTGCCTGCCAGTCTCAGGATGCCCAGGCTGGTGGTGGGGGCTGGGTTGTGGTGGCCAGGGCAGCTGGAAGATGGACAGAAGGTGACTTGCATACTCGCAGCTACGCTTCCAGGGTGGAAGCAAGTTGGGGAAAGGGGGCCTGTGCATTGGGCTGTTTCAGTTTGGATACCACTGACCTTCGAGGCTGCAGGTTCCCACTTAGAAGGTCCACCAGGCCCTCCAACAAGCAACAAGAGGGGTAGGGCTGGCACCAAGCCTGCTGCCCACTCCCCGCCTCCTGCTCCCAGCTGCTCCGCTCAGAGCCTTTTCCTTTCCACTTCCTGTTCACACAGGGGGGGCGGGAAGTGGAGGGAGGAAGTTGGGGGGAGTCATGTAGGGGGGACCCATTGAATAAAAGGAATTAACCGTTTCCCTCCTCTGACCTCTGGGAATTTCCGCCTGTGAAAGTGTCTCGAAGAATCGATAGAGCTTAGGGGGACGGAGAGGAGGTGTGCCCCCCTGAGCCCCTCCCCCACCCGCTGGTGGTGGGGCCAGATAACTCCCTCTGGGCCCCTAACCTTTTGTTTCCCTGGCGCCAAGGGCGGCCCTGGAGCCTGGTGGCCTCAGGGACCCCTCCAACCAACAGGGGTGGTGCCAGGTCCTAGTCTGCGCCCCGAGCCTTTGGGGGAAGGGCAGGAACCCGAGAAAGGTGGTCCCGAGGGGAATGAGGTCACGCCCAGCCTGCCAGCCTGAACCACGAGCCCTGTGTCAGGACTGGAGCTCTTGGCCAGTTTGTCCGGGCGGAGGCGGCCTGGGGACGGGCACACCCTCTGGCGGCCACTCCTCCAGAAGCAGGGGTTTCGAACGCCAGTAGACAGCGCCCCCTCGTGCCAGTGACCGACCGGACAGCACCGCTCCCAGGGCCCTCTCAAGGGTGGAACTCAGGAAGCACCTGCTCCCCAGGACCAGTGCCCGCCCAGCGCGTCCCCCAGGTGGCTTCCTTGTTTACAGCCTCCTGCCCTGGTCCCAGCGTCACTGCCTGTGGCCACGCCTATTTCCAGTGACCGCTCCAGGAGCTGCTCATTCATCTTGGCTGCTGCCCACACAGCTGCTCCCCCCTCTCCTTTCTGACCCTGCCCCAGGCTGAAGGCCAAAGCCCCAAAGTTTTTCTCTGCTCCCCATTCCAGGACTTGCTTGGTTTCTGGGGATCTAAGAGCTGTGGCTTCCCGCTGCCCTGACTCACCGGAACCCCATTCTGTCAGTGCCAAGGAAGCCTGGGGCCTTTTCCCAGGAAAGAGGAAGCAGCCTAGGACCAGATGAGCAGGCTTAGAAGGGGAAGGGGCATCCTAGGCTGCTTTAGCCAAGCCCTTGGGAGCAGAGACCAATGCAGCAGTGCTTGGTTAACTAGTATATTAGGCACCCATCATGAGTAAAGACAGAAGTTCTGAGTTTCTGTCTTTAAGCAAACAGACATGCCACTGGCAGACCAAGATTTTATACCAGTACTCAGATGGGAAAAGAGACTACTAAGCCACCCTTGAATTGTATTAGGTGTCTCAGGCCTCATGAAAAGAGGGCGTAGGGGTCCCCACACCCTGCAACAGCAGAGAGCACATTACTTTGCCTCTACTCACCCATGGTACCCCTCACCCCCATTTGTTCCTCCTCTTGCTTTAGGGGAAAGACAGACAGGAAGTCTGGGCAGCCAAACAACTTCTAACCTAAGCTGGCAGGCTGTGAAGAGATCCTGTTTGGGAAATTCAGTGGGGACAGATCCAAGCAGGACTGCAGAAGCCATTTCTAGAAGATTAAGCTGGGGGAATGGAAGACATTCACCAGTCAGGTAAACCTAACCCTGCCTGATTAAAGGAACATTGTTTTCTCTCAGTCTGGTACACCCACTGGGCTGGGCACCATGAACACCTGTTGGGGCAAAAGGTATGCAGCTGCTGTCTGTCATGGGACGGTCCCACTCCAGAATTCCCTAGCACTCAGCCTCCAGAGCCAACTACAAGTCTATCCTGAAGGGTGGAACAGGTAGTGGGAGTAAGGTGAGGAGAAAACAAATCTAAATCCCATGAATAGTTGTAATAGCCATAGCAGAGCCAGCTAAAGCCACGGGTACAAGCTGGCACAAGGGCAGGCAAAATCTAACATGTGTAAGGGCTAATGGAAAGAAGACCAAGGGGCTCAGAATCATGGCAACAGACATCCAGAAAATTCTTGGGACAACCATAGAAGGAAAGGCTAAGAGCTAGTAAAAATGATTTGAGAGGGGCCAGGGAGATGGCTCAGTGGAATTAGCGCTTCCCTGGCAAGTGCAAGGGCCTGAGTTCCGCCAGAAAAAAAAAAAAAAATGTTCTGTGGGCAGTAGCACCACCTGCTGGCTGGAAGGAGGAACAGCCCCTGCTCTGGATTCAGGCTGGTAGCACAGGTAAGGTTCTAATGCCCAACAAAGCCCTGGAGGCAGAGGACCAAATGGACAAGGAAGCCAGCAGAATCCAACAAGCTCATTCTGTCTCAGGTTATGGGTGGTCTGCAATGGCTGGAAGTCCACAGGGCTGGCTGCTCCCTAGGGTACCTGGCCCACCTAGAGATCACTCACACTCCCTCAACCTATCATCAGTGCCAAGCCATCAATTTCAGAGCCACCAATGCAGCAGTTTAATACTCTCCACTCATCACTATCTCCCACTGTCCCCATGAGGCCCTCCACCCCAGGGACTCCTCACACAGGAGCCCTGGAGCATGCATCCCCTTCCCCACCAGTGCCCATGCCTGCGAGGGCTGCTTTTCCACCTCTGGGACACACAGGGCAGAAGAGACAGCCTCCCTTGAGAAGAGGTAGGTCCAGAGGTCACACAATGGAGAAAGGTACTCTCAGTCCAGAAGGGGAAGGTGGGGAGTATGAAGGACAAGAAAGCTGTTAAGACACAGCAGTGGGAATGGGCTACAGGTCTGGGGGGACAGCAGTCTAAGTGGGTCAGAAGCACAGTGGGAGGCTGGCAGGATGAGTCCCATTCTCAACCCACACACACAACTGCAAGACTGAGCAGAGAGTAGGTGTGGACTTCCCACGAGGCGCAAGTAGTTGCACCCCTTGCTTGTCCATTGTGAGGGAGACACTGTCCTACAGCCAGCTGAGGTATTCCTCCTCATAGTGCTGGGGGTCGATGAAGGGCCGGTCAATGGAGCGGATCATTAACTCCCCACAGTACACACACTCAGCAGCCACCAGTTCATCTAGGTCAGCCTTGAGCTGTTCCCGGCTGGGCCCCCCAGCAGCAGCTCCACCCTCAGCCTCTTTGGCCCGGGTAGAGCCCTTGGCTGGGGGTGGTGCAGCCCCCAGCTTTCGCTGAAGCTCCTCGAGGCGGGCCTGCTTGTAGGCAGGCAGGCCAGGCCGTACAGCCTGTAGCAGGCAGTCAGCATGGAACATGTGGCCACAGAGGAATAGGTAAAAAGGGCGGTTGAGCAGAGGGAAGTCGCAGGTAGCACATTTGTCCTGGGGCTCCACAGTGCCATAGCGTCCCCGCAGCTCCTGCAAATCTCGCCGGATGCGCTGGGCACTGGCTGTGGCCTCTTCCATCTCCCTTTGCAGCTCCTGGATGTGCTGGTTGTAGGCCTTAAGTGAGCTGCAGATTGCCTCCTTGAAATGGTCGATGGTGACAAAATCAGGGAAGAAGGGTAGCACATCTTCAATCTTGAGCAGGGGACAGCTGGCCAGGCAGGCCATGGCAGTCTGCACGTCTTCCTCTTTCTGCACTACGTACCGAGCAATCTTGAGCCATAGTTTCTTGCGCAGCTCCTCATCCTCCTCAGGCAGGTCTGCACATTGCTTAGCCAGGTCCACATCCACCTGTGGGGAACCATGGGAGTCAGGGTCAAGGCCCTCCCCACCCTAGATTGACACTATGGGATAGACACTTTTGGGAGAGCCTCGGCCTAAGGAGAGGGTCCAGGCAGAACTCCTAGCACTCTGGGCAGCAAGAGGGCCAGGACAGAGGCCTGTGTCAGCAGTGGGCCTGTCCCTGTCACATCTATGGAAAAGCTACTAATGTGGCAGCATTCCAACTTTAGAAAATTTAAAAGTCACCCTGGAACATATTCAGAATCTTTTTTAAGGGGACACTGCTTGGGGTCAAACCTGGGGCCTCCTATATGCTAGATAACCATCTCTCAGAAAGTTAAATCCCAGCTCCAAATTACAGACTTTTGAGTCCTGTCTTCAGACACTGTGCTTTGGTAGGAATCCTGAGTTCAGGCTGAGGAATATGCATGTTAACTAGCACTAGCCAATGTCCTGAGTACTTTTCTTATACAGTACTAATCAATACTATGAGGTGAAAATGCTCTTAACATTACTCCCATTGTAAAGCCAAATAAACCAGGTATAGTGGCTTACACCTATAATCCCAGCACTCAAGAGGCTGAGGCAGGATGATTGCTGTGAGTTTGAGGCCAGTCTGGGATACACAGTGATTTCAAGGTCAGGCTGACCTACACAGTGAGACCCTATCTCAAAACAAACAAACAAAAAAAAAACGACAAAATAATCTGAGGCCTAGGGAAGTTCAGAAAGCAGCCCACGGTCACAAGTTAAGTTAATGTGGCAGGGCCAGAATTCAACCCTGACTTTCAACTCTGTCCTTAACCTCTATGATATACTGCCTTTCTGTAAGAGAAGTCAACATCCTCTACCCTTGCTCCACATCTTTCAACCCTTCAGTCTCTCCAGTCTCTCTTCTGGCTGGGGTGAAGACTTACCTGCAGGGCTAGGTCCACAGCCTCCTCATATAGCTCCAGTACCTTGTAGACATGGACACAAGCATGGTGGTGGTTGTGTTCAGCACAGAGACGCAATGCATACTTGAGGTCATAATGTATGCGGTGTGGGCTGGCACCAGCCTGCTCTAGGTAGGCCAGCAGGGAGGCTGGCTGGCCACGGGCGTACAGTGACAGCAGGTAGTTGTGGATGGCCTGCTCAGTCTCCCCAAGGACATTCACACAGAACTCCATGTAGCGGATGGCCTGGCTCACCTGCCGGGACTCACCGCCCTGGCTGTAGTTTACCAGAGCGGGAATGAGCTGCCGGGCATCCAGCCGGCTGCCCATCTCAATCCAGGCATCTACCAGCTCACAGGGGATGTGACGGATAAGGATGGGCGAGAACTTGTAAAAGAGCTGGGGGTCACGGTGGCGGGCAAGCACAGCCAAGGCTTCCTTGTAGGCCTCGTGCTGGCAGTGGTATGCCACCACCCGTTCATAGTCCTGCATGATTACAGCAAAGTACACCATATGCTCCGTGTCTCCATGACTGGCGAGCAGCTCATGGATAGAGGCCCGGCTGGCAAAGAGCCATTCCTTGTGACGAGGGCTGCTGAGAAAGGTGCGGAAGCGCTCTCGGGTTTCCCGGTAGAGGTTCAGGGCCTCTGGGTCACCCTGCAGAGCCCCAAGCCGGCTCAGATACAGTTCTGTCAGCCAGGTGGTCAGTAGTGTGGCCTGGGTACGCTCACCTGGCTTCAAACTAGCCAGTTTTCGCTGTAGGAACTCAGCCAGAGCCTCCTCCTGCCGGGCCTCCAAGAACTTCAGGGCGATCTCCTCAAAGTAGCTCTGGGTCTGGGCATAGCAGTGGGCGCTTTCCAGGTAACGACGCTGACGGAAGCAGAAATCAGCTTCCCGGGCCAGAACTGTGTCTAGGCAGTCAGGTCGCTCTCGACAATACTCCTTGGCCAGGTCAAAGCGGTTCATGTCCAGGTAAGTGCGCCACACATCACGGGACTCACGCTGTACGTGGTAGCAGAAGACAGCACGCTCAGTGTAGGCCCACAGCTGACCCGTGGAGAAGTCCTTCACCATGTGCTTGAGTGGCCCAAACTTCTCCAGGAAGTGATCCCGCAGTACCACCTGCCCCGTCAAGGTGCACACAGCCTCCACTCGGTCCACCAACAGCAGTAGGAAGTGGAACTGGGTCAGGACAATGGCCAAGGGCGGGCTGGCCCCAGGTCCCACTCCTTCTGGGTACTCCCAGACTTTCTCTTCACTCAGGAGGGAGTCTGGGCGCCCACAGTCCAATGAGCCGTACAACACGCCGTCCCCCATCATCCAGGCGAAGGCCCGAGGTGCAGAGCGCAGCTTGGGTACATAGAAAGCCAACTCACTGTAGCCTAGATTGCTGGGAAACTCACGGAATGGGGGTGGGTGGTCTGTGTAGGCAGCAAAGAGCCCTGAGAAGCCCTGGGCCTCGGTACCCTCTGCTGCTGCTCGGCCTATGAACTGGAAGAGGCGCTGCCGAGTGGTGGCAATAACAAAGCCACGCCCATCAGGGCCCCGCTCAGCCTCCAGGGAGCACACAGGTGCAGGACCCCCTTCTTCATTCAGCACATACAATGGACGGAAGTAGAGATCTGGGGCAGGGCCAAAAAGCCCACCCTCACTGGCTGAGAGCTCTGCTTCGAAGATCTGGCCCTGGGCAGTTCCAACCAGGATGGGACCTGTGCTGTTCTCGGTGCCCAGTGCCTTGTTCCAGCCCACACTCTCCACCAGCTGCCCCTTCCAGCGTGCTAGTGGCCGTACCTTCTGTCCATTACGGTTCACGTAAAGGACCTCAGTGCTGCTCAGGGCAATCAGCAGGTGAGAGCCTAGAGTGGGCAGAATACAGCACCCGAGTGGATGCTGCTATTCTTGTCCCTTCCCCATCAAATCCCCCTCACCCAGGCAGTGACTTATCCATAGCCCCCTCCTCCAACCTTCACCACCAAATTACCAGTAGGGTCCAGGAACATCTTGTGTACTTTGGAATCATCCTTGCGCCCCAGCTCCACATGATTGGGTTGGTTGCCCTTGCCCAAGTCGATGCTGTAAAGAGAGGGTCACAGGGTCACTCTAGAGAGGGCAGACCCTTTTCTAGATCAACCACCTCTTTAATAATCTGATTAAACAGGGGCCGGGGAGCTGACTCAGTGGAATAGATGCTTCCCTGGCAAGCACAAAGGTCTGAGTTCAATCCCCAGTTCCGCCAAAAAACAAACAAAAAAATAGATTAGCCTTTGGGGCTGGAGAGATGGCTCAGTGGTCTAAAGCACCTACTTGGAACAAGCTTGGCAAAGCACAGGGACTGCGGTTTGATCCCCCAGCACCACATGCCAGCCAGCCGCGCCCCCTGGTGGGCTGAGCTGGCCACACACACACACACACACACACACACACACACACAATAAATAAATGTTAAAAAAAAAAAAAAATCTGATTAAAGCCAGTCTTTCTTCCTTTGAATCTACATATACACAAAAAATGTCTGAATATAATCCCGAGAAGCCTGAAATCTATACAGGGTCCTACTTAACAAACACTACCTCATGAGGCATGATGGTGTACACTAATAGTCCCAGCGCTCTGGGAGGCTGAGGAAGGAGGGCATATTTGAGCCAACCTCTGGTCAATTTAGTGATTTAATAAGACCCTGTCTCAAAATTTAAAACCAGTGGAGAGAGGAAAGGGGTACAGCTCTGTGACATGATTCATACTGTATTTGTTTCATTTTATCAGCAATTATTCTGCAGTAAAAGATATCTATAGAGCTGGGTTGGTGATTTACCCCTGTAATCCCAGCTTTTAAGAGGCTGAAACAGGAGAATCACCATGAGTTTAAGGGCAGCCTGGGCGACACAGTTCAAGGCTAGCCTTGAACCTGTCTCAAAACCCAAAAGTTATCTATATCAATCTACAGATCTATATCTCTGTCCTTATGGTTTCTAATTTTCTAGCTTGGGTAAGGTCTCCTTTTCAATAAGAAAACAAATTTATTAAGTGTTCTTTCAATATTTTCATTCTTTAAAATCTTTTTTTATGTATTTAGTATAGGTTCTACAGGGTCTTACTTCACAGATCAGACTCATAGTGATCGTCCTGTTTTCAGCCTCCCAAGCGCTGGGATTACAGGTGTGAGCCACCGCACCCAAGCTCATTTGCAGTCTCACCAAGCCCTGGGGGCAGGGCCAGCACACAAGAGGGGGAGGATATTCTTTAATATTTAAATAACTAGTTCCGGGCAGGGAAGATAGCTCAGTAGAATAAGTGATTGCCTGGCGAGTGCAAGGTCCTGAGTTCAATCTCTAATATTGCAAGACAAACAAACAAAAACCCTAGTTCATCTAGAATTCATTTTTGTGAAACAGAGGCCTAGCTGTTTTATTCTAGATGGTTTTCTAGACAAATAAACAATTTTGCTGGCATGTATTATTTTAATTTCTAATGAATATATTTCAGGACTCTAGACAGTTCCAGTGATCTATATGACTAATTTGTGAGTTCACATTGCTACACAGATGAAGGACCATGCTGAGTAGAGGTCTTGTTTAAGATCACACAGGTGCAATCGGAATCCACGCCTCTGGTTTTTAACCACTACACTATATTGGTTCTGGTTGAGGAAGGACAGACTATTTCCTAAAAATTACAAATCTACCTCTTCACTTGCCTAGAGTGGAAGAAAGGCCTGGGTCGGCTGATAGTCACAATATCTCTCCACTTCCTCCTCCTAAACGTTTGGGCTCCTACCTACCGGAGGAGGACATCCTTCCCCAGGCTCACGCAGAGATGATTGCAAGATACCACAAGACTGGTGATTCGGTCTGAGGGTGTAAAGTCAAAGCGCTGTTTTGTGAAGATGGGCACTTCCTCCTCTAGCTGGGCATTCACATAGCCTGGAGGAAAAAATGAAGAAAAGATAAGCTGCAGAAGGGAAAGGGGGGGGGGAATCTACCTCAAGAAATACCAGTGCTACTTGCCACCTTCCTATCATATTCCTGTACCTGGGGTCTCAGTTAACACATAGTTTGTTATTAGGTAATTTGCTGGTCACCTTGGCAGGAGTCTTCGTTTTTTTTTTTTTTTTTGTCTTTGTGAGACAGGGTCTTGTTATGCAATTCAGACTGGCCTTGACCTAACTTTGTAGCTCAGGCTGGTGTTGAACTCACAGCAATTCTCCTGCCTCAGCCTCCCAGGCACTGGGATTACAGGAGTGCACCACCACACCCGGATGCAGGAGTCTTGGACTCTTCCCACATTGCTAACTTGGACATGCTGTTACAGTAAGCTGTACCTCCTCCAATGGTAATGGGGAACCGCGGGGGAGAGTCTGGTGGAGAGGTGGTCTAGATCCAGCAATCCCAACTCAAGTTAAATATTCTAACTCCATTTTCTTTCCTTTCTGACTATGCAATAGTGAGACCCCTTGAGTCTCCAAAAGACTGATAGGCCGAGAGAGTCCTGCGGAACCGTTCCAGTAGTCGGTGTGAACACACTGCTGCTGCTTTCTCTCTAATCAAAATACCCCAGCGCTCTGCCAAGTCTGTTCTATTTTCTACAAAATTTCCCCTAAAATCCAAGGTGCACCTAGTTGTAGCCCAGGCCAAGAATATTTCACTTCCATATTTCCCTGTGACAAAATTCCCCGTAGGAGCACCTCTCCTTCCTTCAAACATTCTTCTACCAGTTTCTAACTCACTTCCTCCCACTCCCCGAAGGGAAGGAGGTGGTAGGACAGCACTGAATCTATCCGGAGAGGCCGGGAGCCTATTTCAGTTCTCCCAAGAGACTAACTGCAGCCCTGTAGGAAGGCACTTCCTTACCTGGGTCCCAGTTCCCTCTTTAAAAAGTACCCTAGCGGCAGGGCCTAGATCAAGCGGTTGACCCCGGAGCGCTTTCAAACTTCAACCTACAGGCAGCCAAGCATCAAAAGAGCCTCAGAGTTGAGTCTGGAATGTACATCCTGGAGGCGACGGAGAACTCGTAGGACCGCCCTCCCCGCACCTCCCCCGCAGTTGCTAGGAAAGCCTTACCCGAGTGGGGGATGGCCACGCTAGGGCAGCCGGGCTGCAAGACGGCGGAGCGGGACAGCGAGTCCTCGTATTCGTCCAGGATGGACGCCATGGTGCTTGGCCTCTAGGCTCTTCCTCCGGGGCCCGGGGATCACAACAGGGCTCCCCGCAGGCCTCTTCGCCCCGGATCGGAAGCTGTGACTCCTCAGCCTCTGACAGATTCTGGAAGCCTGCCGCCGCTTCCTTTTAAAAACCCTGAAGGCCTTTTTGTCGCGCGCCTTATAGAGCTGGAAGATCGCCGAGCCCTCACGCGAATCTGGTACAGTTCTGCACCCCAATCCCGCCCCCAAGAGATCCCAGGATCCCTTGAGCCGATCCCAAGCGATCCCAACCTCGCCCAGGCGGCTCAGCTGACTCCCGCCCAATGACGCGTGCCTATGACGCAACTTCCGGGTCCGAAAGCCCGGCTTTAGCCAGCGCGCAAGGCAGTCCCCGCGCTGCTTGGGGCGTGAGGAGGACCGCGGGGTGGGGCCGGAGCAGTCGGGTCCTGCCCAGCCTGAGCTCCCTCGACAGGCCAGGCTGCACTTCCACGCCTCTACCCGAGGTGCCGGGCTCGGCCCTCAGCCCTTTCGCTAACCCATCCGCGCTGTCTGACCCCGGCTTATCCTAGACTTTCAAAATCAGGCTTCTTCCCTCATATGGTCGCTCTTCCTGGATAAGCTGCCTGAAGACCCAGGGGAATCACAGTCCATCTTCACAAGACACAGGCAGAGCAGTCCCAGCCCCTCTCCCACCCCCGGCGCTCACTGGCTTCCAAAAAGTGGCGGAGCTGGGGTGGTCAGGACCCCTGTGCCGGTTACTCCCCGTGGCCCACGGTGGCCCTGGTGTGGGTGGAGGGCAAGGGCACGTACGGGGAGGGTGCAGCGCTGCCGACGGCGCTGGGCAGCTTCACTCGCTGCCTTGCTCAGGGCTGGTGGGGCATATGGGATGTGCAAAGCCTGGTGATGCGCTGGAGCCACCCAGTGAGCACAGCCGCCCTGCCCAGAGAAAGGTTGCTGGCCAGCAGGAGTGGTGGCCAATGGACCAGGCATTAATGATAGGAAACTTTTTAAACAACTGATTTTGTTTATTTGTTTGAGAGAGGATCCTTGTAGTCCAGGCTGGCCTTGAACGTGATCTATAGCCCAAGCTGGCCAGAATAATCCTGCCTCGGACTCTTGAATGCCGGGGTTGCAGGTGTTCACCACCATATGTATTTGGTACAGAGTCTCGGACTCTTAGTGATCCTCCTGTTTTCAGCCTCCCCAGCACTGGATTACAGGCGTTTGCCACCAAGCCCGGTCTTGGTGGCTCGTTCAGCACGCCTTGGGGGCAGGCCTGGCAGGGCATGTGGGCTGGAGATCAAACACCCAGACCCTGTGCTTGCCTAAGCAGGCGCTTAGGCCGCTGAACTGTCTCACCAGCCATAATTTTTTTTTTTAATTTTATTTGTGTGTGTGTGTGTGTGTGTGTGTGTGTGTGGCCAGCTCAGCCCACCAGGGGGCGGGGCTGGCTGGCATGTGGTGCTGGGGGATTGAACCGCAGTCCCTATGCTTTGCTAAGCTTGTTCTAAGTAGGTGCTTTAGACCACTGAGCCATCTCTCCAGCCCCATAATGTATTTTTAATCTTTAAAGAATTTATATTTTCTCCGCATCTTGTACAGCAAGTAACCACTAAGAAGAATATATGCAGTGTATTATTTGTTGAAAAATAAAAAGAAATAAAAAAAAAAGAATTTATATTTTCATTGATATATATGTTTGTAGTACATAAGTAGGAAAGTGATTGATAAATTTGTGGATAAGTTCACTCATTCCAAAATGAACATCCAATCTTTTTTATGTGTGTTTTAGGGAAAGGTCTATAGGGTGTTCAGGGTCTCACTACTAGATTGGACTCAGTGAACCACCTATTTACAGCCTCCCAAGATCTGGGATTACAGGCACATGCCACCACGCCCAGTCTCAATTGTCTCAGCATGCCCTGGGGGCAGGGTTGGCACAGCAGGCCCAGGGATTAAACCCCAGGCCCCTGTACCTGCTTGCAGGTGCTTTAATCCACTGAGCTATTTGGCTGACTGTCCCGACCCGCGGGTTAGTCAACGAGGACCCTAGAGGGGGAGTGGGAATGAAAAGGGACAGGAGACACAAAGAATGGAGAGAAGACAGGGTTCTGATCAAGTCTCATTTATTCAGGGGAGGTGCTGGGTATATATAGGGGGTGTAGGAATGAGGAAGTCTCAGCTCTTGGGGGGTCAGCAGGTATCTAGGCAACGGGGGAAGGTCCCACCCCTGGGACATAGCATGTGATTCACAGGGAATGGGCAAGGCGGGAAGGAGCAGAAACTTAACTCAGCAGGGGAATAGAAACTTAAGAAAATGGCTGACACTATTATAAAATGGATACCAGTTCATGGCTTCCCACAGCTGGGCCTCTTTTTTTTTTTTTTTTTTTTTTTAAGACAGGGTCTTGCTATATAGTTCAGACTAGCTTTGAATTCACTGTGTAGCCCAGACTGGCCTTGTACTCTCAGTGAATGTCCTCCCTCATCCTCCTGAGTGCTGAGATTATAGGTGTGTGCCACCATGTCTGGCTAAACACCCATCTTTAGCAGCACTCTTCCGGCTCTCATATAGATAGCAAAAATGCTAGATGTCAGACATGCCAAGTTTGTGTTCATCAAAGTTGAAGGAACAATGGAAATTCAGAGTAGTAAAATTTTTTGGAGATAGGGAATAGAAATAGCTCCTGAGAGACACCAATGAACTCAATTTTCATTTTCTTTCTTTCTTTTTTTTCTTTTTGGCAGAACTGGGGATTGAACTCAGGCTCTTGCACTTGCCAGGCAAGTGCTTATTCTACTGAGCTATCTCTCCGGACCCCCCATGAACTCACTTTTTTTTTTTTTTTTTTTTTTTGGTGCAGAACTGGGGATTGAACTCAGGCCCATGCGCTTGCCAGGGAAGTGCTTATTCTACTGAGCCATCTCCCTAGCCCCCATGAACTCACTTTTCAAAGGAAGTTTTATAGAGCAAAATCATGAGGCGGGTACAACATGGGTCAAAATTATGATTAACTAATAAGATTATAGATGTAAGGAATGGTGAGAGGCAAAGACCAGCAGATGTCACCAGGCTTGTGTAAACACAACAAGGTGTGGAATTTGTTGTGCCTAGGTGCAAGCAGGCAGAGGGCCTTTGTGAGAAGCAAAGAGAAGTGGGATTTTTAAAGTAGGGCTTAAGGCGCATGAACCCCAGGCACATCCTTGAGAGATGTTGATCCCAAAACTGGATGGACATGTTGATACATGCCTGTAATCCCAGCGCCGGGGAGGGTGAGACAGGAGGATCACCACTAGGAGTCTGAACCACTTAAGTGAAACCCTGTATCTGATAAATAATTTTTTTAAAAAAGTTTAAAATAGGGCTTAAGGACTGGGGAGATAGCTTAGCAGCTCAAGTGCTTGCCTGGCAAGTGCAAGGTTTGAGTTCTGTACCAAAACAAATAAATAGGACTTAAAAGAAGGCAAATGACATTAGGCAGGACATCAGTGGTCAGAGTTCTCTGGATGTTTCATACTTCAGTGGGCAAAGTCCTTGTGGTGTCTGGTGTGAATGCTTGGGTATCTTTAGATGTCAGGTGCTTGCAAGAGCCTATATTCCCTCTTACCTCTTCTAAGAAATCCCATGCTTGCTGAGGGCCCAGTGCTAAACTAAGAACAAGCTTCTGCTGGTAGATAGATTGGGTACTGGGAGACTCATGTCCAAATTGAGCCCTACAAGTGCAGTTGCAGGGCCAGTGAAATGGCTCAGCGGACTAACTGCCTGCTTAGGCAAGAGCAGGGACCAGGGTTTGGTTGCCAGTAGCACATGCCACACTGAGCTAAGCCAGCCACCGAGACCAAGTGTGGTGGTGCAGTCCTGCAGAGGCTGAAAACAGGAGGATCACTAAGACCCCGAGCTGCACAGTGAGACCCTGTTCCAAATACATTAAAAAATTAAATAAAACAAGTAGAGTTGAGATATATATATATATATATATGTCTTTTTCAATTAATAACTTGTTTATTCTGGAAAAGCAAATCAAATTCATATTCATATAAACACTGACATTACAAAGTAGAGGGAAAAAGGAAGGGAGAAAAAAAAACCCTCTGAAATCCAGCTAACACTGTGTCACCCAATAAGATGTAATGCTTTGTCCCACATTCAATCAGAGTATAATAAACCACAAATAAAATCTTCTCTGAAAGATATACTGCTCCTCTTTGAGACAGCATGGAAAAGGAACCGGAAGTTGGGGTAGGATGCTTTATTCTTTTTTTTTTTTTTTTCCTCCTGGGTGCTGGGGTTTATTTCACAACAGAACCACTGGGAACCTGGCCTGAGGCGCACACAGGGCTCCCTCCAGACGTGGTGGGACACAAGGTGACAAGCATGACGATCACAGCTGGGGTCAAGGGCTCTGGGTGGCCCTGATGGCATCTACAGAAGCAGTGGCAGGAGGGGACCTAACTACCTGGGCCTGAGGCCCAGGCTCTGGCCTGCCGCAGCCT
>NW_004524578.1:28385219-28389677 GCF_000260255.1 Octodon degus
AGGAAGAAAAATGAGGGTGCTACACACACCGAGATGCGCGTTGAAGTGGCGAGGTGCTCTCGGATGCTTTATTCTTTTGGCAGATCTTCTCAGTCATTATAGATATTGCTGCACTGTTAATAAAAAAAATATACTTCTCTGTAAAGCATTGAAAAACAACAACAAACAAACTCCAGGGATAAGATGGCTGAGGTCTCAGCTCAAGTGTCTTCAAAAACATTGGACAGGTCCATACCTTGACCTTTCTGTGTATTCTTTCTTTTCTTTTCCTTTCTTTCTTTCCTTTTTTTTTTTTTAATGGAACCAGGGATTGAACTCAGGATCTTGTGCTTGCTAGGGAAGTGCTTATTCTACTGAGCCATCTCCCCAGCCCTTGTATTATTTCTTGATTGTTTTCCAGATCACTGCCATTCTGTTTATGTCCTGTGGTGCAAGCTTTTTTGCAGGGTCAGATTTCTTCAGGGCCAAAGCCTGGGCTCCACATGTTCCACTGGTGCTCTAGGTGCAGCTGGACGTCTTTCACCTCCAGGGTGCTGGACTTTCAGTGCTGTGCAAGCTGGCAGGCTGCTGTTACCACGCTTCTGATAAAGTCATCAGTGATCTGCAGCAGCATCTCCTCCACAGCTTCATCCAACTGCTCATTAGGATCCACTTCTCTTACTAAGTTGTGTAACTTCTTAGTCAATGCCTGATTGTTTTCAGGGCTAAGACGACCTCTTGTCCCAGGAGTCCCAGGAATCTTTACCACTGTGGTGCTATTGGCCATGGAGTCCTGTGGAGGGATGCTGGCTGGTTCCGGTTTTATGGATGAAAAAATGGGAGAGGTTGATAAATGCTGAGGGGCCGAACTGGTTCATAATCTTCCGAGCTTTGGACTTCAGCTCATAGAGCTTATCAAGATCCTGCTTCTTTTTGGAGCTGTGAGGACCAAGGCCAGTCAAGATGGTCAGTCACAGAGCCTGATAAGGAAGCATGCAGAGGGTGTCTACACGCTAGAGACTGAAGAATTCAGTCCAAGGTCTGGAGCTCACTGCAGTGTTGCATGCAAATCTGTATCAGGAGGCCGATGGATCTGGGATGGAAGGCTGAAGGGTCCAAGGCAGAGGCCAAAGAGTCTGCACTAGAAGCCAGGAGATGACATCCAAACTGACTGTGCAGAGTAGAGCTCCTCTGAGGAAATGGAATCATATATTTGTCTTTCTGAGACAAGGTCTTGCTATACAGCTCAGGCAGGGCCTTGAGTTCACTTTGTAGTCCAAGCTGGTCTTGAACTGGCAACCATCCTCCTGCCTCAGCCTTCCCAGTGCTGGGATTACAGGCGTGTGCTTCTGTGCCTGGCTTTCGCTTAGGTAATATTGATCCAATGGCACAAGGGCATATGGGTGACATCATTAACCTTGCTTGATAATCTCTGGTCTTTTCATTAGACTTAGTCTTAGTGGGTGGGAGAGAATGGCTCCCTCTTAGTGAGATAGGAATCTCAAGAGGGTGGCACCAGTATTTTCATGCTTCCGTTTATTCCTTAGGGAAGCATGAAAATCTGGCTGTTGTGATTTTAATCTTCTTCAGGTGCACCTCCAGTCTCCATGTGTTCCCATCTGCTGCCCTGACTTCCTTGAAGGCTCAGCCCTGTCTGACTTGCCTATAGTATTTCCACCAAACTTAGCTCTCTATAATATGAGGACATAGGAGGGAACAAAACAAACATCCCTGCCCTCCTGGAGCACACTCAGAGATGTGGTCACAGTGCTGCGAGAACATGAAGGAGTGAGGGGAGAAGCTTACGGCACTTGATAGGAAAAAGGGACAATCTGGGTGTGTGGAGAATCACCAGCCCAAGGTGCTGCATTTGAAGCTCTAACACCTTCCTGGTCCACCTAGATGGACTGTTTTCTGGGGCCACGGGCTCTTGGGTGCTGAAGCAAATGTCCCTTGGCCAAGATCATCACTGCCCTCACTTTTGTTGATAGCCCTGTCCAAGCCACTAAAAGCACCCTTCACTCTCAGAGTTGTCCAGTTTATGCCATCATGCTGCTTTTGTCGTACTTCCCCTGCAGGAGCAAAGGACAGTGGCCTTCACCAGCCCTGGCTGAGGGCTGTCTGGGTCCAGAAGGGCTCCAGCTATAGAGTGTTGCACTCCTGGGTTATGTCTTACAGCATCAAGGTACCCACTTCTCCTGCCCAAACCTACAGTTGTGACACCACTTCCCAGTGGGAGGTCCCAGGCCAGAGGAGGGAAGTGTCCTGCTGGCTGATAAGCAGGAGGTGTCTTCCTGGGGAAAAGTAAGGGCTTCTGTCCCCTCAGATCTGGCCTGACTACAGTGCTATTCCTTCTTTGTGGAGTTCATCAGCGTCTGGAGTCCATCCCAGCTAGGAATGTTGTCCCAGGAACACAGAGTACTTCCAGCATCTATTTCACTGTCTCTGTAGTGTCCCTGGCCAGGCTCCACAGCTCTCTGGGATGCATGCAGTGGGTCCTAGGAGGACTTGGTACATTTTCCCTGGTGAGCTGGTGACAGCGGTCCACCTGCACAGATGCATTCTTCAGTCCTTCAGCTGGACTTTGGAGCAAGAACCAGAAAGGAGCCTTCTTATCCCTACCCCAACACTTAGCCAGCTAATGTCTTGGCCTTGGTTGCCTGTCTTGCAGAAATAGGTATGCAGCAATAACACCTCATAATGAGTAAATAAAATGATCTAAGTGAAAGCTCACTGCTGAGCGCAATGCCCAATATACAGGTGTGCTCAGTAGGGGCTTTAATCGGACAGTCGCTCTCGTAAATTCACCTCTGAGAAATCTCCCAGGACTCCTCAGAATAGCTACAGCTTTTCTTATTGTGTCCACATGGGGGCACTTCACTATGAAACATTGGCATTTTGCTTTATTTATTTATTTACTTATTTATTTTCCGTACGGGGATGGAACTCAGGATGGAGCTATCACCTCAGCCCTAGTATTTTGATAGAACAGAAGCTGATAATGGAGAGTAACCCAGAGGATGAGGCTAACGAGGTGCCCTAGGGAATGATACCTGGAGATATGGATCCCCTGGTCTTGAGTCCATCAGAACCAGGGTGGCAGCAGGTCTATTTAATGTCTTTCTTTTATGTATGAAAGCAAGTGAACCTGAGCTGAATCATTATCATCTCCAAGGCCACAAAAAGAAAGACATTAAATAGACCTCAGCCAAAACTAAGAATTAAGGCCTAGAAACACTGTGGTCTTTGAGGGTAAAATAGTGGAGCTCTAGGGTGAAGAGAGCCGGAGAAATGGACCAGGCCATGGACAGGTAGTGCAAGCTATGGAAAGGCCTCTGGTTGGGGATGAGGTCACCCAACGAGCATCCTGGAAAGATGGGTGGTGACTTGGGTGGAGCTCACCTCAGAGGGGATGAGATCTGAGGCCGAAGCACAGAGATCTTGAGACACCAAAAGGGAAAAGAGTAGACTGAGATGCTGAGGGAGAATGTTCTAAGGAAGAACCCTTTGGACTTAGTGGCAAGTTAGATGTGGGTGAAGGAAGAGTACAGAATGGCTCCTGGGGACACCTGGCAGATGGTGGCGCTGACACCATTGTGAGTGGTGAGGAGGAGCTAGGTGGAAAGGGGTGGAGGACACATGGTTGAGCTCAGTTTGGACAGCTGCCCATGACACCTGCAGGCTCACTGGGGAAGCCCCAGAACCGTGGGCAGACTTGCAGTGTAGTCACCAGCTCACTCATAAATATTAATTGCTTGCTGCCCTCTCGCATGTATCAGGTTTTACATTTGTAACCTGAGAGAAAAAAAAATCTCAACAGTATTGTATGTGCTGGGCCAGTTCCTAGGAAATGCTCATTGCAAGTTACCTGTGGATAGTAACTACTCACTGAATTCAGACCTGGACCAAGAGAAGTGATTTCTTTCTGTTTATTTGTTTTCTTCCAATCTTTAAAAAAATTTCATTGGTACATTTTAGATGAAGATAATGATCACCTTCATCATAGAGAATTTGTACCTGTTTCTTTTTTTTTCTCATCCCCCTCTCCTCCCTGCAATCCCTCTTCCCCTCCTTATTTACAAAAGCTTTGTTGCCATTTTTCCTTTTCTCATTTTTTCTTTCCCCCTCTTTCTTTTCCTACTCCCCCTCCCTTGTTACCCTTCTCATTTGAATATTTTCTTCCTTTCCCAATATCTATTATACGTTTTGATCCTTAGTTACACTGTAGGTTTCTCATACCAGAGAAACAATGTGGTATTTACACATGTGTGTCTGATTCATTTTACTGGAGTCTGCTCTTGCTGGGCATGGTAGCACATGCCTGTAATCCCAGCACTCAGAAGCCTGAGGCAGGAGGATCGTTTTCAAGATCGAGTTCAAGACCAGCCTGGGGTACAAAATGAGCTCAAGGCCAGCTTGCACTGCATAGCAAGTCCTTGTCACAAAAAGTACACACAAGTGTGATCTCTTTCTTTTTTT
>NW_004524578.1:28389952-28393620 GCF_000260255.1 Octodon degus
GGCCAGCTTAGCCCACCAGGGGGCGGAGCTGGCTGGCATGTGGTGCTGCGGGATTGAACAGTGGTCCTTGTGCTTTTAGTTTGTTCTAAGTAGGTGCTTTAGACCACTGAGCCATCTCACTAGCCCACAAGTGTGATCTCAAGGTGCATCCATTTTCCTAGAAATGTCTCAGGTTTATCCTTCTTTATGGCAAAGTAGTACTCCATTGTATAAGAAAAACCCGTGTTTTTTAAGTTTATTCATTGGTTGAGCATTTGGGCTGTTTCTTTTTTCTTTTTTCTTTTCTTTTCTTTTTCTTTTCTTTTGCAGAACCGAGGATTGAACTCAGGCCCTTACGCTTGCCAGGGAAGCGCTTATTCCACTGAACCATCTCCCCGGCCCCTTGGACTGTTTCTAAGATTAACCTATTATGAACTGTGCTGCTATAAATATGGTGTGCATATGTTGTTATTATATGATCCTTTTCATTTTTCCAGGAAGATACCAGTGAGAGGAATAACTGGGTTGAGTAGAACCTCTTATTATTTTTTTAAAGAAATCTTTTTTAAAAATTAATTAATTAGTTAATTAATTTGGTACAGGATCTCACTATGAAGCTCAGACTCATGGTGATCCTCCCATCTCAGCCTCCCCAGTGCTGGGATTATAGGCATGTGCCACTGCACCCGGTTTTGGGCTTGCAGTACTAGGAATCAAACCTGGGTCCTTGTGCTTGCCAGGCAGGAGCTTAGACCACTGAACTATCTCCCCCCCAACTCCGAATAGAACCTCTATTCCTACTATTTTGAGGATTCTCCACACTGATTCCCACAGTGGCTGTACCAGTCTACACTCTCACCAACAGTGGAGAAGGGTTCCTGTTCCCCCACAGCCCAGCCAGCATTTGTTATTGGTTCATTTGTTGATAATATTCATTCTTTCTGAGATGAGATGGAATCTCAGCTTGTGTGTGTGTGTGTGTGTGTGTGTGTGTGTGTGTGTGTCTGTGTGTCTGTGTGTCTGTGTGTCTGTGTGTCTGTGTGTTTGAGGCAGGGTCTCATTATGCAGTTCAGCCTGGTCTTGAGTGTGCTTATGTAGCCAGGCTGGCCTTGAACTCATGGGATCTTCCTGCCTCAGCCTCTTGAGTGCTGCAATTACAGGTGTATACCACTACACCCAGCTCAGTGTTTTCTAATTTTCATCTCTCAAATGACCAGTGATGCTGAACATTTTTTCCTATATTTATCTGCCATTTCTATTTCATCTCAGAAGTGTCTTTTATTTCAGAAGCCCGTTTTTGGATTGGAGCTTTAAATTTAGGGGCTGTGATTTTTTTATTTCCTTATATATTCTAGATAGTATTTTTTGGTTGGTTGGTTTGGGTTTTTGTTTAATTTTGGGTTTTCTTTTTTGTCTTTGTATGTGTATTTCTGTGTGAGTGTGTCTTTTTGAGATAGGGTCTCACTAAGCAATTCAGGCTTAACTCACTTTGTAGCCTCAGTTGGCCTCAAAATCACTGTGTTCTCCTGTCTCAGCCTCCCAACACTTAGGATTATTAGCATGTACCACATGCCCAGCTTAGATAATAAGTTCTTTGTCTGAGGAACAGCTGGCAAAACTTTTTTTCCACACTGTGGGTTGTCTCTAGACTCTTGGTAGTTTGTCTTGCTGTGCAAGAGCTTTTTAATAAGTTGAGATCCCAGGTGTCGATCCTTGTGTTAGTTCCTGTGCAAAGAGCATTTTGTTCATAAAGTTTTTGCCTACCTCAGTGTCTTCAAGGGTTTTTGCTATTCTATCTTTCTGCAGATTTGTTGTTCTGTTTTAATATTTATATATTTGATCTATTTTGATTTTAGTTTAGTGCATGGTAAAAGATAAAGGTCTAAAAAGCCAGATGTGGCCATTGTTGCCCTACTCCTCCATTTGCTTTCTTGTTCTTTGCTGCCGCCATGGAAGATTGCTGTCTACCATGTGCCGTTGTGCATTGGAGCCAGCTGAGTATGGACTGAAACCTCCATTAACTGCAAGCTAAATAAACCTTTCCTTCCCTCAACAAAATTAATCAATTAATTAATGAGTGAAACTAAAATAAAAATCCAGGTGTGGTGGTGCACACCCCTAGGTATTTCATTGTTTTTGGATGATATTGTGAAAGATGTTCCCTAGTTTCTCTCTCAGTGAGGTAATATTTGTGTACAGAAAGGCTATTGATTTTTTTTTTTCAGAACCGGAGATTGAACTCAGGCCCCTGTGCTTGCCAGGGAAGCCCTTATTACACTGAGCCATCTCCCCGGCCCCAAGGCTATTGATTTTTAAGTGTTGACTTTGTGTCCAGCTATGCTACTGAATTTGGTTCTTAAATATAGAAGTATTTTGGTGGAGTTTTGGGGTTCTTCTATGTAATGAATCATGTCATCTGCAAATAGTGATACTTGAACTTCTTCCTTTCCTATCCTTACTCCTTCTATGTCTTTCTCTTATCTAATTGCTGTAGCTGATGATTCTAGAATATATTGAATAACCGTGGTAACAATGAACAGCCTTGTCTTGTTCCTGGTTTTACAGAGAAAGCTTTTAGTTTTTGTTCTTTTAGTATGATGTTGGCTCTTGGTTTGTCATAGATGGCTTTTAAAAAAAATAATGTCTTTTATTTATTTAATTTTGTGTCCAACTCAGCCCACCCAGGGAGCAAGGCTGGCACAGTATGTGGTGCCAGGGATCGAACCACGGTCCCTAGGCTTGCCTAAGCTTGCCTAAGCAGGGGCTTTAGACCGCTGAACTATCCTGCCGGCCCCATAGATAGCTTTTAAAAGTCTGGTTGAAAAAAAAAAGTTTGATTCAGTTCTGATATTACTTTGTTGAGTTTTCCCCTAGTTGATCTATTTGTGATAATGGGCTATTAATATCCCCTACTAAAATTGTATTAGTGTTTGATTTATCATGTGCAATAATATTTGTTTCATATAGTTGTATACACTGGCATTTGGTGAATATATATTTATGATTTTTTTTTTTTTTTTGGCAGAACCAGGGACTGAACTCAGGACCTTGTGCTTGCTAGGCAAGCACTTATTCTACTGAGCTATCTCCCTGGCCCTATATTTATGATTGTTATCTCTTCTTCTTGGATTATTCCTTTTACATGGATGTAGTGATCTTCTTTATTTCTCTTAATCAGTTTTGGCTAGAAATCCATTTTTTCTGCAAATAAAATAGTTACCCTTAGGCTGGAGACATAGCTCAGTGGTCTAAGCACCTGCCTGGTAAATGCAAGGACCTACTAGACTCGATCCCTGGTACTGCATGCTACACTGACTCCAGAACCCTGGGCACACCCTGCCAGTCCAGTTGGCTACAGAAACTGGGTGTGGTGGTGCACACCTGTAATCCTAGCACTGGGGAGGCTGAGACAGGAGGATCACTAAGAGTCTGAACTGCATAGTGAGACCCTGTGCCAAATAAATAAATTTTTAAAAATAATAAAAAGAATGACTACTTTCACGTTCTTCCAAGTTCCTGTCACATGGAGTATTGTTTTCCATCCTTTGACTTTCGGTCTATGCATTTCTTTTTAAGTAAAATGTGTTTCTTGCATGCAGCATATTGTTGGATCTTGCTGCTTGATCTATTCTGCCAGTCTGTGTCTTTTGATTGGTGAATTGAGACCACAACATTGAGGGTTATAAGTT
>NW_004524578.1:28395542-28403228 GCF_000260255.1 Octodon degus
GTAGTGATTCTCCTGTTTACAGCCTCCCAAGTGCTGGAATTACAGAGGCACACCAACATGCCCGCCCAGTCTCAATTGCTGTCTCGGTGCGCCCCGGGGGCGGGGCCGGCACGGCAGGCTGAGGGGATCGAATCTCAGGCCCCTGTGCCTGCACACAGGCACTTTAATCCGCTGAGCTATTTGGCCGGCTCTTTCCTATGTTGGATGTTAATAGTTTCCATCATTTTCCTAAGCTCTGTTTTTTAATTTTAATTTTAATTTTTCCTGTGGCTGGTTCAGTGCACGCTGGGGGCAGGGCTGTTAGGGCATGTGGTACCAGGATCCAACTGCGGTCCCTGCACTTTGCCTAAGCTTGCTTCAGCAGGTGCTTTAGATTGCTGAGCTATCTCACCAGCCCCCTAACCTCTGTTTTTAAAATCTATATCTGCTCTAGAGTCACTATGTCTTTCATTATGATCACTATCTTTGCAGTTATCTGAGGAATTATTCCTGATTTTTTTTTTCCACATTTGATTTCAGTCTTATTCATCTGCTTTGTTACTTCCACTGTTATCACTTCAGAGAGTCCAGCCAGGTGGCTTTTGGATTGCTCCACCTCACTGCCCTGTGGATTTGCCTTTAGTGAGCTGGAAGTCTGGTCCTGCATCTTGTTCAAGTGTCTTTTCATTTTTTTTAAAGTTTAAAACTTAGGTTAAGGCTTGTAAATTGCTTATAGCAAGTAGCTTTATTGTTAGTATTTAGAATTAGTAGGAAATGACTACTCAGAGATGTCCTCCAGGTTTATCTGACTTCTGGATTTTGAGTCTGTTGTAGGATTCTACCTCTTCAATTTATTGGGTAAGGAGAAATTGCTACCTATTTGGCCTAGCCCCAGGTTCTGTGTGTGTGTGTGTGTGTGTGTGTGTGTGTGTGTGTGTGTGTAGATGTGCATGTGCTGGGAATCGAACTCAGGACCTTGCACTTGCCAGGCAGGTGCTGTAACTGCTGAGCTATGTCCCTGGACCCTAGCCCCTAGTTCTTTGGCACTGGCCTATTGGATTATTTATGACCCTTAGGCAATCTCATTCTTGACATACCAGGAAGAGCAATATATTAGACCAATTATGTCACTTTGGCTAAGGTAGTACAATCAGCAATAACAGTTGCATCAAACATAGGCTAGAAAATGACAAACTATGGTAACTATTAATTTACCACTATGAGTTGGATTTGTTATATGACAAAACCTAAAACAAACTAGAAAATTGTATACAATAAATATGCCCTCAGTATGATGATTTCACTTTCAGGGGAGAAAACTTGAAAGGGGGGAAAATAGAGAAGTAGAAGAGGAAGAAATTAGAAACCGGGCTGGAGGGCCCGAGGCGATAGCTCAGTAAAATAAGCACTTGCTTGGCAAGCACAAGGTCCTGAGTTCAATCCCTGATGGACCACAAAACAAAAACAAAAAAAACAAGAAACAGGGCTGGAGAGCAAAGGAAGATAACACAAACTTTGGGAAACTGGTGATGAAAACAAAAGGGAAAGAGAAGAAATAAAAACAAAACAACAAAAAAATACTAGAAACCGTTCACACTTAATAAAAACAAGAACAAGCAATAATGGAAAAAGAAGAAAACAACAACAAAAGAGAAGAAAATACGAAAAAAGTGCACTTCAAGGCAGGTCTCTGCTTCCACTGATAGACAAAGCAAGCAGGCAGAGCCCAGATCCGTGCTGATTAACCACAGAAAGCCGGCTGTAGGCTCACTCTGTAGTCGTGGGTCAACCCACGTTTAGTTCCACAGAAATGCAGGCTGGCTTCTAGCTGTGAGGCCGGAACCCGATTTGTTCAGCCTACAATGCTGCTTGTGTCCCTGGCAGGGCTTGAGCTAGGATTGCTGCCCATTTGAACTCAGCTCCTTGACGTCCTGCTGGCTTGAACTCAGTTCTGCTTCCCCCTGACAGGAGGAGCCGCTAAAAGGAGCCAGCCAGCCTGCAGCTGCTGTGAGTCCAAAGCTCAGCTGGCCCCTTTCCAAAATGGCTAAGGGCCAATCACCTTCTGCAGAACGTCTGAACCCAAATAACTCTCCAGACACTGCAGTCTTCTGAGTCCACTGCTCTGTTCCACCGCTGCATGTCTCTGTGGAGCCCTCTGGTGTCACCAGTGGTCACTGAGCATCTGCAGATGCGAGCTGCCCCTCCCACGTGAGTCAGAGCTCAGGGAGAAAGCACTGCTTGCTACTTCCTTTGTTACAGAGCTGTCCCTTTTTGCTCTCCCCATGTGCTTCAGTTCTTACTTCAGATTTTGCTGGGTCCCAGCAACCCACTTCCTTCCTTTTCCTCTTCTTCACGTTGGTATATTCCAGTGTCTGGATACCACAACTAGGAGAGGCTGGTTCTCGGCTGTTCACCACTCCGCCATCTTCCATATTTTTGAAACAATTGAATAGATAATTCAATTGAACTTATTGAATTTCTTATTGGGAAATTATTTGAACTTCTCCATATTTCCTATTTATCATATATATAAAGCCCTGTGACAGTTAAGGTTCTGCACCTGACTTATTTCACTTAGCATTATGGTCTCAAGTTGTATTCATTTACTTACAAACACCTCAAGCTTATCTTTCTTTGTGGCAATGTAGTCCTCTGTGGTGTATAAATACATTTCCTTATTCATTCGACAGTTGATGGATATAAGACTGTTTTAAGATCTGGCTAGTATAAATTGTGCTGCTATATACATGGGTAGGCATGTAGCCCTATGATATAATAATTTCATTTTATTTTTTTAATATAATAATTTTAATTATTTTCAGCAGATACAGAGAAGGGGGACAGCTGGATCAAATGGAATATCTACTTTTAGGGGTTTTGTTTCTTGATTTTTTTGAGTTTTGTTTTGAGGCAAGATGTTGCTGTGCAGTACAGGTTGATCATAAACTCACTATGTAGCCTAGCCTGGTCTTGAACTCATGGCAATCCTCCTACCTCAATGTTCTAAGTCTTGGGATTACATGTGTGTACCACCATGCCTGGCCATATTTTTAGTTTTTGTTTACATTCCTACCAACAATGTAGAAGAGTTCCATTTTCTCCATAACCTTGCTTACATTTGTTATTATTAAATTTTTTGACGATAGCCTTTTGGGGATAAGATGGTATCTCAATGTAGTTTTAATTTTAATTTCTCTAAAAGCCAGCAGTGAAGAGCATTTTTAAAAATGTATTTACTGGGGCTGGAGAGATGGCTCAGTGGTCTAAAGCACCTACTTGAAACAAGCTTGGCAAAGCACAGGGACCGCGGTTCAATCCCCTAGCACCACATGCCAGCCAGCCCCGCCCCCTGGTGGGCTGAGCTGGCCACATACACACACAATAAATAAATGTAATAAAAATAAATAAATAATTTTAAAAAAATGTATTTACTGATGCTTATTCTTCTAAGAAGCACCTATTCATTTTACTTATTTATTTATTTAATGTATTTAGTGCAGGTTCTACAGGGTCCAACTACACAGATCAGACTCAGTGATCCTCCTGTTTTCAGCCTCCCAAGCACTGGGATTACAGGTGTGTGCCACCATGCCCAGTCTCAATTGCAGTCTCAGTGTGCCCCAGGGGGCGAGGCCAGCACCACACATCAGGGGTTGGGGATCGAACTCCCCTGGCCCCTGTGCCTGCCTAAGCAGTTACTTTAGTCTGCTGAGCTATCTGGTCAGCCCTCACCTATTCAATTCAGTTGTTCATTTTTTGATTGGGTCTTTTATTTGGTGCAGTCTAATCTTTTTTGAGTTCTTATATATGTTCTAGTATTATTATTCTGTCCGAGAAATAGCTAGCAAAAAATTTTTCCCATTCTATAGGTTGTCTTCTTCGCTCTGTTAGTGGTTTCTTTTGCTGTGCAGAAATGTTTTAATTTGATATGATCTTATTTGTTGATTCTCAGTATCATTTCTTTTTTGTTATTTTTGACTGGCTCAGCCCACCCTGAGGGTGAGGCTGGTGCAGCATGTGGTGCCAGGGATTGAACCAGGGCCCCCTGCGCCTGCCTAAGTTTGCCTAAGCAGGCACTTTAGACCACTGAGCTATCTTACCAGGCCCTCGGGATCATTTCTTGTGTTTGTGTTCTATTCAGAAAGTCCTTGCCTAAAAAAAAAAAAAAAAAAAAAATTAAAGAAAGGTCTTTGCCTATGCCAAGAGTTGCACCTATTTGACCTTTGTGTTTTAATATTTATTTTATTTATTTTTGGTGGAACCAGGGATTGAACTCAGGTCCCTGCGCTTGCCAGGCAAGCACTTATTCCATTGAGCCATCTCCCCAGCCCCTATGTTTTAGTATTTAGATCTCTGATCCATTTTGGTCTTAGTTTAATACATGGCAGGATTCACGGGTCTAGAGTCATGCCTCAATCTTCTGGATATGGGGATCTAATTTTCCCAGCACCACTTATTAAGAGGCTATGTTTTCTCCAGTCTATGTTTTTAGCACCTTTGTCAAATTGTTTTAGATTTCTAGAAAAATTGAGAAAACAGTACAGAGGATCTCCACATACCTCACATATAGTTTCCCTTAGTATCTTACATTAGTAAGGTAACTTTGTTAAAATGAACAGATGAGGGTTGGGGATACAGCCCAGGGTCACAATCCCTGCCTGGCAAGCACAGGATCCTGAGTTTGATTCCCAATACACACCAAAAAAAAAAAAAAAAAAAAGGAAGGAAGGAATATTAATACATTATTATTAGTACTGCCTTTTCTAGCTCAGGATCACATCCAGGATACCACCTTATATTTATTTGTTGTGTGTGCTTAGGCTCTTATTTATTTATTTATTTATTTATTTTTCATTCATTCATTCATTCATTCAGACAGGCTCTCCATATGGAGTATATGCTGGCTTGAATTGATTATGTAATCTAGGCTAGCCTTGAACTCACAGGAATCCTCCTGCCTCAGCCTCTCAAATGCTGGGATTACAGACATGTGCCAGAAGTCCTGGGTTTATGTTTTTGTTGATTATAGTTAGATTTCCTTGTTTTTGCCGTGTGTGTGTGTGCGCGCGCGTGTGCGCGCGCACACGCGTGCTAGGGATCAAACCTAGAAGTGCACATGATTTTGACAATTTGGGGTACTGGGCAGGCACTTTGTAGGGTAGCCTGTTTTGGAATGTATCTGGTTGTGTTACCCATGCTCTGAATTGGGTTACTTATGGGCTTGGGGGAGGCAGCGTACCATTAGCAAACTTACATCGTCGTTGCCTGTTCTCAACAAGACTTCTCTCTGTTCTGCTGGCCTTGAGCCCCTGCAAGTATTTCCCAAGTGTTTCCACTATAAAGTTATTTCTCCCCCACTTCAGATGCTACACTCATGAGAAGGAAGTGACAGCACAGCATGTACTTTTTTTTACTTCTTAAAATTTATTTATTTGCATTTAAAAGAAACCGTTGACAAAGATTAATGGGAAATTAACTAGTCGGAAAAAAGTCAACAGTACCAAGACATTTTTTTTTTCAACTGAACAAACCTCATAGTTGTTGTCACCAATATCAATGAAAAAAGTGACCATTTCTGACTTTTCTAAATACATGGTAATATAATGCACAATATTTAATCATTTCTGTTCTTCCCTGAATATACAAAAATTAAAATACCAATTAAAAAACTAATATTTTTTCTTTAAACATTTCTTACAATTTCAATATTCTTATTTCATAGTAGTGTAGTTTGAGGTTTTTCTGTCATTCACAAGTTAATCAACCTACCCAAAGGGAACTGATAGTCTACAGGCTCACAGAGCAAATAAAAGTTCAAGAACGCAGCAACTGACATTACTAAGATACAAAATAGATAAAATTCTTAGAAGATTCATGCAGAAAGCTTTGCCAAGCAGATGGCCACAAAGCTAGAGTATCTGATAATTCTGCTGGCGATATCAATGGGACTCCCAGTGTTTCTTGAGTCACCTTGAACTCTCATCTTAGGCTTTGTATTTGGCTTTTCCAGTTTCACTAATGACACAAATGTGATTCAAGTCTCAGAAGTATTCATTATAGTCAAGGGTATACCCAACGACAAACTTGTTTGGAATTTCAAATCCAGCACAGTCTGGCCTATATCCGACACTTCAAGGGGTCCTTTTCACCAGCAAGCTTGCAACCTGGACCATCTTTGGACTATACTGCTTAACCAGTGAAAGCAATGTTTGCACTGTTTTGCCAGTGTCAGTTATATCCTCAACAATCAAGACATTCTTTCCAGTTAAAGCTGAGAGATCTTCTCCACCAATTACTTTTATGTCCCCTGTTGATCTGTCATTACAGTAGCTTTTGAGTCTGATAAAATCTACAGTCATAGGAATGGATTTATCACAATTTCGATTCAGTGCTTTAGTGTAACCCAGCAGGTCAGCAAAGAATTTATAGCCCCCTTTGAGAACACAGAGAGCTACAATGTGATGGCCTCCCATCTCCTTCATCACATCTCGAGCAAGCCTTTCAGTCCTGTCCATAATTAGTCCATGAGGGATAAACACCTTTTCCAAATCTTCAGCATAATGCTTTGGAATACAAAATAAATCTAGGTCATAGCCTGGTTCATCATCACTTATCACAACGCTGGGGCTGATAGCCGCCATAACGGAGCGGGCTGGCGAACGGGCTGTTGGCAATCTCAGAAGGAAACTGACAGCATGTACTTAAGGAGCAGGAGATTTTGTTTCCTTGAGGGCAAAATAGCAATGTAAATACTTTAGAATTTTGCAGTTATTTAGAAATTCATTTTAAGTTTACTTTGTATTTTAACCATTATTATTTGGTTATGATGGGAATTGAACCTGGTTCCTTTGCATCCTTAAACTACATCCTTAGTCCTTTTTTAAATTTTGAGATAGATTTTGGTAAACTGCCTAGGCTAAGCTTGAATTTGTGATCCTCCTGCTTCTGCCTCCTATAGTGCTGGATTACAGATAAATGCCACTATACCTGGCTTGTAACTTTACAATGTGGCCAAAAGACTCATTATGTATAATAAGGTATCAGTGAAAACACTCAACCATAACATGCATTACAGGAAGTAGAAAGCTTCAAGAGAAAATATGAATGTAAAATTCTAGCTGTTACAGAAGAGCTTGTTCATGTATTGTTTTTTAAATGGATGATAGAGAATATAAAATTGCTTTAGTATTTGAATTTGGATTTGGATTTCAGCTTGTGCATTTTTAAAAAGTGAGTAACTTTTTTTTTTTTTTTTTTTTTTTGGTGGAACCAGGGATTGAACTCAGGCCCTTGCACTTGCCAGGCAAGAGCTAGAAGTGCTTATTGTACTGAGCCATCTCCCCCGCCCCCAGGAGTAACATTTTTATTTAAATGTTAATATTGCTAAGGCCAGGGATATAGCTCAGTGGCACAAGCACCTGACTGGAAAGTGCAAGGTCCTGAGTTTGATTCCCAGTACCAAATAAATAAATTAATAAATATGTTAATATTTAAAAACAAAAAAAAAGTTAATATTGAACTAGGTGAAAGAATGTTTGCTTGGTATATACAAGGTCATGGTTCAATCTCAGCCCCCAAAAATAATGAAGTCAATAATATTAATAATAATAATGTCAATATTCATAGTATGTCAGAAATGATGTCTTTACAACTATTTAGGTCCGTTCTCCTGCTCTCCCCCTACCCTGGTTTTTTTTTTTTTTTTTT
>NW_004524578.1:28404793-28405605 GCF_000260255.1 Octodon degus
CTAACCTCGAAGCTCTTCCTCAACTGTAAACTCTGAGGGTTAAATGAGACCACCTCTGACAGCCTGTGGTTCTGTAAAGGACAAATCCTGCCACAGACATACGGGGACAGTGCCTAGGGAGCAATGTTTGGGGGCCCTGGCTCAGAGCTGGGCGCTGTCCTCTTTATCTGTCTGTGATCATTTCAAAAGATGCCTCACCCAGGAAGCCTTTTCTGATTAACATGAAACCAATAAAATCTAGCAGCTACCCCTCCTCCCACCTGCAGCCCTGACAACCTCTTCTGATCACAAGGCCTGACACACCGTGAGTCCGTGGGGAGTACCACTGAGTGCACCCATGCCTGGCGTGCGAATTACTCGCTGAGCTGCGTCCCCACTGCACAAGTGGGGTGACATGGGTCTCATGTGGCCACCCACGTGGCCTCTCACAGAAATTGGCTTCAAACTTTTAAAAAATGAAGAGATTTTATATTAAGAATACCAGCAGCAACAACAATGAAATCCAAGGCCGGGGAGATAGCTCAGTAGAATAAGCGCTTGCCTGGGAAACACAAGGTCCTGAGTTCAATTCCCAGTACTGAAAAAGAAAATAAAATCCAAAATGCTTTAAAAGACAAGTTACACAAAGTATTTGGGGGTGTGGAACAAGTGAAATCTCTCACATGATGCTGTAGGAACATAAAACAGTACAATAGCTGCTAATCTCCATGCTTACCATATGACCCAGCAATTCCACATCTGGGTTCCCAATCCAAGAGAAATGAAGACATATGTCCACAAAAAGATTTGTATACCAATATTTATGGCATCTT
>NW_004524578.1:28406377-28407942 GCF_000260255.1 Octodon degus
GGGGCTGGGTGGCATGTGGTGCTGGGGGATTGAACCGTGGTCCCTGTGCTTTTGCTGAGCTTGTTCTAAGTAGGTGCTTTAGACCACTGAGCCATCTCACCAGCCCCCAGGAGGGTCTTGAACTCGTAAAAATCCTCCTGCCTCAGCCTCCTGAGTAATGGGATTATAAGCATGGGCCACCATGATTGGCTAAACTACGAACTTTAAAATGTGTGCATTTTATTATAGGTAAATGATATCTTAGTAAAAATTATTACAGCACCATTTTTTATTTTGTAGGAAGGCTCAAATTCAGGATCTTGTTCTTGCCAGGTAGGCTGCACAAAATTTTAAAAGTTGTCTAGGGTTGGGAATATAGCTTAGTGGTAGAGTACTTGACTAGCATGTGTTGGCACCTTGGACCCACCCCCAGCGCTGCAAACATAAACAATCACACAAAAATCTCTGGTGTGTGCCTCTAATCCCAATTAGAAGGCTGAGGCAAGAAGATCTCAAATTCAAGCATAGCCTGGGCAATTTGGCAAGACCTTGTCTCAAAACAAACTAATAAAAAGGGCTAGGCATGTAGCTCATGGGAAGGCCCTAGGTTTAATCTTCCATACAGAAAAAAAGAAAAGGAAAGGAAACTAAACTCTGACCAAGTGTCAGAATGTAAATCGCGTTTATGAGGCAAGAGAAAAAGCAATGACTTACCTATCCACTCTGCACCTCCCTCACTCTTATGGCCTGCAGGGCTTGAGCTGGAACCAGGAGCCGATTAGCCTGGAGGCCTTGAATAATTCACTTACCCTCCAGAGACTAGGATTCCTCATCTGTAAAATAAAAAAGAGGTGAAAGGAGAGAGAAAAATAAAAACAAATAGTGATATGGTACAGACTTGTAATCTCACCTCTCTTGGAGACTGAGGCAGGAGGATGACAAGTTCCAGCCTAGCCTGGGCAATTTAGTAACTTAGTTTTTCTCACCATAGCCCACCCTTCTTTCTCCAGGGTGGGTTTTTTTTTTGTTTTGTTTTGTTTTGTTTCTTTGAGACAGTCTCACTGTGTAGCCCAGGCAGGTCTTGAACTCACAATGATCATCCTACCTCAGCCTCCAGAGTGCTGGGATTACAGTCGTGCACCACTGTGCCCAGCCAGGGCGTACTTTTCTCTTGCTTTTTCCTCTTGTCCTCAGCCTCTGCTCTCTGTATAGAGCCACTTTCCTCCTCATTCTTTACTTTTGCTTTTTCAAATAAATTAATGGATTTTTTAAAAATTAAAAAGGATTAGGGCCAGGGAGATGGCTCAGTGGAATAAGTGCTTCCCAGGCAAGCGCAAGGGCCTGAGTTCAATCCCCGGTCCTGAAAAAAAAAAAAAAGACAAAAATTAAAAAGGATTGGTGATGAGGGCCAGTCAGATAGCTCAACAGGCTAAAGGGCCTGCTTCAGGAGAGTACAGAGGCTGGGGGTTTGATCCCAGGCCTGCTATGCGGGCACCACCCCTGGGGTACCCTGAGGCGGTGACTGAGACTGCGCCTAGTGGCATGCACCTGTAATCCCAGCACTTGGGAAGCTGAAAACAGGAGAA
>NW_004524578.1:28408352-28408914 GCF_000260255.1 Octodon degus
AGAGAGAGAGAGAGAGAGAGAGAGAGAATAGCAATACCAGCATATTAGGTTGATGACTTGAACAAAGGCTGTTTCCTTGTTTGCCCCACCTGGGTCACAGAAGCCAGAGTTCTGAGACTTACCTGACAGATTTGTCAGATTTGGAGTGTTCATTTTCCAACAGGGCCCCAACTTGATGGAGAATGTCGCCCTGGCCGAGGACAGACGGAGCAGTTTCCCCAAGAGGCTCTATTCTGAGCCCTCAAAGTCCTGCAAAACTGTGAGGTAGGAATTAGTTCAGACATGGAGACTTGAGGCTGAGAGAAGCCACCTGCTGGTAAGTGGCTTCACTTGGGATACTAGACCAGATCTTTTGGGCCTGAGCCTGTGTTCTTAACTATCAAGCTAATGTATTTCTTGCTGACAAAGTTGTAATTTGAGATAAAAGAGGGGAAAGGAGTTCAGTGTATTTATTTATTGGCAGAACCAGGGATTGAACTCAGGCCCTTATTCTTGCCAGGGAATTGCTTATTCTCCCAGGCCCCAGGAGTTCAATTTAGAAACAGAAGAGTTGTTTATTGTG
>NW_004524578.1:28409659-28413241 GCF_000260255.1 Octodon degus
TCTCTCTCTCTCTCTCTCTCCCTCCCTCCTCACTTTTCTCCTCTCTCTCTTTTCCTTTCAGTACTGGGAATCGAACCCAGTACTTTTATATTAGGTTATATTCCTAGTCTTTTTGTAATTTTTTTTCAAAAGATATTTATTTATTTTAAATTTTTCGACACAGGGTCTTCTGCTCTGTAGCCCAGGCTGGACTCAGCTCAGGGTGATCCTCCCAGCTCAGCCCCCTGCATGCTGGAATTGCCGCTGTGCGCCGCTGCGCATGGCTCTCGGTCTTCCTTAGATGGATCATCATCATCCAAGGATTCATGCTTCAGGGTTAACCCCAGGGACATGAGTGGATCTTAGTGCTTGCAGGCTTTGGCTTTAGTTCAAGAGGAGCTTTTTTTTTGGAAAGGGTTTTTCAGCAGGGCTTGGTGGTACATGCCTGTAATCCCAGCACTTGGGAGGCTGAGGCAGGAGGATCATTGTGAGTTGCAGACCAGTGTGGGTTACAAAGTGAGCCAGCCTGAGCTGCATAGTGAGACGCTGTTTCAAAAAGACGAAAAAAAGAAAGAAAGAAGGAAAGAAAGCGTCTTTCTGTGTAGCTTAGGCTGGTCTCAAACTGGTGACCCTCCTGCCTCAGCCTCCTTAGATGCTAGGATCATAGGCATAGGCCTGATGTCCAAATTTTTTTTTTCTTTTTTTGTGGTACTGGGGATTAAACTCAGGACCTTGTGCTTGCCAGGCAAACACTTATTGTACTGAGTTATCTTCCTGGTCCCCAAATCTTGAGTAAGAAGCAATTAAGAATTGGGCTGGGTGGGTCCAGACTCAGCCATTCGGAAAAATGCTCCTGGCCTTAGGCAGGGGTCGCCCACTCAGTGGCAAGCCGTGCTCACCTCGGATTCGTGTATTCTGCACCCAGTGGGATGCGTTTGGGTGGGGTTTAAGAGGCCTTCCTCCCCCTGTAGTTACTTCAGTCTAGAGGAAGCGTGCACTACGCACACAGGAAACTCTGTGATCTCAGAATTAGTGAAACGGGCAATGAGTTGGGGGTGACTTAGGAAAGTGGGGGGACAGGGGCTGGAGAGATGGCTCAGTGGTCTAAGGCACCTACTTAGAACAAGCTTGGCAAAGCATCAGGGACCATGGTTCAATACCCCAGCACCACATGCCAGCCAGCCCCGCCCCCTGGTGGGCTGAGCTGGCCACACACACACACACCACTCTCTCTCTCTCTCTCTCTCTCTCTCTCTCTCTCAAATAAATAAAAAAAAAATAAAAAAAAAAAGAAAGTGGGGGGACAGGTGGGCCCTGTTTCACCCCTTGCTGTCCACCTAGTATCCCTCAGCACCTGGCCTGTGGAGGGCTCACAAAAGAGCTCACCAAATAGAGAGATGCAAGTGAGCCTTGTAATCCTGCCATGTGGGGGAGGGAACCACTGCTGACGTGAGGGCGCAGGTCCTCTTTTTTCAAATATTCAGTCAAGAACACTGCTTTTAAACTTCATAGAAGTAAAATGTTCATTGCAGAAGAAGAAAATTCTGAAGAGCACCATGTCACTGTGAACTTGTGGATGAAAGCGTCCTCTTGCCTCAGCCGCCAGAGCCCCTGGGGCTGATCGCACGGGCGCTTGCCCTTCTCCTGTAGGTGGTGTTCTTATGGACACTCTTTTATTCTAACTGCGCTTTAAGTTTTGGGGCCTCAAAACATTTATGTAATCCTGTATCTTTTTTCAAGCCATTGAAAATTACCTTACCCGTTTTCAGCGCCACTCACTGATCCTGGGGGCGCACTCTGAAAGTGTGTGCCATGCCAAGCAGATAGGCACTCCCACTTAATGGGCCACCAGGAATCCCTATAGGGTTTTTTGTCTTGTTTTCTTATCTTTTTTTAAAATTTTTTGGTGGAACCAGGGATTGAACTCAGATCCTTGCGTTTGCCAGTCAAGCGCTTATCCTACTGAGCCATCTCCCCGGCCCTGTTTTTTTATCTTTTAAGACAGGTTCTCACTATGCAGTGTTGCCTTTGAGCTCACTTTGTAGCCCAGGCTGGCCTCGAATTCACAGAGATCCTCCTGTATCAGCTTCCCAAGTGCTGGGATTACAGGTGTGTGGTACCACAGTGGGCATAAAGTTCTTGTTTTAGGATGCTTGGGTGCCCTAGAAATAAACAAAATGAAGACAATGAGGTGGGGAGAAGGTGATGATTATGACAAACGATAGTGGAAAGAAGAGGGGGGTACAGCACCTCAAAGCAAGGTCTGAGGGCTAAGGAAGAAGGAGAAGGGGTCTGAGTGCACTGTGATGGCTGGAGCTTCCTCCTATCCATTAGGTTGAGAGAACTGTACTACCTGCTGTCAGAGACAAGGAAGGGAAGAGGAGAGCTCAGTTAAGGAGAGGAGGGGCGTCCTTCTGGCTGAGTGCTTTAGGTGGCAACTCTTGCAGGCATTTCCTTACCACTGAGCAGAAGCATCATGGGGTCAGCTGTGATGGGGGTCAGCGGGATGGAGAGGAAGTGGAGAGAAAGAAGGGGGAAGTGGAGGCTGAGGCTGGTGTAGAGGAGGGAGGGTCCTGGCGGAAGTCCAGAAGCTGAGTGCCATGGGTGGTATGGGGCCTTTGGGACCACTGGGCACTGCCACCGTGAGGCTGACTCAGGCCCCACTGAATCTGCCACGAGCTCCCTCCCAGGACTCTGGCACTCCTCCTGGGAGTAGAGAAAAACCTCTGGTGACCCAATTAACTACAAAGCTGAGAAAAGGGACAGCTCGCTGATTATACTGTCATCATCGTCTTTAGTGTGTTCATCAATAAGTATGAGGTATAAAGTTCTTTTTCTTTTTGTGGGCTGGGGATTGAACCCTGGGTCTCAGGAGCGCCACGCCAGCATGTACCGCGGAGCCATTCACTGGCCCCAAATCCCTTTTCTTGCGTCTTTTCATTTCAGGGCTCTCAGACTTGTCTGTCTGAGTCTCCCAGATCCTGGTAAGCAGCAGGCCTGTTTAGAGAATCCCTGAGAATGCAGAAGGCTTCAGGAACGCATTTCACTCACCTTGAAACTCTGCACAGCAAGACATGATAGCTGATACCTCTAGTCCCAGCTCTTGGGAGGCAGAGGCAGAAGGAGCACTGTGAGTGCAAGGCCAGCCTGGGCCACATGGTGAGCTCAAAGCCGCCCTGAACTCCACAGCCAGACCCTTCTCAGAACAGAAGGAACAGAAATCTATCCAGAAACGCTGCGTGAAACTTGGGCTAAATCTTTCCTGGAAACTGATGGGTTTTTTGTTATCAGTATCTGTTTGTGGTGCATAGTGAGAACACGGTGTGGTTTTGTCTTTGTGTTTTGTTTGTTTATTTACAGGACTCCTTGTTTAATCAAGGAGGGGAGGTTGTTAAATGAATTAGCTACTAAATGAGGAATTGTACATAGTATGTGCATTGCAATATTCAGAGCAATGAAATGGTCAAAGGAAACTACTCCAACTTGATGACTTGCTTTTATTTGCGTAACTCTTACATGAAATGCTGTAATGTAGAATAGAACGTAAAACTATAAAACTCTACTATAGAGTTTACAAAAATTATACTATATCAACAAGGTGTT
>NW_004524578.1:28414204-28445344 GCF_000260255.1 Octodon degus
CACACACACACACACACCTCTGCAGTTAAACCCTTTGCACGAATCTCTGCCACAGAAAGGGCAAAGCACAGCACCTTTCTAAGCCTGAGGCCCACACCAGCGTGCTGTGCTCCAGGAGCAAGAAGTGTGTGCTGCAGTGAGTCAGCGTCAGAGCCGCAGTCTAGTGTTATTATTTTTTCAAATAAATTATTTATTTTATAACAGTTTAGATTAACAGAAAAATTGACAAGACAGTACTGTACAAGGTGTTTTTGGTTTTTTTTTTAATCACTCACACCCAAGTTCCTTTCTTCTGAACATCTTATCATAGTATGGCAGATTTGTAAAAATCAATGAATCAATATTGATGCACTATTTTTAATTACAGTTCAGACTTTATTCAAATTTTCTCCACTTTTACTGAGTGTCCTTCTCGCCCAGCATACCACATCAGATTCTCCTCATCCCACAGGAAGAATCTGTACTATGCACTTATCACTGTTGGACTTAATCTTGGTCACCTGGCCAAAGGAATGTTTGTTAGGTTTGCCCACTGAAAATGTACCTTTTTTTCCCTTGCCTTTTCTACACTCTATTCTTTGAAAGGAAGCCACCATGTCCAGTTCTGTCTCAAAAAAGTGGAGAAGGGAGACCAGGGGCTGTGGCTCTGTGCATAGGCCCTGGTTTCAATTTCCAGTACCAGCAAAAAATAAAGTTTGATGGTAGAGTATCTACATACATTATATGGAAGTATCTTTTCTTTTTTCCTTTTTAAAATTCTTTTTTCAGGGGTGGGGAGATGGCTCAGTGGAATAAGCACTTCCCTGGCAAGCACAAGGGCCTGAGTTCAATCCCCAGTTCCACCAAAAAAAAAAAAAAATTAAAATTATGTTTTCCTTTTCTTCTTTTTTGAGACAAGGCCTTACTGTGTAGTTCAGGTTGACTTTGAACTCATGGCAATCTTCTTGCCTCAGCCTCCTGAGTGCTGGGATTACAGGTGTGCACCACCACACCTGACTAGAGATATTTATTTTATACTTTGGGTATTTTGTTGTTCAAATTCTTCCCCTTTGGGCCACTGGGAGCTTTTTCAGTTAGCTTCTGTGTGCACACGAAGTACCTGTATCTCCTATTGTTTTTGTTTCTTTAACACTTCCTTACTTTCTGTAAACAACTGCTCCAGGCTCATCTTGAGCATTTCCTGACCCAGTCCTGAAATCTATCATTTCTCTACAGAAGAGTGTCAAGGCCAAGTGTTAATCCTGGCAAATGTGTGTCAGGAAGTTGGGGCACTCTGGCAGGTGGGTACCAATAAGACCCAACCTGCCCTTCAGAGAGGACTTTCCCAGCAGTTGCAGCCAGATTTGCAAGTCCTCAGCTGAGAAACAGGTGACTCACCAACTCTCCAGGTTGTCTCCTCCCTCCCCCTGCTGCTGACAGGACTGCACCTAAGCCAGCTCAGACAGAGGGACTTAGGTCAGAAAGTGTCCCCACCCATGAGGCCAGAGAAGAATGGCCTGTCTCGGTGCTTCTACCTATGCCCAGCTGGCACCTCTGTTCTTGTGTATTATTTATGTATGCCCCTCTACCTGCAGAGGAATTAAATGGGATTATCCTCAAATTTACAGCTACTAGAAAGCTATTATTAAAACCCAGGAAAAAGGACAAGAGCATGGTAAAGAAGAGAGCATGGGCTTGCGTGTGTGTGTGTGTGTGTGTGTGTGTGTGTGTGTCTTGTGTAGCGTATAGTGATTTTGGCCCAGACATCTGGTTTGGGGCAGCTTCCTCAGGATCCCTGAATCAAAGATTGCTAGCAGCTGGAGGCCTCTTAGAGCTAAACATGCCTTACCTATCATTTTACAGCACTGAAACTGATGAAATTATTTTATAGGAATCACACAGTCAAAGAACCGGGAACACTGAGATATCTTTTGTTGTCCTGTCTTTTAAAATCCTCCTGTTTCCAGGAGAGCAAAAAGAACAGCTTTTTATGAGAATACAACAGTAGGAAACACTGAAAGCCTCCAAAACCTCTTCCATTTGGTAAGTGGATAAACTTTTTTAAAAATAGGGTCCAGGCTAGTCAAGCTCACTATGTAGCCCAGGTTGGTCTCAAACTCACAGCAATCTTCCCGCCTCAGCCTCCCAAATACTAGGATTACAAATGTGTGCCACCACACCAGGCGCCTAGTAGATAAATTTATGTGAATGTGTCTGAGAAGTTTTTTGGGTTCTGTAGGTACAATTAGGATTACGAGTATCCTCAGACATGGATATAGGGGATAGCAGATATGGACCTAGGATGCGGCCGTGTGGGGGATTCTACCATTTCCACAAAGTTAAGGTGTTAATGGTAAATCAGGTGTGGTAGCTCATACCTATAATGCCAGTACTCAGAAGGCTGAGGCAGGAGAATTGTTGTCAGTTCAAGACCAGCCTGAACTGCCTAGTGAGACCCGGTCTCAAAAAGATTTTTTAAAAAAGTGTTAATGATTAAGTCAGCAACTTTTTACTGTTGTGTTCAACTTTGGACAAGGAAGGAAGAGGAGGAAGAAAGGAAGGAAGGTAAAAAGAAAAAAGGGAAACGTTAGGAGTCCTGAGACTTTTTTTTCCAAGAGATCTAGAGATTTGGATTTATAGAACTCTGTACTACCAACTCTTTGACAAATAGAGCTGTTTCATCTTTTCTTTAATATTTCTAGGGCTGGGGAGATGGCTCAAGGGCTGGGAGATGGCTCAGTAGAATAAGCGCTTGCCTGGCAAGCTCAAGGGCTTGAGTTCAATCCCTATTTCTGAAAAAAGGGGAAAAAAAAATTCTACCCTTCCTCTTCCCAACACCCTCCCTTCCCAGAACTCATGAATGTCTGACTCCCTGAGTTCTGTGTAGACACATGAAAACCTGCTTTGGGGATCAAAGGAAAGGGTTCTGGGCCTGGTGTCACTTGATGTGGCTGCAAAAAAGAAACTAAGTTAACATCAGGCTACTACTGTTTTTTTTTTTTTTTAAAGAGCATATTTTTTCTTTTTATTAATTACTTTGACACATAATTGTACAGCTTATGGTTTGCAATGTGTTATTTTGATAATGATAAAAACTGTAAAGGGCTGGGGATGTAGCTCAGCGGCATGACACCTGCCTGAGTTTGATTTCTGATTCCCAAAAAAAATAAAACCCACTGTGTAATGATCCTATCAGGGCAATGACTGTATCTATCAATTCAAACATTTGTAATTTCATTGTCCTGAAACGTTCAAAATCTAATTACTTTAAAATGACTATTTGATGACTAGAGTCACATCACCCTACTATGCAAAACTTAAAGATAGAAGCACAATGAGGTCCAAGTGCATAACTTGTCTCACAAAGAAAAGATCTTTAACAGCTGAAATATGAATGAATTTGGTAACAAATAGTCGGGTTTCAGCCAAACACAAACATCAAAGCACCAGCCAATCCAAGGTCATGTCCACCCAAGGCAAAGGCCTCACTGTACCTAAGAAAATCATTTATATTTTTAATTTTTTTTTAATGTATTTAGTACATGGGGGCTGGTGAGATGGCTCAGTGGTCTAAAGCACCTACTTAGAACAAGCTAAGCCAAGCAAAACACAGGGACCGCAGTTCAATCCCCCAGCACCACATGCCAGACAGCCCCGCCCCCTGGTGGGTTGAGCTGGCCACACAAAATAAAATAAATAAATAAATATTATTAAAAAAATGTATTTAGTACAGGGTCTCCAGGGTCTCGCTACACAGATCGGACTCACAGTGATCTTCCTATTTTCAGCCCCCCCCCAAGTACTGGGATTATAGACATGTGCCACCACGCCCAGTCTCAATCGCAGTCTCTGCATGCCCCAGGGGTGAGGCCGGTACAGCACACTGGGGATCCAACTGGTCCCTGCATCTGCCTAAGCAGGCACTTTTTTTTTTTTTTTTTTGTTCCTCGAATGCCTTCAGGGCACTTTTGGCCAGCGGGAGAGGTGTAAGGTTCGAACTCCAGCAACCTAAAGCTGACAGCTTTGTGGAAGCAGCCACTTAAAGGCCTGAGCTAGGGCCAGGCCCTCTAAGCAGGCACTTTAATCCACTGAGCTATGTGGCTGGCCCTCAAATCATGTCTGTACTTTATTTTTGGGTTCGGCTACAAAATAGAGCCCTCTGACCCCCTTCCATTTTGAGTAGTATCTCATTCCTAAATTGTTTTTTGCTCAATTACTTTTGTCCAAGGCTTTTCTTTCAACATGTAAGCACCCAGAATCTCATTCTTTTTCACAGAATTAGCAGGTATGTATCACCTGCTTCTTTTCTGATCATTTGTTTCATTGTTTGTTATTTTTAGTTGTTGGACCGTTCAAAACTTCTGTCTTAGCTGGATGTGGTGGTGCATGCCTGTAATCCCAGCACCCAGGAGGCTGAGGCAGGAGGGCCTCTGAGAATTTATGTCCTGCCAGGGCTACCTAGTGAGATTACAGCTAGCCCAAACTACATAGTAAGACCTTGTCTCAAAAAACAAATCCTCCAAAAATAATTTCTATCTGAATTAGGAAGATTAATGTTATCCATGGAGAATTCACAGGTAATGCTGTCATCCTTATCTTCAGACTGTGCTCTGAGTTGTCTTGGGAACTCTTTTAACCATTCTTTTCTTTAATTTTTATGTATTTGGTACAGTATCTCACTATACAGCTTGAACTCTTAGTGATCCTTCTCTTTCAGCCTTCCTAGTGCTGGGATTACAGGTGTATGCCATCAGGCCCAGTCTCAGTGGCCTGCTGGGGGTGGGGCTGAGGGTGGGGCCAGCACAGCATGTGGTGCCTGGGATCAAACCCTGGGCTTTGCATTGCCAGGCAGGTGCTTAGCTGAGCTATCTCCACTGCTCTGTCTTTTTCTTTTAACTCTGCCACATCCATTTGTACAACTTTGTCCAGGGTCCCATTAACACTTTTAATAGTGTAAGGACCAGGGGGAGGGGCTTCCACTTCTTAGCTTCTCATTTGCCTGGGCCATCAGTGGGAAAAGGCCCTGAATTTGGTCTAGTAATACACGGCTCTGTATTGCAACTGTTTGAAGAGTAGGGTTTTTCAAGAATTAGGTTTAGAGTTGATGAACAGCTTATCCCAGGTACCGCCTGTGGACTGCAGTCAGCAGTGCTTTGGACACTGAGCCCTCCAGGCTTTCCCTGGTGGGGGCTAAGGGACTGGCCACAGACCTCTGTGCCTGTGCAGCCAGCAGGCCGGGCTACTACTTTTTTTTCTTTTAAGTTTATTTATTTTATTTAGTGTGTGTGTGTGTGTGTGTGTGTGTGTGTGGCCAGCTCAGCTCACCTGGGGGCGGGGCTGGCTGGCATGTGGTGCTGGGGGATTGAACCACAGTCCCTGTGCTTTGCTAAGCTTGTTCTAAGTAGGTGCTTTAGACCACTGAGCCATCTCACCAGCCCCCCCCCCCTTTTCTTTTTTTTTTGTCTTTTTGAGACAGGGTCTCACTATGCAGTTCAGGCTGGCCTCCAACTCTCAGTGATCCTCCTGCCTCAGCCTCTGGAGTGCTGGGATTGCAGATGTGCCCCATCACGCTGGCTGGCTCAGGCTACTACTCTTAACGGGCTTCGGGGGTGACCTCTGAGGGCTCCCTGGGGGAAGCAGTTTCAGTCTGCAAATTCCTTCTGGGACAAGGACAGTGGATGGCTTAGAAGAGCATAGCAACTGGGTAATTATTATGTGCTTTTGATGATAAGGAAGATATTATTAGGCAATTTGAGGGTTCAAAAAAATATTGCAGTGGTGAATCGCGCTAGAAGAGCCTCCCCAGTGAGTTCCTCAGTACCCCCGAATTCCTTTGGCATAGGGGAAGGTGTTCTGACCAGGTGTTCTGGCCTTCAGACTGAGTCTGCAGCAAGCTCAGCCTGTAAGGGAAACTAGCACTTCTGCCTGCTGAGCTTAAGCGTGAGTTTCTCAGTGCCCCTCATCATCTGTTATTGATTTTTTTTTCCTGTGGCCGGGTGAGCATGCCCAATGGGGCGGGGCTGGAGCAGCCTGTGTTGCTGGGGATCGAAACCCGTCCCTGCGCTTTCCTAAGCTTGCCTGAGCAGGCGCTTTAGACTGCTGAGCTATCTCACCGGCCTGTTATTGATTTGATTGACCAATTGATTGTCAGTCTGGGGATCTAACCCAGAATCTCAGGCATGCTAGGCAAGTGCTCTTGCACCTAGCACATCCCCCGCCCCCTACACGGGCTGGTAAATATTTTTTTGATCATTCCTTTATTAATAAAATGACTATCCTGACTCTTTGCTATTCATGCAAACATATATGCATAGGGTTTTTGTTTCAATGTGTAAAAGGTTTAATTTGAACACGATTAATTTGAACAGGTTGCATTATTTCCCTGTAACTCGCTTCTTCCTCCCAAACAATACATCATGGATGTCTGTCTCTACCGATACCTCGATTTGGTGATTCTTTGTCCCCAGACCTGGGCGGCGCTCTGAGGATCAGCTTTCTGTCTCCTTTTCCTCCTCTTGGCGCTTTGCAGCGGCTTGGCCTCCAGGGAGGACTAGGCTGTGGGCGGGGCAGTGGCCACTCGGGACACGCAGATGAGGTGGGCGGGGCCCTATATAAATCCGCGGGGCGCGTCGGGCTGGCTAGCCCTGCCGACGCAGACTGGCAGAGGCAGCCAGCAGAACCTGGTCCCCGAGTGCCGCGGAGCCTGGGCCGGGCTGGCCCCTCTGCTGCCCCGGACGCGGGCCATGCCGCCGCGGGAGCTGAGCGAGGACGAGCCGCCCCCATTGCGTGCCCCGAGCCCACCTCCGCGGCGGCGCAGCGCACCCCCGGAGCTAGGCATCAAGTGCGTACTGGTGGGCGACGGCGCGGTGGGCAAGAGCAGCCTCATCGTCAGCTACACCTGCAACGGGTATCCTGCGCGCTACCGGCCCACGGCACTCGACACCTTCTCGGGTAGGTCGGCCCCGCGCCGCAGGCTGGGGTGGGGCTGCAACATCTCTCGAGTTGGGGTGGGGGTCTAGAGAAACCCCGGGAGGAAGCGGGAGCGTGCCCAGTGGTGGCGCTGCTGGGGTCCGAGAAGCCCCCCTCATTCGGTACCCTCTGCCCCGCCCTGCAGTGCAGGTCCTGGTGGATGGAGCCCCGGTGCGCATTGAGCTTTGGGACACCGCGGGACAGGTGAGAAGATGCGCGTGTTCGTTGCTGGGTGGGGGCTGGGACTGCGGGAGGGTACTGGAAGGATATCCATCATGAAGCAATAGAGAAGGCCTTGGGCTCCAGGAATCACAGGCTCGGGGATCAAGCAAGAAACAGATTTCTGTTCTATGTGGCTGGGAATTAATAATCCTGCTAACTCCCTGGCCTTGCCATCCCAGGAGGACTTTGACCGACTTCGGTCCCTCTGCTATCCAGACACTGATGTCTTCCTGGCGTGCTTCAGTGTGGTGCAACCCAGCTCCTTCCAGAACATCACAGAGAAGTGGCTGCCTGAGATCCGCACTCACAACCCCCAGGCACCAGTGCTGCTTGTGGGCACCCAAGCCGATCTGAGAGATGATGTCAATGTACTGATTCAGCTGGATCAGGGTGGTCGGGAGGGCCCAGTACCCCAGCCCCAAGCCCAGGGTCTGGCTGAGAAGATCCGAGCCTGTTGCTACCTCGAATGCTCTGCCTTGACGCAGAAGAACTTGAAAGAGGTGTTTGACTCTGCCATTCTCAGTGCTATCGAGCACAAAGCCCGGCTGGAGAAGAAACTGAATGCCAAAGGGGTGCGCACCCTCTCCCGCTGTCGTTGGAAGAAGTTCTTCTGCTTTGTTTGAACAATGAGGGAGGCATAGCAATCAAGTGGTAGCCAGGAGGCCAGAGACTCCTGGAACCTGGGGCAAGGGGCCTTTGAGGGGGTTACTGGCAGGGCCTGGCCACCCCATGGGACTCAGTTCCCTACCGAACACTCGGAATCCATGTCCTGCCTCAGAAGTGGGCTTGTGACTGCCCACTCTAATGAACCAGGATGAGCCTGGAGCCAGGAAGACAGAAGGCTCTGATTTAGATTTCTTTGGCTCACAGAGAAAACCCAGCACTTTTGATTTTCATGGGATGGGCTTAATTAAGAGTGTCAGCCATCTCTGAGCAGTTTGGGACTGAGTTTCCAAGTTTCTTCTGTCAGCCTGATGATGTAGGGCACCTGGTGATGGTCTTCACCCCTGCCTAATACGGGTGAACCTAGGAGAACGGCAGGTCATCTTGGGGGGGATATAAGGTGATCAGCCTTGATTTAGAGAGAAGTTTGGCATAGAGTTGGTTAGACAAGGCCATTGAAAGATTGAGAGAGGAGCAGACATCAAGGCTGGGAGTTGTGGGATAGGAGGCAGGACCTAGAAGGAAAAGGAAGACAAGGAGAACGGGACAGGGAGGCAGCTATGGAGCAGGCTGACACCTGGGCTGCCCTCACTTCCCACAGCCAGGGAAGGCGGGGCTGGGCCCTGGGAAGAACTGGGTCCTAGGACTCCCTAGGCACTGCCCAAACTGGCTAGGCCAGCAGTGGGGCAGGAAGTGAGAGTCAACCCCAGCAAAAGGAGGGGGAGGAGCTGTAAATTAGAGCCTGGAGGAGGAAGGAGAGGGGGTCATCCCTTTCCCCAAGGTCAAGGTTGCACAAACCCTAGAAGGTAAAGCAGCACAGTCTGCAAATAAAACCTTCCATTTCTAAAACTGCTGTTTCTGTCATTTCCTAGCATGGTCAGTTAGCCTGCTGCTCCCCATAACCTTCCTTGACCCCAACACCCCCGTTGGGTAGCAAAGGACTCAGGCTAGATTGAAGGGTGGAGCTGGACCAGGTGGGACAGTGTGATGGAAACAGAACTGGGGGGAGGGGGGCTTCCCACCTGGGACTTGGCTTAGCTGGTTCCCAGGACAGCCAGCGTGGGAAGCAGCTTGGAAACGGGTTTCCCCAGGTGTCAGCGCCAGAGCTGCTTTCCCATGACCTCACCAGGTGGGTGGGGCCCCTCCCCTCTCCCTCCTTTCCAGAGCAAGGTGCTGGGCTCTGGGGCAATCTCAAGGCCTCTATGGTTTCTGCTGTGATACCTTTGACAGTTCACAGGGCCCAAGGTTTCAGGTTGGGGGACATTCCCCCCATACACACATGGGGAGCCCCACGCAAACTTAAACTTCAACCAACCAGCCATGGGTTGGCTGGACCAGTCCTCAGCGTTGGCACATGAGGAACTAGTGAAGCTAAAGACACTTGTGAACTGTTTAAATACAGTTTGTTCCCAGAAGTCCTGGACATGGGAGATTCATTAGGAGAGCACCTGTCGAGGAGAACATGTGGGGTTGGGGGGAAACAAAACAAAAACCCATCATCTTAGGGAAGGTATGGCCATTAGAAAGCAGGTATTATCTCAAGTGAGATTAGTGCTGAGTGTTTATGAGTGCCTTCAAACTCTCAAGTTGGACACTTGAAGGTTGTTCCTATAGATGTTTTGAAGGGACACCTGCTAGACCACAGCCAGGCCAGGTGAGCACTCACACCCATCCTAGTCCACTGGGCCCAGCCCCCTCCAAAGCTGTAGGTGTGTGTGTAAGAGCATAGCTGAGGGCCACCTATTTGGGACTCCTCCTGTCTCTAAGGAGCTATTTCTGTTCCTTGTTCCCACATTCCTGTTCCCCGTTCCTTTTCTTCAATAAATTTTTCCACTGTCAAAAAAAAAGCATAGGGCCAGGGAGATGGCTCAGTAGAATAAACGCTTGCCTGACAAGCATAAGGGCCTGAGTTCAATCCCTGGTTCCGCCAAAAACTTAAAAAAAAAAAAAAAAAAGCATAGCTCAAGGACACAAAGGCTAGGCAAGTGAAACCTCTGCTGCTCCCCCAGTTGCTTGCCTCCTATCCTCCAGAGCAACAGCCACCTATTCCCTTGTGGTCGCCTCAGTCTCTCAGTGGCGATGCTGAGAGAACCTTCACCTCAGTAGTCAGATTCTGAGAATCCAAGCCTCAGCTCCATGGCTAGCTAGCTGTTTCCTCAGCCCAGCCTGACACACTTTTCTAGGCCAAAGACTCTGGTTCATCTTCAGACATTGACCCATCGCCGAGCAGACTAGAGGTTTTCCAAATGTTCTGAGGGTCTAGGCATAGTGATGCAGGCCAGTAATCCTGGTACCTGGAGGCAGAGGTAGAATTGTCACAAGCTCAAGGCCAGCCTGAGCTACATAGTTCAGATCTTTGGAGGGCCTTTGGAGGTGCCATGGCATCTCTGTCCCCTTCCCTACAGTTTCTTCCCTGACCTTTTTTTTTTTTTTTTTGAGACAGGATCTCACTATGCAGTTCAGGCTGCCCTTGAACTCACTTTATAGCCCAGGCTGGTCTCAAACTCACAACCACCCTCCATGTGCCACCACACCCGGCTCTTCCCTGACTTTCTTATGGTTCCAGCACATCCATGAAACCCAAACTAAAGCCTCCCCTCCTGCTGATTCCCCATACCTGGCCAGGACCTGCAGCAGCCTTACTTCTATGGCACTCCTGTCCCAGTCCCCCAGAGTTGCTGCTGTCCTCTGGTACCTCCATGAGTCAAGACTGTAACTTGTTTTGTTTACAGTGGACTCCCAGCTTTTAATTTTGGCATTCAACACTGCCTGGCACTGGACAGCAGCCTGGACCTGACCATCTTGCCCTAGGAACCCCCAGTTATCTTCTGACTTTGATTCTGAGTCTTGGCTCTTGCCAGGTCCCTGGTTTGGAAAATGTCTCCTGCCACCTCCTAGATGCCGTTTCCCAGATGCTAAGCATATTCTGATAACTCCATCCTCCAGGGGGAAATATTACTGGTAATAGTGTCCTTACTTATCTTACAGCACACTAAAGCTTGAGCTTTGTCTACAGAGCAGAACTACAACTCCCCAACCAAAAGGAGAAGGGGAGGGGCAGGGACAGAGACAGAGACAGAGACAGACAGACCTTACTGGGGCCCAGTACGATCCCACAGGACTCTGGCTCAGCTGTTGTTTGCTGCTGGCCCTTAAGTGCTTAGAGATAAAGGGCAGCCCTAGTCCTGGAGGAATCCAGGAAGATCAAGGTCAACTCCAAGTTCAGGTCCAGATTTGCAGCCCCCAGGAAATGGAGGCCGAAGGGCAATGGCTGGAAAGGAACCTGAGCCTCTGTACCGGATGAGGGCTTTACCTCTGCTTCCAAACCCACTGGCTAGCTCCCTAGTTCTATGGCTCTCTGTTAATACAGTATCTCTTTATTTTTTTTGGAACATTTGAACTATTTGGGTTTTTAATTTTTTTTTTTTTAATTTTTTGCCCTGCTGGGGATTAAAACCAGCACATGCTAGACAAGTGTTCCACCACTGAGTTATACCTCCAGCCCCTGAAATCTGCATTTAAAAGAAAATTTAGGGGCTGGGGAGATAGCTTGGCTGTCTAAGAGCCTGCCTGGCAAGCTCAAGGACTCAGGTTCAATCCCTGGTACCCCACTCAATGCCTGCCCCAGAACTCAAGGCCCACCGAACCAGCCACAGAAACCAGGCATGGTGGCGCATGCCTGTAATCTCAGTATTGGGGAGACTGAGACAGGAGGATCACTAGGAGTCCAACCTGCATAGTGAGCCCTGTACCAAATACATAAATTAAAAAAAGAAAAAAAAGTTTATTGTATTATTTAAATAAAACTCTGTTTCATATATATAGTATTCTTAGATATGTCCTTATTAAGGTAAACTGTCTTTAATGTCTATGTAGCCCTTAGTTGAGTTTTAAAAAATAACACTCATTTTTTTTTCTGTAATACTCAGAAAAATTTGAAAATCCAAAGAGGTAGAAAATTTTTAAAATCCCTTTATATATATATATTTTTTTGTTTGTTTGTTTGTTTGTTTTTTGTTTTTTGTTTTTTGTGTGGTACCAGGGATCAAACTCAGGACCTTGCACTTGTCAGGCAGGCACTTAGGCCACTGAGCTATCTCCCCAGCCCCTATATTCTTAAATCCCTAAGACAATAACAATATTTCGGGGCCAGGGAGATGGCTCAGTAGAATAAGTGCTTCCCTGGCAAGCACAAAGGCCTGAGTTCAATTTGGTAAACTTCCTTTTAGTCTTCCATGTATATTTCTTTAAACACTTTTGTGTGTGTGTGTGATCATACCCTGTACATAATTTTGTGGATTTTTTTTTTCATTTTTAAAGAGCAAACATTTATTTACTTAATATTTCATTCTAGTCAAGTTCTTTGAACTTCAGTTCCTGCTTACCAAATAATTCCAAGTCTTTTAGTATTTTAACAATGTTTTGTCTTGTTCTTATCAACTCTGACTACAAGCTGTAAACACCTCTGTCTGTTACCTGCTTTGTCCTTCCCTGACACTCTTTAACTAGTATATTAGTATATAGACTTACCTCTTCTTCTTCTTCCTCCTCCTCCTTTTACTCTTTCTCTCCTCCTCTTCCTCCTCCTTCTCTTCTTCCTTTTCCTCCCCTCCTCTTCCCCCTTCTTTTCCTTCTCCTTTGTAGTAGGAATTGAACTCTGGACCTCAAGCTTGCTGGGCAGGCCACTGAGCTTCCCCAGCCCTAGATTATCTTCTTTTAACTTTATCCTCTTCTTCTTCTTCTTCTTCTTCTTCTTCTTCTTCTTCTTCTTCTTCTTCTTCTTCTTCTTCTTCTTCTTCTTCTTCTTTTTTTGCCACGAGATGTGTTTTATTTTCATTTAACATACAAATAATTTTCTATAATATCCCAGGGCAAACCGGAGAATTTGGCAGTCCGATTGGGGGTCCCCTCAGAGACCCACGGGCCGGTGGCATCGGCGCGGTATGCCCGAGTTCACAGTGCATCTTGCAAGTGGTTCTTCCTCCACATCATGACTGGGGGGTCTCGGAGATGACGGGGGCGGGGAATTGTCTAGACTCTTAGGAAATCTCACTCCGCTTTTCCTGCTCAATGGTCTTTTTGGTCGGCAGGTTGTTCTTCTCCTGCGTCTCCTTCTTCTTCAGCTTAGCCTTATCGAAGCTGGCGATTTCCCCCATGTCTGGTTTGTCTGCCATTTTCTTGAAACAATCCGAAGTGTTTTGCTCCGAGCCCGAGCTCCTGGTGCTCCCACTCGCGTTGCTGCAGCAAGAGACGAACTTTATCTTCTTTAAATTTTTTTTTTCCTTTTATCGGTATAAATGATACTACATCTACAACTGATTATTATTTTCTGTTATGGGTCATTGACTGTCTATAGAAAATAGTTTTTTCAAAAAAAAGAAAGTAGTTTTCTCCATTTGGCTTGGTGACTGGGCCCCAGCAAAGCCCCAGGTGACCTTGTGAGGGAGCTTGGGTTTCTGTGTGTGTAGATGATGGGGGGCTCCTCTCTGCTCAAGAATGACTAGCAGCCTGTGGGTGTTCAGTAAATACTAAACGATGACAAGGTGGGTATGTGTTTGTCTTCCTGTGTCCCTGATGTCGCTCTTGGGTATTTATAGTGTTGCCTTTGTGGCAACCCAAGCAAGTCCACTATTGTGCGTGTCTGTGAATCTATGTAAAAGCAGGGGGCCTAATTTATGTGTGTCTGTGTGTTCATAACAGGCATAAAAATGTTATATTCAACCATATATGTGCATCTGGGTGCGTGCGTTGGTGTCTGTGCCTGTGTGTGAGTGTGTAGGTGGCCTGGACTGGGGAGCTGTGTGTCTGCATGTGTGTAGACTCAGTCCTTGTGGGTCTGTTGTGGGGGCATCTCCACGAGCATCTGACATGGATGAGTAGGCTGGATCTGGGCCGGTGTGTGCGTGTGCGCATGCGATAATAGCCACATCCCTGTCTTCCCCATGGGAGCCGAGAGGTGCCCAAGGCACAGGTGACGCACCCTCACTGAGCTCCCGGTTCTCCTGGGAACCAGCTTGAGAGAGACCCAGAGCATACTGCGTCAGGAGCCCCGTCCCTTTTGCAACCAGCCCTGGCCCCAGGCAGTAACCACTGCTAGGCTCACTCAGGTCAGACCTGCCCATTACAACTTGGCTGCCAGGAAACCTGCTCTAAGCTGGGCTGTAACAGCGGGGCCCTACTTGGGCCTGGGCCAGATCCCCTGATGAGCGGAACCAGTGGAGGGCCACATGAGTCACCCTGAAGCAACAGCAAGGACTGGCTTCCTGGACATGGGCACCTCTGTGTGCAGCAATACTAGGCAGGCTTATCCCCCTCAGTATTGCCTAATAGCCCTACAACTGAGTTAAAAGGTAGGCCAGATGGCTTTTAGTAGCCCCAGTACTCAGATGGGGAGACCATAGCACACTTGAACCTGGGGCCCAGGGCTCTTCCTGTGTTCCATGTGGGGAGTGGGGAGGTTCTGCTCCTAGAAATCAAAGCTATTTCCCCAGTCCTTTTTAATTTTTTATGTCTCATTAAATTGCCCATGCAGAAATTGAACTTGTAAACCTCCTGCCTCAGCCTCCAAGAGAGCTGAGATTCCAGTTGTGTACATCTATGCCAAGTAGAAATTGATCTCTTAGAGCTCAGAGTGCTGGGAAGTCAGGCTTCTGGGATAATCAGGTTGTCCTGGGCGGGAGAGTGAAGGAGCCAGAGACAGGGTTGGAGGCAGGCAAGGCAGATGTCAGCACTGAGTGTGCCTGACCGGCAGATGGAACGTCCTCAGGCTTTCTTTTCTAATCAGGGCTGAAATATGGACCCATAACTGGGATGTCTAGAATTCCCTGTCAGACTGCATGACTGCTATAGCCATACCCTTGGCCTGCCGTTGCCCTCCTGGTCTCCAGAGGGTGGACTCAGTCAAGGTCACTAGTCTGATGAGCCTGTGACCAACAAACCTTTCACCCCAGGTATCTAAAAGATGCCCTAGGGGCTGGGGATATAGCTAGGTGGAAGAATGCTTGCTGAGGATGGGGACATCCTGACTTCAATGCCTTACCGCCTTGCAAAGGACAAAAACTCCCAAAGCAGGTAGATAATTCCCTGGGGCCCTGGTGATAAGGAGCAGCAGGGCTTTGAGCCCTGTGTGGGCGTAGGGGTTCCCTATGCCCCTGGCAGAAAGTCGCATAGTACAGTCCCTCCTGGCGACAGTTGATCCACAGCTGCTCCCTCTCAAACCCACATTCTCTGTGGCTGGGTGCCACTCTCTCCTGTGTAAACTCCTTTTCTGGCTCCTGCACCAGCCAGCAGAGCTCATCCCTCCGGTCTCCCTCAGGGACAGCAGGAGGCTCTCCCGGAGGAACAGGGACCCCTGGATTCTAGGTACTGCGCACATTTCTCTCCCCTACTTTGGCCAATAGGCCATGTGCTCTGTGGACAACACCCTCCCTGTGAAGCCCTGGAGACTGGGCCTCCCATTCTAGCCCCATTCTGACTTGCTGGGTGACTTTGGGTAAATGACTGCCTTTCCTCTCATCTGAGTTTCTCCCTGCTGTGCAGTGGGGCTAAGACTCTGCCCCTCCCTGGCTCCCAGGGGACCTGCACGGGATAAGCAAGATAATCACTGAGAGCTGATTTGGAGGAAGTTTCTGAGTGCCAAGTAAGAGGTATCAGTGCTGGCCTATGTTTACATGGGTGTGGACTTTTGGTTCCCAGCCTCCTGGGGTTTGGGACCAGCCCTGACAGCTTCTTGGCTTGTGGTTCCTTTGTCCCACTTCCTGAGAAAGGACAGAAACCAAAGAGAAACTCTCTGTTGTCTGGAAAAGACAAGACTTGCAGTGTGTAGGGTTTGGGGCTCTGGAGCACTGGCTTCCTGGACCAGTTATGTGCCCTAGCTGTGTGACCTTGAGCCAGTCACTGCCCCTCTCTGAGCCTCGCTTTCTCAGCTCCGACAGCTCCCCTATCTCCGAACTCAGAGCAGCCTATAGCCTTGTAATCAGAGGCTAAGGTCATTATGTCAAGACAGAAAGGACCTGGTTATTTAATCAAACACCTTTAATTTTTACATGCCGCCATGGCCCTCGCTCTGGGGCGGTAGACTAACCCGAGTTAGCCTGGTTAACTCAAGGTCATAAACTGATTACAAGGGATTCATGGGGAGGGGAAGGTGGGTCAGAGAAAAACCCCTGGAAAGACAACTCCATGTGAGCTAGTGGGTCAAGATGGGACCCTTTAACCCCATGGCTGACTGGAGCCCCCTTCTGACTTTAGTTTGTCTCTGCAGGTGGGTGACTCCTCAGCCAAACCTTGCTTCATCTGGAAACCGTAATGGTCGCAACCTCACTCCGTGTCCCCTCCCCCAGTTTCAGACGCCTGTGGTCCCCTGGCCTTGGACCCTCTCTACTGCCTGCCTGCTGCTGGCCTTCTGAACACAGCTGTGTCCTTTTCCTCTCCCAAGGGCTTCCCCTCCCCTTTCCATCTGTCTGCTGTTGCTCTCTCAAGTCAGCCAGTCCACTCTTCTTCCAAACCCAGAGGCTCCACACTCACTGGGCCCAGACCCCTCACCTTTGAACACATAGCACCTCCACAGACCTCACCTGCAGCCAGGCTGCTTGGAGCTGCCTGGAGGGCCCACAGTAGAACTCCTGCGCTTTTGACTTGCTCCTGACCCGAGTTGCTTATGTTCCTCCTTGATTAAAGAAAAAAAAATCTCATACCTTCTTTATACCCATGTTATCTCATAATTTATAGACGCCAATAAACCGCCTTAACCCCTTCCCTGTAAGGTGAGGCATAAGTCAACAACAGCTAAGTAATGATGAGAAATCAAGGAAGCCGGTTTCCATCTGGTGCCAGGTGGCCCCTCACCTTCTGCCTGGTTCTCCTGAAACTGCCCCTCTTCCATGTGGCCTTGTTTCTCTTGGTGGCATCGCCACACAGCCAGCCTCCAGGATCAAGACCTGATAGCTCTGCCCACTCATGCTGCCCCTCTGCACAGCCCAGAGTCACCAAGTCTCACACTGGCGTCCTTCTTCCGGTGGCTGGAAGCTTCGCCTTCTTCCCCATCCCCACTGCTGGAGCCCAGTGCAGAACTCAGGGTCTGATGATTTGTCCCTCGCTTACATACTGGAACACTTTTTCTTACTACAAAAGCTACAGGTTGAGTGTGTTGACCCACACTTGTAATCCCAGCACTCGGAAGGCTGAGGCAGGAGGATCATTATGAGTTTGAGACCAGCCTGGACTACAAAATGAGCCCAAGGCCAGCCTGAACTGCATAGTGAGACCCTGTCAAAAAGACAAAAAAAAAAAAAAAAAAAAAAAGATATTCAGTGTAGGAAAGCTAGAAAACACAGACCAAAGCCAGGTGGTCTGACACACACTTACTGTAGTCCCAGCTACTTGGGAGGCTGAGTGAGAACAGCTTGGCAAGTTCAAGGCCTGTGTAGGCAATTTATCAAGATCTTGTTCCAAAAAATAAACAATAAAAAGGGATGGGAATTGTAGCTCAGTGCTCAGAGCCCCTTGAGTTCAGTCTTTGGTTTGGGGTGGAGGAACCCAACACCTGTCATTTTATTAGTGCAAGATAATACTGGGAAGATTTGAGCAAATATCCTTTTTCAGGGTTGTGACTTGCTTTTCTAAACATGTAGCTGCCCCTCCTTTTAAAACTCCACAAAGCACCTCTTTAAGTCTTTCCGGGTCTGTTCTCTTGGTCTTGCTGTTCTGAGCTCCAGCTGATACGACCCTCCTCTGCCAGCTGGCCCAGGTGGAAAAGGCGAGGCTAGCTCTCTCCAGAGCTTGTGCGTGTTGAGGGAAACCAGCTGGACCTTGGGCTGAAGCTCAGATTCCAGGTCTGGCCATGGACAACAGCCCCTCCCTGAGGGAGCTTGAAAGCACCGTCCTGAGATTCTTGTCTCATGGTGATTGGGTGGGGACAGGAGTGGCCTTGTGCAATAGAGCAAACCACTCCTCATTCAGGGCTGTTTGTTTAAGTGGGCAGGAATGGTTTGGAAGGAACAACACAACTTTTGTTAGTGTTTATTGGGAGTACTAGGGCCAGTAAATTTGGAGACAAATCCCCAGCACGTAGAAGGTGGGAGGGATCATGGGGAATAAGACAATGAGGACCCCAAAGCTGGGTGGGTCAGCTAGCCTCGCCCACAAAGCAGAGGAGGGTCATATCAGCTGGAGCTCAGAACAGCAAGACCAAGAGAACAGACCTAGAAAGACTTAAAGAGGTGCTTTGTGGAGTTTTAAAAGGAGGGGTGGCTACATGTTTAGAAAAGCTGGGTGTCAGGGGGGTCCAAGCAAGCACCTGACCCTGGGTGCAGCAGGCTAGGAACCACTGAGGGCCTGGCTGGCTGCAGAGGACCTCAGGCTCAGCACCTGCAGCATGGAAGCAGACTGTTGACAGGGCCCCAAGTTGATGCAAGAAGCTAGAATTGCTGGTTACAAATCTATAAATGCTGGCAACTAATTAAAGAAATTAAACTACTGTTTTGGGTCAGAGTTGACTGAAGGCTGCAAGTGCACAACATTTATTTATTTATTTTGCAGTGCTGGGGATTTAACCTAGGCTTTGCACTAAGCTACATCTTCAGCCTATTTATTTATTTATTTATTTATGTAGACTAGATGTGGTGATACACGGCTGTAACCCCACCACCAAGGGGGGGGGCAGGCTGGAGGATCTCCATGAATTTGAGGCCAGCTTGGGCTTCACAGTGAGTTCAAGCCCAGACTAAACGACATTTACTATGGTTTTTCCCTGGCACTAATTCAAGTTCCTTACTTCCCAACTACCTTGGGCTATTTCTAAGTGTCCAGATCAGTATATTCATGTTGTTGTGCAATCTTTTCCATAATCCTCTATCTAGAACTGTTTATTTTGCAAAACTGAAATATTATACCATGAAATAGTTGCACCCTAAATCTCCCTTCCCAGGGGCTGGGGTTCTACTTTCTGGATCTGAGTGGAAGCATATAGTATTCATCCTTTTGTGACTAGTTTATTTCACTTAAATTTCCTAAGCTTGGGCTGGTGAGATGGCTCAGTGGTCTAAAGCACCTACTTAGAACAAGCTTAGCAAAGCACAGGGACCACACAGTTCAATCCCCCAGCACCACATGCCAGCCAGCCCCGCCCCCTGGTGGGCTGAGCTGGCCACACACACACACACACACACAAAATTAAAAAAAAATTTCCTCAAGCTTCATCTGTATTGTACCATATGTCAGAATTTCTGTCTGTCTCTCTCTCTTGATAGGGTCTATGTAGTACATCCTGATCCTTTTTTTTTCTCCTTCTTTCTTTCTTTCTTTCTTTCTTTCTTTCTTTCTTTCTTTCTTTTTTTTTTTTTTTTTTGCACTTAGTACAAGGTCTACAGGGTCTCACTACACAGATTGGATTCGTAGTGATCCTTCTGTTTTCAGCCTCCCAAGTGCTGGGATTACAGGCACGCACCTCCACTCCCAGTCTTAATCTCAGTCTCAGTGTGCCCTGGGGGCAGGACTGATAGTGGCATGCCAGGGATGGAACCCCAGCCCCTGCATCTGTCTAAGCAGGTGATTTAATCTCCTGAGCTATCTGGCCAGCCCAACAGCCTGATCTTTTTTTTTCCTTTCTTTCTTTTCTTTTTTTTCCCGGAACTGGGGGTTGAACTCAGGCCCTGGCGTTTGCCAGGGAAGTGTTTATTCCACTGAGCTATCTCCCCAGCCCCCCAACAGCCTGATCTTGAACTCACTATGTAACCCAGGCTGGTCTTGAGCTCACAGTGATCTTCCTGCCTCAGACTCTGGAATGCTGGGATTACAGGCATGTCCCACCATACCTGGAAGTTTCCTTTTCTTTCTCTTTCTTTCTTTCTTTTTTTTTTTTTTTTCTTTCTTTCTTTCATGTGTTTGGTACAAGGTGTCACTACACAGTTCAGACTTGTAGTGATCCTCCTATTTTTAGCCTTCCCAGCACTGGGATTATAGGTGTGTGCCACCACTCCCAGCTCAATGTGCCCCAGGGGTGGGGCCAGCACAGTTTGGAGTATCAGGGATTAAACCCTGGTCCTTGCACTTGTCTAAGTAGGTGCTTAGTCTGCTGAGCTATCTCGCCAGCCCTAACTTTCTTTCTTTTTAAGACTAGTATTCCACTGTACTTTTGTATGTATTCCATTTTGCTTACTCATTTATCTGTCTGTGGACATTTCCGTTGTTATTGTGGATAGTTCCATTATGAATATAGGTGCACACATATCTGCTCTCATAGATCTTTCTCACCTACTTAATTCCTCTTGCCTGAAGCCCTTCTCAACCTCCTTAATCTCCTGGCTTGACCAGCCTCTGCTTCTTTCCAACAGCCATCTGTTGAAGAGTTAGTATCCACAGCAGGGCCCACCATGGAAGACACTGAGGTAAGCGGGAGCCAGTTCCTGTCCTAAGGAGTCTGGCTCAGATGAGGGCAGACACACTGATTTAGTGTCACTGTGTGCAGCACAGCATCAGAAGGACAGGGCAGATGTGAACTTTGGCTGGAGAGTTGGGAAGGTTTTTGAGCTGGGTCGTGCATAGGGAGCTTTCGAGAGCCAAGGGGGTATCTGAGGTAGAGACTACTGGCAAAGTAGGGCAGCAGGTAAGAGTTGTAAGAGTCATTTGTGTGTGGACAGAGGAGGTGGCTGGGATCCAAGGAGATTAAAGCAGTTTAGGGACCACTTTGTTACAGTATTTATACCCAAGCTGCCTGCATTCCGAAGGATAACTCCAGGAGAGCAGGCTACATCTCAGCCTTCCCTGCTTGACACCTGGCACCTACATAAGACTGAACTCCCCATGGTTAAAACCTTGCAGGGAACACCACGCAATCATGGTGAGGGTGCCCCCTAGCGGCCACTAAAGCTCCTCTCTCCTCCCTCCAGTGGGGACAGCGCACCACTGAGGTTTTGCCATCCCATGTGATTTCCACCCCTTCCAAAGAGGATGTTCACTCCAGGTCTAAACACTTACTCTGTGTTGATCTCTGTTATAGGTGTTAGCATAGCGTTTGAGCGTTAATTACTCAGCCCCAAAGTTACTTAGAGAGAACCAAGAATGGGAGGCCAAGGAAAAGACCAAAGGAGCCATCTTTTGAGACTCAAAGGGTGGGCAAGTGCCCAGCAAAGGAGGTTAGGAAGGAGAATACAGTGCTCTATGGAAGGGAACAGAGAACGAGCTTCACTCCTGCCTGTTGCCCACACAACATTTGCCAAGCAAGTGCCATTAACTGAGGTCACACAGGGTGAATGAAGCGATAGAGACCAGCTCACAACTTGGCAGGAAGACAGACACCTGCACAAAGAAGGCAGCCCCCTGTGCAGGGTCCTGCTGGCAGGCAGGGGTGTGAAACAGGGAAAGCCAGCCAGCTGGTGCTCCCTAAGTTGAGCTAAGGGATGAGAATGGGGAGGTGGGCTGGGCAGACAGCACAGTGGTAAAGGCGTTACCCCTCCCTCGCCCAGCTGCTGCCTCACAGGTGTGCGAAGCTGCGCAGGTGCACTTGGAGCTTCACACATGCGTTTTCCTGTTGCTCACAGGAAGCCCTACCAACCCTGGAAGCTCAGACTGAGGCCCTGCACTGTTGGGGGTTGGATCTAGCCCTCCTAATCCTTCTCTAGGCCTTGGAAACTTCCCTGCACTATGTTTCCTCACCTGGCAAATGAAAATAGCAGTACTTTTGTCCCAGGATCCTGTGCTGAGCCAATTTGAGATGTGAAGAATTTCACTAGTGCTCTCCAGGTACTTGACAATACTTATTTATTTATTTATTTATTTATTTATTTTGGTGGAACCAGGGATTGAATTCAGGCCCTTGTGCTTGCCAGGGAAGCGCTTATTCCACTGAGCCATCTCCCTGGCCCCGACAATACTAATTTAATTTTTTAAAAAAATGTATGTGGTACAGGATCTCACTATGCAGCTCAGACTCATAGTGATCCTCCTGTTTTCAGTATCCCCAGTGCTGGGATTACAGGCATGCGCCACCACACCTGGACTTAGTTCCTGTGCATGCCTAAGCAGGTGCTTAGTCTGCTGAGCTATCTCATTGGGCCTACTAATTTAATTTTTTTGTTTTTTGCGGACCTGGGGATTGAACTCAGCCCTTGCACTTGCCAGAGAAGCACTTATCCCACTGAGCCATCTCCCTGGCCCCTCTAATTTAATTTTTTGAGATAGGGTCTCACTTTGTTTAACAGGCTGGCCTTGAATTCAGTATGTAGCCCAGGCTAGCTTTGAATTCACAGTAAGGCTGAGGTTCCTGCTTCAGCCTCCCTTGCGCTGGAATTACAGGCGTGTGTCACTATACCTAACAAGAATACTAAATCTCTAATGACTGGCATTCTCTGGCACAAAGAAGCTCAGTGTAAGTTGTGGAATAATTAGAAATATGATTCTACCCAGGTATATTGGCACATCCCTATGATCCGAGCACTCTAGCAGAATGATGCAGGATTCCAAGTTTGGACCAACCCTGGGCCATTTAGTGAGACCCTGTCTCAGAATTAAAAAAAAATTAGAGGGTGGGGATGTAGCTCAGTGCAAAGGCCCTGGGGTTACCAGTAACACATGTTTATGGAGGGGGTAGACACAGGAGGTTGCTTGACTGGAGGGGTGTGGGTTGGAATGTGGCCCTTCAAATAAAAGCTGTCAGGCTTGGGAGAAAGCTCAGAGGCATTAAGCACCTACCTGGCAAGCACAAGGTCTTGAGTTTGAACCCCAGATCCGCATGCCATGCTGGGCCCGGAACTGCCAAGCTCCTACAAATTTGTGATCAGGCTGGGGGCTATAAAAGCAAGCACAAGGCTGGCCCCAACTGTAGAGAGACCCTGTCTCAAAAAAAAAAACAAAAAACAAAAAACAAAAACGAAAAAACTGCTCAGAAGCCTAGAGCCTAGGAAGGAGCCGCATTCTTTTTTTTTTTTTCCGGAACCGGGAATTGAACTCAGGCCCTTGTGCTTGCCAGGGAAGCACTTATTCCACTGAACCATCTCCCCAGCCCCGGAGCTGCATTCTTGTGAAGGCAGAGCTTGTTACGTGGGATGGCAGCCGGTGACCTGGGGCCCATCAGGTAGAGAGAAGGGCCAGGGTTTCCCAGGCATGGTAGTACACACCTGGTATTCCCTGCTACTCAAGAGGCACAAGTAGGACTGCAAGGTTGAGGCCAGCCTGGACAACTTAGTGATAATTTTCAAAATAAAGAAGAAGAAAGGGGCCGGGGAGATGGCTCAGTAGAGTACGTGCTTGCTTGGCAAGCGCAAAGGCCTGAGATCAATCCCTGGTTCCACCAATAAATAAATAAATACAAACTAAGAAAGAAGACTGGGTGTAGTGGCTCACACCCCTAACTCCAGTGCTTGGGAGGCTGAAAATAGGAGGATCACGAGTGCTATCTGTGTAGTGAGATCCTGTACTAAATACATTTTTTAAAAAAAGATGAGGGGTGTAGCTCACCAAAATAGCCCCACATTCAATCCCCAGTACCAGCCCTAGAGGTGGGGGACAAACAGCCAGGGTTCCAGCTATGTGCTTCTTTGTCTCAGCAACTGCAGTTTTAGTTAGAGGCTTGCACCATTAAGTCTCCACTGCTCAGCAGCACTTGGCCTTTCCTAACCCTGCTCCCAGGGACCTCTCACCCCCTCTCCAGTGGTCAAACCTGACACATCTCTCCACCCTCAAGATGGGGCAGTTTCGGGAGAGGTAGGAAAACCTGTTCAACAGGGTGGCCAAAGGTGGAACTGGTTAGATAGGCAGTTTCATCTCCCCCCATCAACCTTGTCCCTTTCCCGTTTCAAAGAACAAAGGCAGAAACCCCACAAAACAAATCATTTCATCTTATTTATTTTTGCAGAGCTGGGGACTGAACTCCCAGGGTCCCATGTGTACTAGGCAAGCACCTTGTTGCCAAGTTGTACCCCCGGCCTCATATACCTTCTTTCGAGTGCAGTGGACCTGTGGAAAGCTGAGGAAGGGTTGGGGTGAAATGTTGGGGAGCCCTGGGGTGAGGGGGTGAAGGGTGCAGCACTCTTTCAGCTCTGACTGCTTGTCTATACTAGGTTAGGGTTGGCTACAGGCAGACAGTTCAATCCTGAGGGAAGAGGATGGCAGTCATCTTTGATTCCTCTCACCCCACCGTATTAGATGCAGACAAAGCCCTTCTCCAGGGCTGGGGATTCAACCTAGGACCCCTGGCACACACTCTACCACTGAGTTCCATCCCCAGCACTCCAGAAGCAGTTCTTTCCAGCACAAACTACATAGGGAAGTCCCCCTCCCACCCCGAACTGTGCAGAACAGAAGGGCAGCTACGGAGGACACCACCCCAGCTTCCTTCCCAGAGCCAGGGGGTGGCAGCAGGCAGCTTTGAACACAACAAAACCCAGTTTCAGCACATCCAACTACACAGTACTGGCTCAGGGGTTTGCTGCTTGCTTCTAGACTCTTGAGCTTTCTCAGGAACTGGCCCAAGCTCACTGAGACTTCTCCAAGAGGGAAAAAATCTCCTGCATGGAAATCTGGGAAACAGGCAGGAAAAGTCTAGTTCCAAAGTGTCCCCAGTGTTCATGAGCAGAGTGCCTTGACTCAGAGTGGCCGGGTCGTGTGATTATAGACAAGGTGCTCTGTGTCTTCAGTGGTGGAGACAGTGGAGCTGGCAGGCGTGGGTGGCGGGTGGTGGCGGTGTCTTCGGAAGCCCTTTTTCTGGTTCTTGAAGAAGCAGTAACCCAGGATGGCTATCACCACTACAATGCAGGTGACCAGGAGTGCAGCCATGGCCACTTCCACTGAGCCTGTGAGCAGAAAGGGCACAATGAGGGTTCCCAAGGCCTGCCTTGTTCTGATGCCTGTCCCAACTCTAGAGAAGAGACCAAGGCAAACAGATGCCAGGCGCAGAAGCACATGGGCACCCAGCTCAGACCTCCAGCACAAAAGCATAGTTCACCAGCTGCCCGAGGAACTCAGAAGGATAGCAATAGGTCTCAGATCTGGATCCAAGCAAGGGGCTTGGGGAAAAGACTGGGTCTCTGCAGGCAGCCATCACGCCAGTGTGCACTTTGCTGTACTTCCCCACCCCTCGCCATTGTATCACGGCATGCTGTCCCCGTGGGAGACCTCAGGCAGCCATACCAGTCATGTGGAGTGGATTCCCTGAGCGACACCTAGGCATCCACCTCGGCAGAACAAGACCAAGCCTTACCTGTGCTGGGAATGGAGCTCTCCCGCCGCAGCCCAAACACATCCTTCTCTGCAACACAAGGGAGGCAGAGATAGGGGGCTCTAAGGGCTCTGAGGTTCAGCTGCTCCCAGAGCCCCAGCCCATCTACACCATCCTTTCATGACCAATGCAGGTACTCAGGACAGAGGGGTGACCACCCTGACTGGAACAAAGCAGGCCTTCCCTCCACACACCCTAGCCCGCCACCAGGCTCACTAGAGATGCCGCCACAGGATTCCAGGCACTGCTGCTCTTCCTCAAAGTTGTTACTGTTGCCATAACAACCACCGTAGGTAAAGCGGGCACAGCGTTCACTGAAGGGGTTGTAGTACCAGCGTGGGATGCTATCCTTGCAGGTCCCCGTGTCTGGGGGGTCCACACAGTGCCCTGGGGTAGAGGCAAGCAAAAGGGTGAGCCCCCAGGGCCTCCATGCTCACCTGGCGGCTACCCCTTCAAGGGCGAGGGGGCCCAGAAACACTGCCCCCTTTATGCCAGGAACACAAATCCTGGACACTAACATAGGCATGCCATAGGACTCACATATTTATTTCTCCTTCAATTTGTTTTAACTTTTCTCACTGTGATAAGGTTTTCTATCACTGCTTTAACAAAGAAGATGGGCCTCAGGGTCTGAGTGTTGGCAGCTAAAATGTCTAGGGAAAATTTATTCACACTGTCTTATTGTATTTATTCTTATCATTACTTTCGACGTGCGGCAAATCATAGCTGTTTTCCCCTTATGGCACTGGTCAGGGGTGGTGGCACAGGTCTGCAATCCCAGTACTCACAAGGCTGAGCCAGGAAGATTATTGCAAGTTTGAGGTGAACCTGGGCTACATAGTGGGTTAAAGACCAGCCTTCATGAACTACATAGCAAGGCTTTATCTCAGAACAACCAAACTGAAACAAACAAATCCCCCTAAAAATCATTCATGGCTCTGATGTGAAACTTCCTTTTTAGCACATTAACAGTGATTACATGGCAACAGTCGTGAAGATATCTAGCTGACTAGTGATGCCTGGGAAGCAGAGCCATAGAAGGCAGCTAGGGAGCTCCTCCCCTGACTGTGCCCTCAGCCTGGCAAGGTCCTTCAGGCAGTGCCAGATGGGATGAGGAGGGCAATGCCAGCCCAGAGGACTTGGGGAGGGCCTCACCTTTGTCACTGAGGATACGGATGTTCTGGAGCTCGTCGAAGCCAGTGGTATCTGCAGATATGAAAGGTCAGGCGTCCAGCCCAACAAGGGTTTCTCCAGGGTGCAGGTGTCAGGACCTCCCCTCCTGTTGCCCACCCTTTCTCTCCAATCCCAGGCCTCACATTTTTCACAGGTGGCCTCATCGGAGCCGTCAGGGCAGTCTGGGGTGTCATCACACTCCAGGAAGCTGTCGATGCAGCAGCCATCACTGCAGTGGAACTGGGTGGGCTGGCAGCTGCCTGAGCATACTGGCAAGGGGTAGGACGACACAGGGTGAGTGCAGGCTCAAGCATGGAGACAGTGCCAGGGGCCAATGATCTGCTTGGCCCTCTCTACCCTCCCAGCACCCCCCCCCCCGTGGACTTGGCACATCCCAACAGGAAGACAGTGGGTTGGTAGGAGTGGGGGCTTTGGGGCCTCCCATATGATGAGGGCAGGGGTGGGGAGGGCAAGGCAGGCTGGTTGGGGAACAGACATGATAGGACTGGACATGTAGTGGGGTGAAGCAGAAAGAGGAAGCCCACCTGGATGCTGCCTTTCCATCGAGGGCCCTAGAGGGAAAGAAAGTGACAGCAGGTATGGCCAGGCTCTACATGGATAAGACGAGTGGGAATGGGGACTGCCCCAGCTGCCCCGACTGATGAGGAGATACCCATTCTAGGGGAGGTCACTCGAGCCCGGGCTGCTCCTCAAAGCCCACCTTGCACATCCCGGCAGGCCATCATGCACTCCTCCTCCCGAAGGTAGTTGTTCTTGTTGCCCAAGCAACCCCCATAAGTGAACTTCTTGCAGATTTTGTCTTTGGGGTTGTAGTACCAGCGGGGGAAGGCACCCCTGCAACGGCCCACTTTGCTAGAGGCAAGGCAGTAGTCTGGAGGAGGAGGAAAACAGGTGAGGGGCCTGCAGGGACACAGCGGGGTAGAAGGTTGGGCGCTCCAGGTGCCACCTGCCAGCCCCCCTCACCTTCTGTCTGCTTGGCGGACAACACAGTGATTGTGACATTTGCTGTACCCTGTGGCTCATCTGAGCCAGTAGCTGTCAGCTGGAACAGGTAGGTGCCTTCCTTGAGTCCCCACAGCTCCAACTGGTCCGGCTCTTTCCTCTACACACAGGACTGGCCATCAGGACTGTGCACCCTCCATGCCCCTAGGTTACCCCAGGCCTCTCAGCAACACCCACCCACCCACCCGGGAAAGCAAGCACAGGTATGTGGTATTAATTCAACTCTTCCCCACCTTCTACCCACCCACACACCCAGAAGGGCTGAGGGGAGAGGGGTTAGGGGGTGGCTAGGGTCTCACCTCAATGCTGACTCCGGTGTCACCCTGAAGTAGGTGCCAATCTGTGTTGCCCACATCCTTCAGCACCAGGGGTTCCTGGGGTTGTACCTTCAAGTCTATGCCCACCCAGGCCCTGGGGATCCGGGACCCTGGGGGAAGGCGGGGGAAGCTGAGCTCTCACTGAACAGACTAAGTCTCTGCTGGGGAAGAAATGCGGAGGGGGCAGCTCAAACCACACCTGAGCCAACCTGGGACTCAACAGTGCCGTGAGGGCAGGTGTTGTGTTTGCTATTTGGAGACATTATGTCTAAGGAATACAGAAGACATTTTCATGCTGTAAAGCCCACTTTCTGAAGGAAGTTGCTGAACAGAATGTGCCGACTCATCTCATTTAGGAAGGAAAAAGTACGTGTGCTTGGAGGAGTAAGCTTGTTTCTATTTTCTATAGTAAGCAAGTACTTGTGCTAACTGCTTTAGAAGTTAAAGTAAACTGCTGCATGCCTGTAATCCCAGCACTCTGAGAGGCTGAGGCAGGAGGACTGCCAAATTCAAGTCCGGCCTAGGCAATTTAGTGACTTAGCAAGACCTTGTCGCAAAATACAAAATAAAAAAGGTCTGATGATTGTTGCTCTGTGCAAAGACCCTAGGTTTACTGAAGAGAAAAAGAAAAAAAAAAGTTAAACTGGGTACGGTGGCACATGCTTCTAATCCCACCTGCCCAGGAGGCTGAGACTGAAGGCTCCAGCAGGAAGATCTCAAGTCCAAGATCAGACTGGACAACTTAGTGAGACTGTTTCAACATAAAAAGGTGATGTAGCTTTGCAACAGAGAAACCCTGAATTCAATCACCAGTACCAAAAAAAAAAAAGGGCTGGTGACATGGCTCAGTGGTCTAAAGCACCTACTTAGAATAAGCTTAGCAAAGCACATGGACCGCGGTTCAATCCCCAAGCACCACATGCCAGCCAGCCCCGCCCCCTGGTGGGCTGAGCTGGCCACACACACACACACACACAAATAAATTTTTAAAAAGGCAAAAAGTTAAATAACTCATTTAAAAGCAAAATAAGGAAACAAGTGATTAAAACTCATCACACTCACTCTGTTAAGCTACATGATACAGAAAAGCCCATCTGGACAGAGGCAGTGGCCATGGGAACCAGGCACTCTGTCACCCCAGATCCTGCCTCTGGTTGGGGGGGGGGGATCACAGCCTCTGTCCTCAAACTGACACCCTGTGCCCACACTTTCTTAGCTCAGGGTGAGGGCACGGGACAGGGAGACAACACAAAACAGGACTCCTGTCTGTAGCAGGTTGAATGGTGGCCCCCAAAACTTGTGTCTATAGCAAGCCCCAGGGACCCATGAATGCGGCCTCATTGGGAACGCCTTTACTAAAGTGAATAAGTAAAGGATTTCTAGAAAAGAGCAACTCAATAGTTGGGTAGGTCCTAAATCCAATAACAAGTGTCCTCATAAAAACAGAAGAACAGAGTGAAAGAAGAGATTGTCATGTGATGAGAAGCACAGACCCCGTGATGTGGCCATAAGCCAAGGAAACCAAAAGTAGGAAGAGGCAAAAAGGATTTCATTCCTAGAGTCTTTGGATGTAGTGTATCCTTGATAACACCTTGTTTTATTTATACTCTCTGGCCTCTAGAACTTTTAGAACCATGAGAGAATACATTTCCATAGTTTTAAGCCACTCAGTTTGGAATAATTTGTTACTCCAGCCTTAGTAATTAACATGGTCCCTGGCAGGGACCACAGTCCAGAAAGCAGAAAAGATCTAACAATACAAAGCCAGGTGTGTACAAGGGAAGACAGCAGGATCTGAGTGAAGGGAAGAAGTCTCTAGAGAAGGACTTTTTTTATTTTGAGATAAGGTCTTGCTAAGTTACTAAGTTTGCGAAGTTACTAAGTTTTCCAGGCTAGGCTTAAACTTGCAATCCTTTTGCCTCAGCCTCTCAAAGTGCTGAGATGACAGATGTACACCACCAGACCCAGTTTGGAAGAATTTGAAGACATTTTTGTTCTTGTTGGGCTCGTAGTGGAGAATATGGGGTGGCTTATGACAACAGAAAACATGCAAAATCAAATCAAGCAGCTAGAGATTTGTGAGGCTAGTTGGACAGACAGTAAGGAGACCAGCCAGCTGGACAAATCTCCACGCACCTAGATGCTGCGGTGTTTGGACAGAAGAGAAGTAATATTCAAACATTAAATAACTAGTGGCACGTGGGGGACAGACACTGGTCACGGGCACAGGAGCAGAATCCTGGAAGCCTGGCAGCAGCAGACCTGGGAGGCTGTGAACTGGAGAATCACTGAGTCTGATCTAGTAGTGAGACCCTGAACACCCTGTAGACCCTTCCCTAAAATATACAAAAAAATAAAAATAAAATCTGAAAGGTACAAACAGGTAGTGAATATTGAATCACCTTTTCTTCCTTTTTTTTTTTTTCTTTTTGAGGCAGTCTACATAGTCCATGCCAGACTTGAACTAAGTAGCCCAAACTGGGCTGGCCTCAAACTCTTTCAGATCCAGGTCTACCAGGTCTAAGGGAGGGATCCGGGGCTGAAAGTGGGCAGCTCCTGCTTGGGCAGTGAGGGCAGAGGTGCAGGGCAGATGTAATAGGACGTTCCAAACCACAGAGCAACCACAGGAACTGAAAGGAAGGGGAGGTGAGAAGGACTGGCAGACACACACCTCAGACTTCTCAGAACAGGCTCCTCATAATGCAGAGGAAGAATCCAGGCAAAGGCAGAAGGGAAACCAGACTGAGAGGGAAGGTGTGGGTTCCCTCATAAGAGAAGCTGAATTTGAAATAAGACCAATGCCCAGCTGGGCAGAGTAGTGCACACCTGTAATCCCAGCACTTGAGAGTCTAAGGCAAGAGGATCACTTCATTCTTCAGTACCAAACAAAACAAAACCAAACCCAAAAGAAAGAGAAAAAAGGTGGGAGGGTGCTGGGGAGAGAGCTCAGTGGTCTAAGTGCCTACCTGACAAGCACAAGGTCCTGAGTTTGATCCCTGTTACTACATGCTGTGCAGGCCCCAGAACCTCAGGCACAACATGCTACGATGGCACTCGCCTATCATCTCAGTGTTGGGGAGGCTGAGACAGGAGGATTGCTAGGAGTCCAAACCTCACAGCGAGGGCCTCACGATGCAGCTTGAACTCATAGAGGTTCTCCTGGTTTCAGCCTCCCCAGTGCTGGGATTACAGGGGCCCATCACTATGTCCAGACTCTGCAGTTCTCTCAGCCTGCCCTGGGGGCAGGGCTGGTGCAGCATGCAGCACTGAGGATCAAACCCTGGTCTCTGTGCTTGCCAAAGCAGGCACTTAGTCCGCTGAGCTATCTCATGAACCCCGGCCCTATACTTCTTTTTGTTTTGTTTTTGTATTTTAGGGCAGGGTCTACAGGGTGTTCAGGGTCTCACTACTAGATCAGACCAGTAGTGATCCGCCTGTTTACAGCCTCCCAAGAGCTGGGATTACAGGCACGCACCACGATGCCCAAGCTCAATCACCCTCTCAGCGAGCCCGGGGGTCTACTTGGCTGGCCCTAAATTTTTTTTCTTTTTTGTAGTACCAGGGATTGAATTCAGGACTTTG
>NW_004524578.1:28445497-28447082 GCF_000260255.1 Octodon degus
TGGCACAGCTTAGCATTAGAACATTAGCCTAGCATGTGCAAGGCCCTGCCTGGGCCCAATACCCAAGGTGCCAAAAAAAAAAAAAGACACTTGCAAATTGGAACATAGTTGGGCCCTGTCTGCGACCACTTTCCTATTTCTACAGTACAGCAGTCATGACAGAGATTTATATCACACAAACCCTAAAATACTTACTATCTAGACATCTACAGAAAGTTTACTGACCCCTGGGCCCCATCACCAACTTGCACAACCACCCACATACCGATGTCTTTACCCTCATTTCAGATGAGAAAACTGACACCTGACAGGTTAAACAACTTGCCTAGCATCATGGCTGAGTTTCTAAACAGTGCATATGGGATTTGAACCCAGGTTTTGTGACTTGGCTGCTTGTGCTTGGTCCAAGAGGAATCAAGACCTATCATGTACAGGTACAAATTCCCTAGGATGAATGCGCTCATGATGTATATATGAATTGTACCAATAAACTTAACAAAAAAGTTACAAAGAAAACATCATGCTATAGTTACCACCTCCTCAGAGGTGTGGTTTTTTTGTTTTTGTTTTTTTGCGGAACTGGGGATTGAACTCAGGCCCTTGCGCTTGCCAGGGAAGCGCTTATTCCACTGAGCCATCTCCCCGAGAGGTGTGGTTTTGGTTGCTTTTATTATCTTGGTTTTTTTTTATCATCTTGGTAATACATGCACATAATATAAAATCTGGATTAAAGTGCCTGCAAACAGGTGCAGGGGCTGGGGGTTCAATCCTTGGGCCTGCTGTGGCAGCCCGCCCCCAGGGCCCGCTGAGACAGTGATTAAGACTGGGTGTGGTGGCACGTGCCTGTAATCCCAGCACTTGGGAGGCTGTAAACAGGAGTCTGATCTAGCAGTGAGACCCTGAACACCCTGTAGACCCTTCCCTAAAATACAGAAAAAACAAAAATAAAATCTGAAAGGTACAAACAGGTAGTGACTATTAAATCACCCTTTCTTCCTTTTTTTTTTCTTTTTGAGGCAGTCTACATAGTCCATGCCAGATTTGAACTCACTAAGTAACCCAGGGTGGCCTCAAACTCTTTCTTTCTTAAATGTATTTGGAAAAAATAAATAAAATAAAAAATAAATGTATTTGGTAGTGTCTGGGACTCATAGTGATCCTCCTGTTCTCAGCCTCCCCAGGGCTGGAATCACAGGCATGCACCACCATGCCCAGACTGTATCAAACCCTGGTCCCTGTGCTTACCTAAGCGGGCACTTAGTCCACTGAGCTATCTCGCTGGCCCTTGAACTGTTTCTTATCATAAAAGCATCCACTTTTACCACTTTGCACATGTATGTGTGTGTGTATGAATATCAAGACGGTATTTGAGCCAGGCATGGTGATGCATTTCTATAATCACAGCACACAGGAGGTGAGGCAGGAGGATCATGACAAGTTTGGGATCAAGCTGGGCTACAAAGGGAGCTCAAGGCCAGCCTGAGCTGCACAAGGAGACAATGTCTCAAAGATGAAAAAGGGCCACGGATATAGCTCTGTGGTATAAGTGTCCGCCTGCCAAGTGCCAGGTCCTGAGTTCAATTCC
>NW_004524578.1:28447620-28449897 GCF_000260255.1 Octodon degus
AGGTGGTCAGAGACGAGAAGACCAGGCAGACAGTGATGGCAAAAAGTAGATCCAGAAGGGAGAGGTTTTTTTGGGAACCGAATGGTAAATGGCCAGGGGCCCTACAGAGCTGAGAAAGTGGAAACTGGCTGCCTGGGACTTAGGGAAGAGAGGCAGGGAGAGGAGGAGGAATGGAAGGTGGCTGTCTAGCAGCAACCCCAGCCCAGGGCCTTGGCCAGCAATCAGGAGAATCCCCCAGGAGACAAACCAAGAGGATAGAAACTGGGAGAGGGTGTTCCTCAGAAATCCCTTGCGTTTTGCAGAAAACCAGCTTTTTTTTTTGGTACCAGAGGAACTGAGGACCTAGAGCTTGCCAAGCAGGTGTGGTGCCACTGAGCTACATCCCTGGCAGAAAAGCAGCTTTTGAAGAGGGGAAAGAAGACAGACAGAGCAACACCCCACTCCCCACCTCCAGCTTGGTGGAGTGACACACCTGACCTGGGGCTGAATCACCACAGCCCCTCCCCCTCACTTCTGCCTCAGGCCCCAAGACCAGGGGCCACATGCCCTGCCACGCCACTCCCAAAAGAGCAAAGGGCTAGAATGGCAATAAAACTGGCCCCTCCCCAGCTGTCAGGCCTCAGGACATCTCCAGGGAAACACACTATGTCATTGTAACCCAGAGGAAAGAGGGAGAAGGGAGAGAAAAGACCAGCAACTTGGTCTTCAGTTCCAGGTTTCTGGACCTGCGTGGTCCAGCCACAGGCAGGGAAGAATTGAAACGAAGCAACTCATGCTCAGGAGGGTTTCTCAACCCAACACAAGAATCAAAGGCTTAGAAGTCCTGACCATGCACTACCTTGTCTGCCTTATTCCCAGCCTCTCTCAGCAGCTGATAGTAGGGTCCCTGACACCCTCACAGCATCTTCTTCCCAAGGCCCTGGTGCATTCTGGGAACTGCCTTAGAATGGCTTGGGGCTCACACAATCAATCCTACTGTATCCCTCAAATGCTCCAGGAAATCCACCAGCCACCTATCCTGTGCCAAAAGCCAGTGCTGGTGGTTTCCAGAGGAGGAAGGTGGCCCCTATCCAGCTTAGCTCCCAGTCTCAGAATTTTAGGCTCTGGCACTGCAGAAGGCATTCTATTAGGCCTCTGGCAGAGCAGAAGGGCACTGCCCATCAAGGTAGTGTCAGTCACTTCATGTCATTACCACCTACTTATCTGCTGCTTCCTTGTGGAACAGGCTTCAGTCAAGCTTAGAGGAGCTCCATGGCCCATCCTAGACCTCAAACAGCATTCCCCTTCCCAGAATCTCCCTTTCCTTTCATCAGACCCAGGAGAGCTATTGGAATGCTAGGGAGCAGAGGGGACCCTTAACCTGGAAGACAGCCTGTCCTAGGGGAAAGGCTCACTTTCTAAGCTAGACCACCTTAGACTCAGCTTCAGCCAGTCTGGTCCCTTGGACTTCCCAGTCTTAGTTTCTGGTGCATGCTGGTCACAGACTAGGTATCTCTCAGAAACATGATCTCCTGTGAAAGAGGACAGGACTTGTGCTCCCACACTGGGATAAATCCTAGGGTTACTATTTAGGGCAAATCATTTAAGTGGGAGGTCAAGTTTCCTAATTCAAAAAGCAGGTACCTGCCAACAGCACCCTTTTCAGGGACTGTTGACCAGAGGTCTGCAGGATGTGTGGTAGAGCCATTAGTGAACTATATAGGGCTACCAGAGGTTCTTGGCTGTCACCTGCTTTTGCCCTGGAGCCTCACTTAGCCAAACAGCAGTAAAGAGAATGGAGAGGGAGCTGACCAGCCCCATCCCAGCAGCCTGCTAAGTGATAGGAGGAAAGGGAGGAGCCCTGGCCCTGACTTCCCCTTAGGCCTGGAAGTAAATAGAAGAGCAGCCTCCTGAGTTACCAGATCCTAAGTAGGGAGAGCCCTGTCTGGCTCACCTGTGCATGCATGCACACCTGGCTGGACAGGTGACATCCCTCCCCTACCAGGTATACATACCAGCAGGCTGACTCACACAGCAACCCTCTTCACCCCCTGCATCAGCCTCTGGGCTACTGGGCCCACAATGCCACTGCCCACCCTGGGTCAACTCCAGACTGGGCTTGGTCTTCAGTTTCTGCCATCTGGCTGTTTTTCCCAGACCACCAACACACCAAACTGTTTCCAGGGAAGAGGCATGCTAAGCAATCCTTTGTTCAGCCATTAGAAAAGAACTATGGCCAGACTCACTTACCCAAACCTCAAAAAAATGTAAGGGGGCCAGGGAGATGGCTCAGTGGAA
>NW_004524578.1:28450284-28456667 GCF_000260255.1 Octodon degus
TTCTCTAAGTGCAGCACACAGCTGGGCCTCCGGAAGATCAGAAGCCACCTACTCCACCTCTCCACATTGAAAATCTGGGAGCCAGAGTCTCTCAGGTTTGCCCCTCCCTCATTACATCTCCTTTCTTTGTTTACTGTTTATACTGCCTACCTCTAAGGAGGAATCAGAATGGAAATGGACTTTCTTCCGTGTGTGTGTGTGTGTGTGTGTGTGTGTGTGTGTGTGGTGTGTGTGTTTAACTGCGGGGCACTAGGTATTGAATCCAAGGCCTTCAGACCAAACTGCATCCCCAGCTCTTTTGGGTCTCTCTGGCTAAACAAGTTGTTCAATCTCCGCTCACAGTTTCAATCCACCTGCCTTGGCTTCCCAGAAGCTCCCAACTCCTCTCTGATGCTCGCCTCCCTCACAGACCCCATAACCAGACTCTTTTCCGAGCCTCTCTCCAGCTCCATCCCGCCGGCACCCTCCTCCATACCTCCAAAACCCTGGCTCCGCAGCTTGCGGTAGGAGTGGTAAACCTCCTGCGTGAGGTAGTTGATGAAGCCGTCCCTGCGCACGAACTTGCACACAAAGTTCTGCTCATACAGGCAGTTCATGAGGAAGCAGGCGGCGATGGCGTCCTCCCCGCCGTCGGGCTGCAGCTCCACCAGCGCCAGGTTACAGTTCTGGGTGGTGCAGCAGGCACGAACACACTCCCTGCCCCGCCGCACCTCTGGGGACCACAGGAAGGTGGCCCCGTTGCTGACTGAGGCCTCGGTGTCCAACACGAAGGCAGGGACCCCGCTGGTGAAGCGGGCCAGACAGGAAGCTTCCGTGGGCAGCTCAGGCGGTTCGGGCGGCAACTCGGCGGCCGCGTCCCGGAGACCGAGGGCGCAGAGGAGCCACACGGCTGCGGCGATGGCGCTAGCCATCGTCCTCCCGGCTGCGGTGGTCCTTCTCCCCAGAGGAATCACCCTCACAGTGCAGGTCTCTGGGTTTTGAAGGTGCCTGGGACCTGGGGGTGGGAAAAGGGGGAAACACACCTGATTAGCCCAGGAGACCTCGGGCAAGGCACGTCTCCCGGGAGGTGGAGACGTGGCCCATCCAGGACCCCGAAGGAGGAACTCGCGGGGCGCCGGGGCCCACATACCGGGACACACGCAGGGGCGCAGAGCGCACGGCCGAACATTCTGGGGGCGCTGCGCCACAGCCTCGCGCGTCGAGCTCCGGTTACCTGCGCAGGTGAGCGGGAGGGGCCGGGCCTGCGGAGGATGCGGGCCCCACTTCCTGCGCGGCTCAGCCGCGGCTTCCGCTCAGGGGCCAGCAGCGCCGGCGATCTGCTACCTCTTCCCCCAGTTTCCAGTGAAACTGAGTCAGTAGGGCCGGGGCGGGGCGAGTGTTAAACCCCCGCGCCTTGGGGCCCCGCCCAGCCCGACTTCCGGCCAGGCCTTCGCCCAGCGACCTGGAGCGCCACCGCAGCACCTGCGCCCGGAAGCCCGGGCCGCCTTGACCTACCACGACAGGCCCCCTGTTCCCCAGAAGGACATCCTGAACCCCGAAGGCGGGGACAGGGGCAGGACTGCAACAAAGTCGCGCAGGTAGGGCGCTCTAGGACGGCAGGCCTCCGGCTTGCCTTTCTGGTTGGAACAGGATTCCCAGCCCCAGGCCTTGGTCATTTAGGAAGGGGCTGGAAGGGATGCAAGCGACTTTGCCATCGTTAGACAACCCTGGAGGCATCCTTCCCATTTCTTGGAGTCGAGGCAACTGAAGCTTAAAGGCTACCCTTGTGAAGGAAATCGCCTCAGTTGCGCTGTCCATGCTCCTTGCTGGGCTACTGCTGTCCCTGGAGCTCAGGTTCCTGCCTCCACAAAGGATGTGCTCCCGCTCCAGAGCTGACCATCCTCTGCCACACAAGCGTCTACCTCAGAGTCTTGGAAGTTCCAGCTCACCGAAATAACCGAGTCCAGTGCCCTGGACTCGACACCAAGCTCACTGCCCTTCCAAAGTGAAAAACTTCAAAGACACTCTACACAACCGGATTAGTCCTCAATGCTGTCTTCCAGCCAAAAGGGACTCCACTCACACTTCCGATCAAACTCTTGACTCAATGGGAACATTCTTCCCCATTTCCCACCCAGAGTAGGCCTTGCAGAGGAGGGATATCTTCATGAACTGGAGCAGTATTTAGCTGCCCTCATTATGGATGTTGGGAGCAGTGGGGTACGCCTCCCTTTCATTAGTTTTATGGGGCGTTCCATAGCCCCTGGCATCGTGGGAACCATGATCATATACTGGAAAAGAAGCAAATGATTGTGCAGTTGCTAGGAAGTAAAGGCTTTGTAGTGATTTGATTCCTGCTTTCCCCATAGTTTACAATACAATCTCAAGATTTAAGATTATTCAAGAATTCTAATATAGAAGAATATTGCTGGATAGTCATATCACCATATTTTTTATTTCCATTATTTGCACCATTATGGAAACCTACATTTGCTGGATGAGGTGGCACACACTTATAATCCCAGCACTGGCGAGGCTGAGATAGAATCACAAGCTTGACCCTAGCCTGAGCAACTTAGTGAGACCCTGTCTCAAAATGAAAAACTAAAGGGCTGGGGAATGATTGATACTGGCTCAATCCTTAATACTGGAAAAGGAAAACCAGAAAGTGCTAGGCATGGTGGTGCATGCTTGAATTCCCAGCACTGGGGAGGCTGAGGCAGGAGGAATACTGCAAGTTTGAGGCCTAGTTGAACTACATAGTGAATTCAAGGCCAGCCTGAACTATACAGCAAGGCCCTGTCTTAAGAGACAGACAAAAACAAACTCTGTTCATGAGCACATCCCACACATCACCCAAAATAATCAATTAAACAGAGACATAGGGACTAGTTTTTATTCCAATCCTACAGATGAGCCCAAGCAGGCAGGATAGCAGGTAAATGCTGAATGGGGATTGCAGCCCAGGTACCTCAACCTTCTCAGCACCTAGATACGGCCTTATGGTTCTTGGAAGTCTGACTTTTCCTAGAAGTTTTACATTCTTCTCAAATTCATTTTGCTTAAAACAAAAACTTATTTTCCAGTGGTGAGCACCCACTGCTTATGATGCCTTCTGCTGTGGTTTAAAGATGGTTTGGCTCTTGTTGAATTTTTTTTTCCCCTTTGGTACTTGGGATTAAACCCAAGGCTTTGGCATTGAGCTACACCCCCACCCCCTTTTTATTTCTTTGAGACAAGGTCTTGTTAAATCACCATACTGCCCAGGCTGGGCTAGAACTTGCAGTCCTTCTACTTCAGCCTCCCCGAGTACTGGGAATAAGCACAGCACCAAGCAAAGCTGATGTTGAAATGTGATGCCACTGTGGCTGAATTGGGAGGTGGGGCTGACTTGGTGAGGTGATCAGGTCATGAAGAAGGACTAATATCTTTCTCCTGGGCCAGATTAATTCTAGAAAGACTGGATTGGTCACCATGAAAGTAACTGCCCCTCCCGAGTGCCACTGCCCCTCCCGAATTGCATCTTTCATACAGATCCACTTGCCCTTCTACTTTTTGGCCATTGTTGTGATACTGCATGAGACCCTCCCCCGATAACAAGTGTCAAATCTTTGTCTTGTTCAAGGTCTTGCTGTATAGTCTAGGCTGGCCTTGAATTCGTTATGAAGCCCAAGCAGGGCTTCAACTTGCAGTCCTCCTGCCTCATCCTCCTCCTCCTCCTGTCTGCATACCTGTACTCACAGCATTTAGGAGGATGAAGCAGGAGGATTGCTCAGAGTTTCAGGACAGCCTGAGCTAGAGTGAGTCCTTGTCTAAAAACAAAAACATTGTCAGTAGACAAGGGGGTGAGTTGTGCACCAAGGTCATGTGGGTGTCAGCACTCACCAAGGCAGAGCTGAGTTTGTGGTCTCCAAGGTGATGGAGGCAGGAGACAGGACCACCAGAAGACGCAGAGCCTCAGGTTTTGGTTCAGTGCGAACTGCTGTGAGGACAATCAGGTGTCCATGCAACAGGTTCACCATATATCCAGCACTACCATGTACCTCTAGCTCAAGCACAGGTGTTGGTGACCAGTGAATTGGGAAAGTTCTCGGATCCTGCCCTGGCCTCATGCACTATGCATTGCAACTACAAAGCCAAAGATTCCATGGGTGCAGGGAAAGGAGCTTCCAGTGAAACAGCAGTCAGGCAGCTATGTGGCCAGGTATATGGATGACCACACGAACCTCATTCCAACTGTGGTCCAAAAAATAAAGGGGAGGGGCCATGGAGATGGCTCAGTAGAATAGGTGCTTGCCTGACAAGTGCAAGGCCCCGAGTCCAATCCCCGGTTCCACCAAAAAAATAAAAGGGACTCTGTCATCCACAGGGGAGTAAAAATAATTGCCCAGGCCATCGGGGCTGAGTGTAGGAATCTATTTAAAAAGAAGAATGGGAATTTTAGTCTTTTAAGTAAAACTTATGAATGAGGGAAGTAAGAATTGCAGCAGGTTTAAGACACTTCACTTGCCTCTGAGACCTGGTTCCTCCATGTTTGGATCCTAGAAAGTATAATGGAAAAGCACTTGTGCTAAATTTGGGCCAAAGATAACATAAGTAAGCATTTTAGAGCCTCAGTTTCCTATGAAACTTTTCCTGGCACGGAGATCTCCCTTATGGAACTCAGAACCCCCAAACACAGACACCAAGAGCCTGGTGGATTCCTCCAACTGCTTGTGACCTGGTGGCGTTGAGCCAGGAGTTTCTGTTTGTAGCCAGCGGAAGTATTGTTGCACCTCTGGATGCTATAAATCTAAATCACTAATTTAGAAGGGGAAGGGGGTTTCTAGATTTTCATTTTATTATTATTATTATTATTATTATTATTTTTTCAGTACCAGGGATTGAACTCAGGACCCTGCACTTGCCAGGTAAGCACTTATTCTACTGAGCTGTCTCCCCCAGCCCTAGATTTTCATTTTACCATGAAGTGGGATTTAAGATGCAGAATTGAAAGGAACAGCAGATTAGATAAGAACTCTGGAAGGTTCCTTGTGTATATCTGTTTCTAACCATCAAGATATGGACGTGCACTTCTTGAAATTCTTACACTGCATCTTTCAGCCTGGAGGCCACTGAGAAAACATGAGAGTGGGTGTCACACACAGTATGGCAAGCGCAGCTTCCATCTTCCCTGGCTGGCTGATGGGCCCGCAGGCTTTTGCTTCAGTGACAAGACATCTGGCAGGGACACTCTCCCCTGCAGGGGAAAGGGTTTGGACTGTTTTGTAGATGCTGGTGTCCTGAAATGAGCAGTGCAACAGGAACCCTTAGTGAGTTAAGAGAGCCTAAACTTGAAGAAATCTGGTTTATAAAGAATAGAGTAGGGGCCGGGGAGATGGCTCAGTGGAATAAGTGCTTCCTTGGCAAGCACAAGGGTCTGAGTTCAATCCCTGGTTCCGCCAAAAAAAAAAGACTAGAGTGAAGTAAAAGCCTGCAGCTAGCATTGCTTCCTTGGCCCCCTGAGTTAACAGTGCTGTACTGAGATAATTCCCTGGCAACAAGAAGGTCTGAAAGTAAGCAATTCATGACTCCTTTAGAGCAAGGGGGTGGGACAGTCCCCACTATTACCAACTACTGATTTTTGCCTGGGGATAGTTCTTTTTTTTTTTTTAATATTTATTTATTTATTTTGTGTGTGTGTGGCCAGCTCAGCCCACCAGAGGGTGGGGCTGGCTGGCATGTGGTGCTGGAGGATTGAACCGCGGTCCCTGTGCTTTGCTTAGCTTGTTCTAAGTAGGTGCTTTAGACCACTGAGCCATCTCATCAGCCCCTGGGGATAGTGCAGTGTTCCTGCCCCAGCATGGAACTTTACCTTTTGGATAAGCAGCTTTTGTCCTTTTACCAATTTACTCCAACTTCAAATTATAGTATAGCCTATCTGGTGGCTGCACGAGGCAGTGATATATTTTCCTGGTGATTTGGTTTAATTCTTTTTCCTCCTCTTCCACCACCTCTTGTTCTTTTCCTCTTCTTCCTCTTCTTCCTCTTCCTCCTCTTCTCTTCCTCTTCCTTCTCTTCCTCTTCCCCCTTTCTTCCTCTTCCTCTTCCTCTTCTTCTTCCTCTTCCTCCTCCTCCTCTTCTTCTTCCTTCTTCCTCTTCCTCCTCTTCCTCTTCCCCCTCTTCTTCCTCTTCCTCCTCCTCTTCTTCCTTCTTCCTTTTTCTCCTCTTCCTCTTCCCCCTCTTCTTCCTCTTCCTCCTCTTCCTTTTTCCTTCTTTTTCTTCCTCTTCTTCCTTCTCTTCCTCTTCTTCATCTTCCTTCTTTCTCTTCATCTTCCTCTTCTTCCTCTTTCTCCTCTTCCTCTTCCTCTTCTTCCTCTTCCTCCTCTTCTTTCTTCTGTTACTCTTCTTCATCCTCTTCTTCC
>NW_004524578.1:28457077-28458114 GCF_000260255.1 Octodon degus
TTTTTTTTTTTTTTTGTATTTTAGGAAAGGGTCTACAGGGTGTTTAGAGTCTCACTACTAGATCGGACTTGTGATTTGGCTGGCCCTGTGATTTGGTTTTAAAATATTTCCATTCCCCTGAGGAGATGGCTCAGTGCAATAAGTGCTTGCCTGGCAAACTCAAGGTCCTGAGTTTGATCCCTGGTACCACAAATAAATAAATAAATAAATAATCGTTCCATTCACCACCCCCCACCAAATTCCTACATTGTCTACACACTATTTTGTGCTGCTGCTTACATACTAAAAAGAAAACTGCACTACACAAGATGGAAGAAGACACCGTAAAATTGCCCATCCAAATGGTGAGTGGAGGGCTGGCCAAATAGCTCAGTGTATTAAAGTGCCTGCAAGCAGATGCAGGGGCCAGGGGTTCAATCCCTGGGCCTGTCGTGTGGGGCCCAGTCCCCGGGATGCGCTAAGATCGCAATTGAGACTAGGCGTGGTGACACGCACCTGTAATCCCAGCACTTGGGAGGCTGTAAACAGGTGGATCTAGTTGTGAGACCCTGAACATCCTGTAGACCCTTCCCCAAAATAAAAACAAACAAGAACCAAAAAAATGGTAAGTGGTGAGAATATGGGATCCTTTTTTCTTTTTTTGGGGGGTGGCAGAACCAAAGATTGAACTCAGGCCCTCGCTCTTGCCAGGCAAGTGCCTATTCTGAGCCATCACCCCAGCCCCAAGAACATTCTTTTTTCATTTAGTATTTATTTATTTTTCAGTACAGGAGATTAAACCCCAGACCTTTCAGTAGGCTACATTTTTAGCCCTTCCTTTAAAAAAAAAAATGTATTTGGTACAGGGTCTCACTACACAGCTCAGATTCTTAGTGATCCTCCTGTTCTTCAGCCTTCCTAGCGCTAGGATTACAGGTGTGCACCACAATGCCCCGGTCTAGGTGGCTGGCCCACAGCATCCCGGGATGGGGTGCATGCAGCATGTGGTGCCTGGGATTGAACTCTGGTCCCTGCGCTTGCCTAAGCAGGCACTTAGT
>NW_004524578.1:28460049-28475690 GCF_000260255.1 Octodon degus
TGGCATGTGGTACTGGGGGATTGAACCGTGGTCCCTGTGCTTTGCCAAGCTTGTTCCAAGTAGGTGCTTTAGACCACTGAGCCATCTCTCCAGCCTAAACACTTTTCTTAAGGGAAAGAAATCAAGTATATTAGAGGAATAGTTACAAGAATATGTAGGGCAACACTTTATAATGGTACATGAGTAGAAATTCATTAATAACAGAGATTGAGTGACTAAATTATGAAATTATTAGAATAGATTGAAACCAGGCCTATAATCCCAGGATTTGGGAGGCTGAGGCAGGAGGATTGCTACAAGTTTGAGCCCAGCCTGTGCTACATAGTGAGTTCAAGGCCAGCCTGAACTGTATAGCAAAACCCTGTCTTAAATAAGAAAGAAAGAAAAAAAATCCTTGAGCAAGTGAGTGTAGGAAACAATAGAGTGACTTTCCACACATATTTTAAAAAATAAAATAAAATTTAAAATACCTATCAGGGGGCCAGGGAGATAGCTCAGTGGCATAAGCACCTGCCTGGCCAGGACAAGGTCCTGCATTTGATCCCTGGTTAAAAAAAAATTTATATATATATATATATATATATATATATACACACACACACACACACACACACACACACATATATATATATATATATATATATATATATATATATATATATATATATGAGCTGGGCATGGTGGCATACACCTGTAATCCCAGCACTCAGGAGGCTGAGGCAGGAGGAGCATCCTTCTGAGTTCAGACCAGCCTGGGCTACAAAGTGAGCTCAAGGCCAGCCTGAACTGCATAGTGAGGCCCTAATTCAAAAAGACAAAGAAAAAAGAAAATATGTATCAAGGTAAGAGCAAGTTTTGCTTCATAAATTTTTTTTTTGTTTTATATATATGTGTTGCAATTTTAAATAAATTTCTTTGTTTTATGTATTTAGTACAAGGTCTACAGGGTTTCACTACGTGTAGTTTGGACTCATAGTGATCCTCCTGTTTTTGGCCTCCCAAGCTCTGAGATTACAGGCTCGTGTCACCACATCCAGTCTCAATGCACCCCAGCGGTGCACCCCAGCGGTGGGGCTGGCATGGCATGCCAGGGATTGAACCCCGGCTGCTGTACTCTGCCTAAGCAGGCGCTTCAGTCTGCTGTCAAATAAATTTCTTACTGTGAGGCATGGTGCAAATTTTGAAAAGCTGGATTGTTAAAAAAAAATAAATAAATAAAATATACTGCTAGGGGTGGTGGTTCACACCAGTAATTCCACCACTCTGGGGGGCTAAGGAAGGATGCTCACAAGTTTGAGCCCACCCTGACAATTTAGTGACAGCCTGACTCATAAAACTGCTGGTGATGTCAATCAGCAGTGTAAAGGCCCTGGGTTCAATCCCTAGTACTGGAGTGAGGGAGAGCTAGGGAGGAGAAGGCGAGCCCAGTAGAAGGTAATTAGGTTATGACGGAGCCACAGCCCATGGAAGGGATTAGTGCTGGCCTCTCAGAATGAATTAGCTCCCACAGGAGCAAGTTGTAATGTGAGGCCATACTTTGCACCCTATACCAAGGTGCTCTTGGCTGCTCCTGCACATAGCCAGTTCCTTTTCCTTGCAGGATGCTAATGCTATGATGTTTATACCTTACAACCACCAGAATGAGTGTAATAAGCTTTTCCACTTTGTAAGTTACCCAGCCTCTTGTATTTTGTTGTGACAGTGGAAAATGGACTAAGATATATGATGGGACTGTGAGGAGTGATTGATTTTTTTTTTTTTTTTAACAAGGTCTCTATGTGGTTCAGGCTATCTTTGAACTCACCATGTAGTCCAGACTAGTCTTGAACTTGTGGCTCCCTCAGCCTCACAAGTGCTGGGACTACAAGGGTGCACAACCATGCCTGGTATTATGGAGAATTTTGGATGCTTTAGAGACTTTAGAAAATATTTCAGGGGCTGGTGAGATGGCTCAGTGGTCTAAAGCACCTACTTAGAGCAAGCTTTGCAAAGCACAGGGACCACGGTTCAATCCCCCAGCACCACATGCCAGCCAGCCCCACCCCCTGGTGGGGCTGAGCTGGCCACACACACACACACACACACACACACACACAAATAAAATTTAAAAAATATTTCAAAATAAATGTCTTTGTATAATAAAAACTTTTTTTTTTTTTTTTTTTTTTTTTTTGTGGAACCGGGGATTGAACTCAGGCCCTTGTGCTTGCCAGGGAAGTGCTTATTCTACTGAGCCTTTTCCCCGGCCCCTAAAAACTTTTTAAAGAAGAAAGAACAAGGGAAGAAGAAGGAGAAGGAGGAGGAGGAAGAGAAAGATAAAACAGACATTTATAAACAAATCTAGCTGGGAGCTGATGAAGCTAGAAATTGGTCAGATGTGTGAGAACAGTCAAACTACCTCGGACCTGAGAAAAGCATCCTGCCTTGTTAATGTTGGCTATTAGTAGCCACTAGGCAACCTTGTGTCATGTGATACTAACTTTGCAAAGATATAAATAAACGCTTCTACTGTTGTTCTGAGGGTCATTTGCCAATCAGGTGCTGGGCCACTATGTGACACAGTTCTTGCCTATCTTTTCTTCATTTCTGCCTCCATTTCTCCCCAGAGTACACTGAGAGCCCAATGGAGCCCAACATCTAACTCTGCTAGAGTTGGTCTACTGCCTACTTGTCACCACTACTGGACTTGTGCCAGGTGAAGAAAGCAGTTGGGTGCCCTCTTGGTCTACCTGCCCTATGGAATCCTGGTTCTGGTCACTTTTTCCTGTGCCGTATCTCAGGGATTAGGCTCCCTTCTCTAGGACAGATGTACTGATAAGTGGTAACACAGATGAGCACAGGACATTGTGACGGTGCTGAGGTGAAAGCATGTGAATAAAGAGCCTCATGCTATAAATTTGGCTATAGCTCTTTCAGTGTCATCAAGTGTCACTGTGCCCATGCTGGGTCCCCATGGTTCCAGGTGAGGAACCAGGCTCAGAGACACTCCAACCTTGAATCCTGGAAAGATGTGGAGATGTCCAGGAAGTTGCACTTAATGTGTCCCCATGCCATTATCAAAGTCTGTTAAATATTACCCCTAAAAAGTTCTTTAATCTGCCATTTTTGTGACAGCAACAGTACCACCTTTCCAGCCAGGTTCTAAGGCAATGTCCTCCTAACTGGTCAGTCTGCCCCAGCCCTTCTATAACCTCTGGCCCTCTTTCCAACACAGCATCAGGGGCACTAGTGAAATTTAAATCTTAACAAGCCAACCGCTTCTCTTAGTCACTCTTCAGTGGCTGCCCAGTCCCCTTACAATACTGACAGAACTCATCAGTGTGACTCACAGGCTCTCACATTTTCTGTTCAGTGGCTCCGTTTTCCCATCCCTTCATCCTCTATTCTAGTCTTATTAGCCTTTTTTTTTTTAATTTAATTTTTTATTTATTTATTTTGTGTGTGTGTGGCCAGCTCAGCCCACCAGGGGACAGGGCTGACTGGCATGTGGTGCTGGGGGATTGAACCGCAGTCCCTGTGCTTTCCTTAGCTTAGTTTAGCTTGTCCTAAGTAGGTGCTTAAGACCAATGAGCCATCTCACCAGCCCTTATTAGCCTTTTTGTATTCCCTTGTAAAGCCTGTCCCTTCAGCCACAGGACCTTTGCACACGCTCTGCCTGCAGTGGCCATTCCCCTTGACCCCTGTGCCTATGTAAATCCTATTAAACCTTCAGAACTCGGTATCTTCATCATTTTCTTCATCACTGAGACATAATGCCTGATACAGCTTAAAGGATGGGGGTTATTCTGGCTTTTAGGCTATAGTTTGCTAGCTCCAAGGCAGAAATGCATGGAGGAAGGGGTTTGGCAGAAGAAAGCTGCTGGCCCCGTGACAGCTGGGAAGCAGCAGGTAAAAGAAGGAGCCAAGGGTGGGAGAGGGGGACAGAGAGACAGAAAAACAGAGAGAGACAGAGGCCATGCCCTCTAGTGACCGGCCTCTTTCTGCCACTGGACCTGGTAACTGCAAGTCAGCTGCTTCCCTCATGACTGTCACCTTCCAAAAGCCCCACCTTTAGTACCTGAGGCTTTGAGGGACATCTGCACATAAACCACACTTGGGTTAACTGCTTTCTTTTCTCTTCTCTTATCCTTTCTTTTCTTTTTTTTTTTTCTTTCTTTCTTTTTCTTTTTCTTTTTTCTTTTCGTTCTGCCATCTTTTGAATCAGAGTCTCACTATGCAGTTCAAGCTAGCCTCAGACTCCCTTTGTAGCCCAGGCTGGTCCTGCCTCAGCCTCCTGAGTGCTGGGATCACAGGCCTGTGCCACCATACCCGACTCTGTTTTCGGTCATAAGTCATAGCCCTATTAGACATTCTTATAGCACTTTCTGCCTCTTCAATCACTGAATGATGTAGTTTTACATTTGTTTAATTGATTAATGTTTATTTCCATTTCTATACTAGACTATGTTTTATAAAGGCATGATCTCTCTCTCTCTCTCTCTCTCTCTCTCTCTCTCACACACACACACACACACACACACACACAGTGCTACTACGTTGCCCAAGCTGCTCTCAAACTCCTGGGCTCAAGTGATCCTGCCCTGCCTCAGCCTCCTGAGTAGCTGTGACTGGGCAAACAGGCACAAGCGTCCTGTTTTCCAATCTTTCATTTATAAGAGGCAACTTAGGATGGCAGAAGTGCACGTGGAGACTCAACATCATACAGGGAATGTGGAACATGAGGGCACTAGGAGTTATTATGAAAATTTCTCATGCTTTATGTTGACGAAAGGAGCTGCAAGAGCAGTTACATAATGTGGGCTGGGGTGTAGCTCAATGATAGGGCACTTGCCTAATGGGTGCAAGGCCTGGTATTAGAGATAGCTAAGGTAGGTAGAAACATTATAGGCAGTGAGATGGGGCTGGGCCCTCCGGAGGTCAAAGCACAAGACAACTGTGGCTGGAGATGCATTCACTGAAAGCCAGAAAAAGAGGAACTACTCATCCATATACTTCCCCTAGGGATGAACAGCAGTGATTGATACTCTAAGCAGCTATCTACCCCAGGAGGAGAACCAAACCTCCTTCACCCACCCCTTCCAAGAAAGTCCCTGTCTGCCCAGATGCACTTGCTAGGTGACTTGCTTCTCAATTTGATCCCCACTTAATATTAGCTAAGCAACTATACTTGTTGTAAACTTACTGGTTCACCACAGTCTTGTCCCACCTCACACCCATGCTATGATTTCCCAGTGGATCCATATTACCTAAGCAACTATATTTATAAACGTATTGATTGACTATAGTTCTCACCCACTTTAAGTCTACCTGACCTCATGGCTTTGCTCAATAAACCACCTTGAGAAGTAGGGTTGGCAGACAGCCAGCTTTTCAGGCCACCTTCTGTCCGTTTTAGACAGAAGCTTTCTTTCTCTCACTAAATTCTTCCCACTCTTAACCTCCATTCTTCCTAGAACTTACTCCTTGATTTTACAGAACATGTACTCAGCATTTTGGACATCCAGCAGGTTGGGAATTATATTTCCCCTATGTCACTGGGATCAAAATAACTCACAAACAAGAAACAACAAAATAAGATAGTGCATAAAGGAATAAAAGCCAGAAGCTTGTGATCACAAGACAAAAGCCAGAAACTAGGGCCAGTGATATAGTCAATTGTATTGTCAACTGTACTCTTGAACTGATTTGTCACAGGAATTCATTTTATTTATTTATTTATTTTTTGTGGAACTGGAGTTTGAACTCAGGCCCTTGCACTTGCCAGGCAAGTGCTTATTCCATGGAGCTATCACCCTGGCCCCTGCCTCAGGAATTTAGAGATAGCCCCTACTTATTTGCACAGGCTTTAGCTCAACACCTGAGAGACCTAAGCTTCAGAAGAGATGGATTACAGCATGTAAATGACTGCCTTATTTGTAATCCCACTGAGTTATCTAATTAAAAGCACCATTAAAACTCTCAATTTTGGGCTGACTAGATAGCTCAGCAGACTAACGCCTTGCTTAGGCAGGTGCAGGGACTGGGTTTGATCCCCAGTGTGCTGTGCTGGCCCAGCTTCCGGGGTGTGCTGAGACAGTGACTGAGATTGGGTGTGGTGGTGTGTGCCTGTAATCCCAGCCCTTGGGAGGCTGAAAATAGGATCACTAAGAGTCCCATCTGTGTAGTGAGACCCTGCAGACCCTGTTACTAAATACATTTAAGAAAAATTCAATTTTCAGGGTGGCGCATGACAGGCTTTTCACATAGTAGGTTTTGCGGAGGCACAGTACAGAGATAGGAAAGATAAAAGAAGCCTTTATTAGCTACAAAGACACAGAGAGATTTGAAGGCAGATGCATCAGGTAGATCCTGTGGCCTAAGAAAAAGAAAACTGAGGCTTTTATGGATTTTCTTTTAATGTATTTAGTACAGGGTCTCACTACCTAGATTGGACTCGTAGGGATCCTTTCTGTTTTTCAGCCTCCCAAGCGCTGGGATTGCAGGGTGGGGTGCACCACCACATCCAGTCTCAGTCACAGTCTCAGTGTGCCCTGGGGTGGGGCCAGCACAGCATGCTAAGGATCGAGCCCCAGCCCCTGCATCTGCCTAAGCAGGTCCTTTAATCTGCTGAGCTATCTGGCCCGCTCTTTTTATGGGCTTTTGTTGGGGGTGGAGTTTGAAGGGGATGTTTATAAATATCTGAGGAGCTGATTGGAGTCTTTTCTGTGGCAGCAGGAAAGGTGAAAGGAAATTGCACCCTGGACTGGGTTGGAGAGGAAGGGGGGGAGGTGGTCTCCCGGAAGATAAGCTATTGTTTTAAGGGCTTCAGCCACATTAGATGAGCACCAGAATGATACAGCAAGTCATACCAGGGCCAGAACCTATCAGTGCATACCTGCAATCCCAGAACTTGGGAGGCTAAGGTAGGAGGATCATTGCAAGTTTGAGACCAGCCTAGACTACAAAGTCAGCCTGTGGGCTGGCGAGATAGCTCAGTGGTTTAAAGCACCTGCTTGGGCAAGCTTAGGCAGGCACAGAGGACCATGGTTCAATCCCTGGTACCATATGCCACGCCAGGCCCACCATCAGAACAGGCTGAGCTGGCCAAAAAAAAAAGGCCAGCCTGAACTGCATAGCAAGATCCTGTCTCAAAAGCACTCTCCCCTGCAAAAAAAAAAAAAAAAGGTTGGGCCAGCGAGATAGCTCAGTGGACTACGCACCCTCTTAGGCAAGCCCAGGGTCCTGATCAGCACCCCATGCCACCAGCTCCACCCCCAGGCACACTGAGCTGGTCACCAAGACCCATGGTGGTGCATCCCGTAATCCCAGTGCTGGGGAGGCTGAAAAAAAACAAGAGATCACTACAAGTCCAAGCTGCATAGTAAGACTCTATAACAAATACATTTTTTAAAAAAAAGTCTCAATTTTATAGCAAAAAGGGATTTCAAAGTATCCCAACCAAAGGCCCAGATTTCTCAACAAAAGGTGACATCTGGGATATATTGTAACTCCAGGGCAAAGACAACTGTCCTGAAGGAGAGCAGAGGCCTCCCAGAATCCAAACAACAACTGAGGGCTTTCTTGGGAGGAGCACACTTCTGTCACACAAGGGTATCCCAGTTGGGAGTAAGAGGCAAACCACCTACACGAGAGAACCTGAGGACTGAAACTGAATCCTTAAAACTGAACCCTTGAGCAGCTTCTCAAGAAGCTTTGAGGGGGCCTGCCCGTTAGCCCAGGCATTTAAGTGCCTGCTGAAACAAAGCAGTCAGGCTCTGGATGCTGTGGTTGGATCCCCTCATGCTCAAGCCAAACCAGGCCTGCCCTGAAGGCATCCTGGGGGGCGTGCAAAAAAAGAAGCTTTTAAGGCCCTAAGACAGACCTTGATCCAGACCTAACTAAGCCTTCTCTCTTTGTGGCTGACCGACAGAGAGTAGGCACAAGAGCACTAACTCAGTGTCTAAGACAAGAAAACTGCCCAGCCAGGAGAGTAGCTCAGGGGCACAATGCCTGCTTGGCAAGCACAAGGCCCTGAGTTCAATTTCCAGTAGCAAAAAAAAAAAAGGAAACTGACCAGTTGCCTAGGTTTCCAAATGACTAGGTCTAGTGAGGCACAGCTGAGGTAGTTGCCTAGTCACTATGGCACTTTGAGTTCAGGAAGCTCTTAAGATAACTTTAGGGCAAAAGCTCTTAGTTCTTTTTTTTTTTTTTTTTTCAGTACTGGGGATTGAACTCAGTCCCTTGCGCTTCTCAGGCAAGTGCTTATTCTACTGAGCTATCACCCCAGAACCTTGAGTTCATTCCTACTACAAAATAAATAAATAATAGCCACTGTTAGTTTCCTATTATCTTGTTTTGAAATTCTGTACCATTTATGTCGGGTTTTTCTCTTTAAAATAAAAAATAGCATAAGATTCTATGCTCATTTGAGCAACTTTGCTGGTTTTTTTTTTTTTTTTGTGGAGTGGGGGATTGAACTCAGGCCCTTGCACTTGCCAGGGAAATGCTTATTCTACTGAGCCATCTCCCTAACTCCAAACTCTTAGTTCTCATTGGACATCAAGTTAAGGCTCTGTTCAAATGCAAGGGACATTTGAGGATGACTAGCGGAAGGCTCATTAAATATCATACCATTCTTATTAAAACCCAAATGTTTCCCTTCAGTCTTGCACTGTTCTAAACCCAGCCACCCTCTTCCCAATCAACCAGCAGATAAAACATGAGTGTGAACAGACCATCATCCAAAATTATGCCAGCCACTCTGATCTGAGGGACTGTTAACAGGGATAATTTGGTTTTATTTTGGTTTTGGTTTGGTTTTGTATTTTAGGCAAGGGTCTACAGGTTGTTCAGGGTCTCACTACTAGATCAGACTCGCAGTGATCCACCTGTTTATAGCCTCCCAAGACTTGGATTACAGGCACAGGCCACCACACCTAGTCTCAATTGCCTACTCAGAGTGCCCCAGGGGTGGGGCCAGCACAGCAGGCTCAGGGATCTAACCCCTGGCCCCTGCACCTGCTTGCGGGTGCTTGTTTTGTTTTGTTTTTGATGAAGGGTCTTGCTATGCAGTTCACACTCTAATGATTCTTCTGTCTCAGCCTCCCCAATGCTGGGATTACAGGCATGCGCCACCATGCTTGGTTACAAAGTCAGCATGGAACACCTGGGGTTCCAGGCCCAGTGAGGCATGTGGTACTGGGGATCTAACTCAGGACCTTGTGCTTACCAGAAAGACACTTGGACCGCCAAGCTGTTTCCCTAGTCCAAGGATGGTTGACACATGGTTCCCCAGTGGCAGCAATTTCATGAAGCATGGTGTTAGGAGGGCAGGCTATGATACAGTCAGGTCACTGAGGTGAGAAAACTTCCCTCAAAGACTTCTTTCCAAAAGGTAGAACTTGTTGCCCTCATCAACTTGCCCAGGACAAGAAGATCAAAATATATGCTGACTCCAAATATCTCTTTCTGGTTTTACATGCACATGTATTCATCTGAAAAAAAAGAAGAGGACTTTTGATGAGTCACTAGTCTCCAAAAGAACCTCAACCAGAGATCCTCAATCTCCTCTAGTTAGTAAATCTCCCAAGTAAGGTACCAGTTATCCATTGGAAGGGATATCAAGCCTCCTAGGACCCTGTCTCTCTAGGAAATCCTAACAGAGATTCTCCTGCCAAACAGGCTGCTCTCCAATATAATCTGCCCATCAACATCCCTATCCATGATCCTTCTTCAAAATCCTGACTTAGGGGCTGGTGAGATGGCTCAGTGGTCTAAAGCGCCTACTTAGAACAAGCTTAGCAAAGCACAGGGACCACGGTTCAATCTCCCAGCACCACATGCCAGCCAGCCCCGCCCCTGGTGGACTGAGCTGGCCACACACACACACACACACACATAAATAAATAAATAAAATTTAAAAAAAAAATCCTGACTTAGTATCAAAGATTATTTACAGAAGAGCTTCAGATGATTTATAATGAGGGAGGAACTGAAAAGGGCCAGTGGTGGTGTGTGGGACCCAACTGCTCTGCCACAGCGAGTGCAGTGGAAAGTCATTCAGTCCCTGCATGATGCCCGCCACCTAGGGCAAGGTACTGCCTCTGCTGTGGCACATAGGTTCTTAATGGGGCCCGGAGCCCATCATGCTATAACTCAGGTCTGTGAGAACTGGCCTGACTGCCTTCCATAACTCACAAACTCATCTTCCCTCTTTGCCTGAACCACCACAAAGGCATGAAGAAGTCTTCCCTGGAGGAGACTGGCAAATAGACTTCACCCACATGCCTGTCTGTAAGGGGTACAGGCACCATGTGCTATGCATTGATACCTTTACTGGGTAAATAGAGGGCTTCCCTAACAGGTCAGAACAAGCTCCGAAAGTGGCAAAAGTTTTCTGTAAAATAATAAGCTCTGGAGCCAGGCACATACCTGTAATCCCAGCACTCAGGAGGCTGAGGCAGAAGGATCCTTTTGAGTTTGAGACCAGCCTGGACTACAAAGTGAGCCCAAGGCCAGCCTGAATTGCACAGCGAGACCCTGTCTCAAAAAGACAAAAAACAAACAAAAACAACAACAACAAAAAAAACAACAACCCTCAAAAACCAAAAAAACAACAGGAATCCCTAGTTTGGAGTGCCTAGAGTGATAAGGGGCCCTCTTTCACATTGCAAATTACAAGGGAGTCACCAAAGCCCTGAAAATTAAACATTATCTCAATACTGTGTGGAGCTCTCCTCACAACAGGAAAGTTTGAGGGAGCCAAACTCACTAGATAATGTTTAGCTGATCTGTGTCAAGAGACCTACTGTAAGTGGATAATCGCCTCCAGTTGCCCTAAGGAAGCTTCAGATAGCCCCAAATCCAAACTTAATCTCAGCCCAGTTGAGATGCTTTCTGAGAGGCCCTTCACTACATGTGATCTCATCTATGGCCCTGAAACCTCCCAACTCCTTCAACATGTGACCCATCTAGGAACTTTCCAACTGCCCTCCGGGAATGTAGAAGTAAGGTCCTTCCATTCCGAGGGACTAGCAATAATTGTCAACCCAAAGTCTACTCTGGTTACCAGGAAAGAGGATGGACCCCAGGACTAACCCACATCCAGATGAAAAGGCCCTTACACAACTCTATTAATCACTCCTTCTACCATTTAGGTACAGGAAATAGATAGTTTGATTCACTTCTCCGGGGTAAAGCCCAAGCCACCAGAGACACCAAAAGACAAAAAAGGGGGTCTACAAACGTCCTCTACCTGTGAACCAGGAGACAGCCACTATGAGAGCTCGCCGTGGGATCCTGGCACCCTTCAGGACCTAAGGACGCCCTTCTTCCTCCTCCTGGAGTCTGGCAATCTCTGACCTTTGCTTGTCCACAGTTTATGTCACTTTGGACCCTAGAAGCTATAGAAAGGTCAGGACTCAGCTCAGGAGTGCCGCTTGCTGTCAGCAAGGAGCAGGGGCCTGCAGTTCCCAGCACCTTGCTGCCCTTTGGCCCCCACCCTAGGCGGGATCCTTGGCCCTCCTCCAGCTCCCTCCTTCCGGCTCACCTCTCCCTCCTCACTGCCCTCATCACTCCTGCCCTGAACGCAGGTTTCCCCAGCTCACCGTCCAGGCTGGTCTTTCCATGCTGTCACCAAGGCCTCGTTCCTGCACATCTCCCAACCCGGACAGGGAGAACCCAAGCAAAAAGGTCCAGTGGGCTTCAGAGGGGAGGAGGAGGAGGACATCATCCACAGACTCGGAGTCCAAGTCCCACACGGACCCTTGCAGGCTGGCCAGGTCCCGGAGACCCAGCCGGCTGACAGTGAAGTACGACTGGGGGCAGCTGCAGCGCTGGCTGGAGATGGAGCAATGGGTGGATGCGCAGGTTCAAGAACTCTTCCAGGTAAGCAGTGTGGAGCTGGGACTCTGGGGCTAGGCTAGGAGTTGGAGATTGTGCCCAAAGAGCTCCAGGGGAGCTACGGGGCTGGTATGAGATGGGCCTATAAAGGGAAGGCTTTGGGGCAAGTGGAAGTGAAAGGCCTTGTTTATGCCTCTATCTTTGTGATCTAGGGAAGACCTTTTAACATGTTGAGACTCAGTTTCTTTATCTATAAAATGAGATTTTGTTGCCTTTTGTAGCTTTGGATAGATGAGGAGGACAATTATTATTATTATTATCATTATTATTATTTTGGTCTGGGATCTTCATATTGAGTTATGTTCCCAGCCCTTTTTTGTTTTGAGACAGTGTCTTACTGAGTTTCCCAATCTAGGTTTACACTTGGAATCCTCCTGCCTCAGCCTCCCCAGGGTTCTAGAATTACAGGTGCATACCACCATGCTTGGCTTGATAAGATTTTTTTGAGGCTCAAATGACATAATCAAAGGGAACATGCTTGGCCGAGCTGTTTTGCCATACTTTATGTCTTAATTTATTTTTATCTTCAACACACAGACATATCTAGAAATACATTGTCCAACACTGTAACTATTAGCTGTGTAGAGCTATAAACTTCTAAATTTAAAAAAAAAAATAGGTTTTTTGAAACAAGGTCTTGCTATGTAGTTCAGACTGGACTTGAACTCACTATGTTGCCCAGGCTGGCCTCAAACTATGAATGATCCTTCTGGGATAACTGATATGTACCATTGTATCCAGCAGAAAAGAATGTCAATGTCTAAAAAAGTCTGCTCAGAGACATCTAACAAGTTACCATAAAAAGCATTTCCTGACACATGGAAATATAACATTATTCTTTTTTTTGAAGGCAGGGTTTCACTATGTAGTCCAGGCTGGCCTTGAACTCACTATGCATCCCATGTTGGCCATGAAACTGCCTTAATCTCCTGCCTCAGCCTCCCCAGTGCTGGAATTACAGGTATGCACCATCATGCCTGACTCACGTTATTCTTTTTAGGTTATTCTTTTTTTTTTTTTTTTTTTTGCAGAACAGGGGATTGAACTCAGACCCTCGTGCTTGCCAAGCAAGCACTTATTCTACTGAGCCATCTCCCCAGCCTCACACTTTTCTTTATGAACTCTTACAGTTCAAGACTTTCCACTCAGTAAAATAGCTAAGCATCTGAGACTGAGAAAATATATTTGAATATAGACACCACGTGAGACTTAATACTTTCTTCCTTCCTTTTTCCTTTTGTTTTTTCTTTATTACCGAACTAGCAACCAACTTGCCCACTTAGTCTGCTGTTCAGATGTGAGGAAGACACTTCACTGTACAGGGACCTGTAATGGATTCAATCCTATGTGTGCAGATGTCTAACACAGGCAGACAGTTTTCTCTCAATTTTAAGGTAGTTTATTTTTTCTATTAGCAAAAACAGCTAACATCCTGGCTCAGTTTCTATTTCAGACCATTCATTATGCATCTGCACGGAGCATACTTCAGGCCCTTCAGGGCACATCCCTCCAGGCAGCAGAGAAAGACCATAGTCAACAAGCCTTGATTTGCAAGATGAAGGTAGAGGAGCAGGAAGTTGTATAGTAATGAGCCCATAACACAGGAAAACAGAACACGTGGGTGGACCACTCCCAGGCAATAACTGGAATAAAAAGCCTGGCCTGTGGTTGTCATGGCAATTGTCCAAAGGTGCCAGGTGACAGTTCCTTTCCCAATCCCCGGCCTTTTCAGCAGGAAATAGCTAAGTGCATGGGAAAGCCCCAGGTAACTGGACATATTGGGCAAAGGTAAAGGCAGCACGGTGCCCAACCTTACATTTACCCTGATCTGGTTCTGCCTGTACGGAGCCCCACATCATCCACCAGGGATCTGTCCCCACACTCACCTTGGGTGGCATCGCCGGCAATGGTTATAGAAATCTTCAAAGTAATCCCATCGAGGCCCTAGATCTTCAGTGGTCCAGACAGAGTGTGGATTTGGCTTCTAGGCCAGGACTCAAGCACGCATACATTTCTCCTAAGTGCAAGAGACCCTGGTTCAGCAGCGTGCTCCATCTAGTTACCACCTCGTAGCTCTTATCTCATCACAGCCAGACACCTTAAAAGATTTTCGACACTCATGGCTTTTGCTCACTGTTTTCTTCCTTTTTTTTTTTTTTTTTTTTGGTGGATCTGGGGATTGAACTCAGGCCCTTGTGCTTGCCAGGGAAGCGCAGTTTTCTTCCTGTTACCACCCAATCCCCTGAAATTTGGGTTCTGCTCCTACACACTATTGAGAGCTCTGGGAAAGGCCACCACTCACTGCCTTGGTACTGAAATAAGGCACAGATCAGCAGGGGACACTGGAGGGTACCTTATGGCTAGTACTTTGAAACATCCTTTTACTGTAGCTCCCATGACAACAGTCTTTTCCTGGTGGAGTCGCATTTTGACACAGCCTTTTTGATATTTAACCAATCTATTATACTTCACACACACACACACACACACACACACACGAAATATTATACTTCCAACCTTAAAAAAATTATTATCAATAAGCCAGGCATGGTGGCACACACCTGTAACCCAGCATTTGAGAGGCCGAGGCAGGAGGATCACCATGAGTTTGAGGCTACTGTCAGTTATATAGCAAGTTCAAGGGCAGCCTGGACTATGTAACAAGACCCTATTTTCAATAAATAAATAAATAAATAAATAAATAAATAAATAAATAATATCAATGCATGAGTAAAACATGTATTTGCTAGTTCATCTGAACCTTACACCTCATTGCTGGTTTCCATGGAGGTGAGATTAGGAGTAAAGGACTTCGGTGTGGAGTGTAAATCAGAAAGGGGACAAATCAGGCAGCACCTAGCAGGAAACACCAAGTATAACATGGAGTCACAAGCTCCTCCTACTTGTTCATCTCAGAAGTCATTGTTTTATATTCTGAGCACTGAGCTGCATCTCTAGCCTCCATTAAAAAATATTTAGAATTTTTTTTGGAAATGATCATGATAAGTCTCCGAGTTGCCCCGGCTGGCCTCAAACTTTTTATCCTCCTGCCTCAGCCTCCCAGAGTTCTGCGATTACTGGTGGGCACCACCATGCGTGGCTAGGACTCATCCTGTCTTAGAGGCAAGGGCTAATCATCAGAGCTCTTTCTTCCTTTTGAGATTCCAGTACACCTATGTTTGATCACTTGACAACTGTTGCACAGATCATCGGGGTTCATTTCCATTCTGTTCTCCAGCCTACCTGCTTCCTGCCTTGTTTCTCCCTCTTTTTTTATCTGCAGTGCTAAATAAGCTTCTTCCACCCAGTAGAATTTTCATTTAAAATATATTTTTCATATCCAGATGTATCATTTGGGTCTTATGTTTTCCGTTTTTCTTGTTATCGTGCTCATAGTTTTCTTTCTTTCTTTGGCAGAACCAGGGATTGAACTCAGGCCCTTGCACTTGCCAGGGAAGTACTTATTCCACTGAACCATCTCCCCGGCCCCTGTGCTCATAGTTTCTTATCTGCTAATTCCATCATTTCTATCATCTCTGGATGATCTGCTTTTGTTGACTGATCTTTCAGCTGATTAAGGGTCTCCTGCTTTTTTTTTTTTAAATATATTTTTTATTTTTATTTTTATTTTTTGACATCAGTTATTTTTATTTTAAAGAAAGAAAAAAAAATAAAAACAGTGGTACAAAATCTCAAAACAAGATTTTAGGAGAGTAACAATGGTTAGTACATTGTGTGTTGTTATTGCCAAAGTAGTTTCT